>NC_135626.1:3260000-3597500 GCF_053574225.1 Canis aureus | reverse complement strand
AGAAGCTAAAGTGGGAAGTTATAAGAAAAAGTTCACCCAATTTTGTATAGAGAAAAACTGGGGGGAGGGGGGCTGTTTTTATTCAAAGATGTTTCTGACTTTTAAAACAATGAAATTTGTTTAAAATTTATTTAAAACCATTATTAAAAACCATACAATACTCATACTGACATCTTAGACTATGGCATTAATTATCTCTTCTGGATTAAGAAAGCCATTGGCTACTTGTTTGATTTTTTTTCCTCTTCTTAATCATAGATTCAGAAAATTTTGAGTAGGTATTATATGTAGAGCACTAAGGGAAGGAAAAGTACAAGGCACTAAGGGAAGGAAAAAAGTAAAAATAAAATGAGGTCTCTGTCCTTAAGAACAATGGATAAAGATAATAGTGCATCCTATTGACTGTGAGTACTTGCTGTGTGCCAGACAACATGCTGGAAACTTTATCATCTCTAATCTATATAGTAACTCTGGGATGTAGATATTATTAGCTCCATGTTGATATGGGGTCTGGGTGAGATTGAGTAACTCACTCAAGATCACACCCTGCTATAGGATAGGGCTAGCTTTCTTTCTTTCTTTTCTTTTCTTTCTTTTTTTAAGATTTTATTTGTTTCTTCATGAGAGACACACACAGAGAGAGAGAGGCAGAGACACAGGCAGAGGGAGAAGCAGGCTCCATGCAAGGAGCCTGATGTGGGACTCGATTCCAGGTCTCTAGGATCACACCCTGGGCTGCAGGTGGCGCTAAACCGCTGCGCCACTGGGGTGCCCAGGGCTACCTTTCAATCCAGTTTAGCTGACTGTGGAGTTTATACTGTCTGTTTAAGAAGAACCACATATATTAAAAGAAATATTTTTCAAATACATTTTACTTCTTTGTCAAATATAGTGTATGTTAGTAGGATATAAGTAAGAAGCTCTAGTTTTCCTGACATATAACGTAAGAAAAAAATAGTCTTGGTTTTTTCCAAGTTCCGGAAGAATACTTCATTCATGAGGCCAGCGTTCTATTACTTGTCACTTTCTTTCTGACTTTGAATTCATCATCTCACCTTTCTGGGCTTAGTTAGCCAATCAGAAAAATGAAGAGGGTGACCGAGGCCAGACTCATCATTAGAATTACATAATTTTATGTCAGTGTGAGACATTTGGAGACTTTTTTTTTTTAAAGATTTTCATTTATTTATATGAGAGAGAGCATGACCTGAGAGAGGGGCAGAAGGTGAGGAAGAAGCAGACTCCCCACTGAGCAGTGAGCCCAATGCTGGGCTTGATCCCAGGACCCTGGGATCATAACATGGGCTGAAGGCAGCTGCTTAACTGACAGGTGCCCCCATTTGGGGACTCTTAGGTATTTAGGTTCTTTTTAGGAGAATACTGTTGGCAGGGCAGATGATTCATCCATCAAATATTTGTTGAACATTTACTGTACTCCTGGCAGAGTAAGAGGTCCTGGAGTACATTGATAAAAGGATAGTTCCTGCCCTCAAGGAGCTAGCTCAGAGTCTCATGAGGTAGAGTGTGGTAATCCAAGGATAGGAAGATTTGGAGGTACAGAGATAAGAGGTCCAGACTGAACTGTTGGCAGAGAAGTTAGTAGTCTTAAGCCAAAGTGAGAAGAATGAGGAGGTTCTGGCTGGAATCTTTATGATTTAACTTTTCAGTGACTGCCCAGGTAGCTGCCTACCCTTCCTAGAAACCTAGAAATGCTGATTCAGTCTTACATATTAAAAAGCAGTTGCCATATCTGCTGCCAGGTCAGATTCTTTCTCCTGGAAAATTCCTGCTTGTCCTCTTCAAGAACCAACTCACAGATGTCACCTCTTCCTCAACACTTCTTTGACTCGTCAAACAGTGGCTTTCTTCTCTATACTTCCACAGATCTTGTTTTATCTTTAGAGTGCACATTTTTCTCTTTCTCTCTCTTCTCTGTATACGTAGTGCCTAGCATAGTGCTTCGTAAATACTGGTAGGGAGTAAAGGTAGGAAGGAAAAATCTGCATCTTAGTGGGTTATATATGAAGTAATTCAAACAACTCTAATGGCACCCACAATAATAATAACAACAAGCATATATTGAGAATTTGCTCTGTGCTAGACACAATTCTAAGTGCTTTGCATGTAGTGATTGAATTTTCACAACAAGCCTGTGAGAAAGTATTATGATAATAGCTGGTTTGAGAGGTGAGGGAACTGAGGCTGGGAGAGAGGTTCAATAACCTGCCTTAGGTCAGAGAGTGAGGAAGAGGGAAGGCAGCCCTGGAGCCAAGGCACTCCAGCTGCAGACAGTGTTCTTCATCTCTGTGTTACACTCTCATGATGTGTGAAGGGCTCCCAGAGGTCTTCCACTTGTTATTGTGAGGTTAATTCTCAGCCAGTTTTTAAGTGGCTCCTTGTTTCCCCCCAGGGACTGGCCACAAAGGTGGTGATCATTCCTTTTGCCCTGAGGTTTTCATAAAGTCTTTTTGCCAGTGGAATATTTGTAGCTGAAGCCATTTAGGAGACAATGAGGTGCTTAGGGACAGAGTGCTGCTGTTGTACAGATGACACAATGCTTTATGTGCTGCAGTCTTTAAGGGTGCAGGCTGTGTTTCCTCAGGCCTGAATGATTGAGGGACATGAGTGAGAGTAAGCAGATTGCAGTTTAATCTCAGAAAGATCGAGGTAATTTGTACAGACCTGTAAGTATTTGGACTTGACTAGGAGAAAGGATGTTGCTCGTAGAAAAAGCAGAAAAATATTAAAGTGTATTTTGTGTGCAAAACAAAGGGTCTTTCTAATGTCCAGGTGATTATTTTCAAAGAAAGATTATTTCCAAAGTGAGATTTAAGCCATTTAAAAATCTGAATTGATGGGAGTACTTTCCTTCTCTTTCACCACTCTCTCTTCACATTGTGTCCATAAGGTCAGCCAGTGACTCCTTCTCAGTGTCTGTCAGATTTGACACTTCTCAGATTCACCAGTCGCTCCCTTGTTCCAGGACCTCTCATATCCGTTTATGTTACAGCAACAGCTTCCAGGCTGGTCTCCCTGCCACTTGTTTCCTCTCCCTCGGTGGGTTCTGTACAGTTGTGGCCAGATAAAATACCCCCATTGTCCTCCTGAGGTAGCAAAACTAAACATGTCCACCTGACAGAGCCCGTCAGCAGCAGCGCCCTCTCCCCAACATACCTTCCAATTTAATTTGTACTGTTAGTTCACCCTTTATTTACCCATCACCTACCTTCCTGTTGTAGGTATGCTACTGTAATTAAGACATCATTTTTCATTTAAGGTCTACAATAGCCAAGATATATATATATATATATATATATATATATATATATATATATATATATATATGTTTTTTTTTTTTAATTTTTATTTATTTATGATAGTCGCAGAGACATAGGCAGAGGGAGAAGCAGGCTCCATGCACCGGGAGCCCGATGTGGGATTCGATCCCAGGTCTCCAGGATCGCGCCCTGGGCCAAAGGCAGGCGCCAAACCGCTGCGCCACCCAGGGATCCCGAGAGAGAGATATTTTTATTCTAGTTTTCTAGATGAGGAGACCAAGAAACAGAGAAGAGAAAACCCTAGAAAGGAACTGGCATGTAGGTGCAAAATAATTATCTGGTGAATGAATGAATAAATGATTGAAAGCCAATAACTAATAAAGTTTTTGCAGTATTTGAACCTGGGTCAGTCTGGTTCTAGATCTTTTGTCACCCTCCCTCCCAATGTAGCCCCATTTTTCTTATTACTCGACAGTTTTGTTCTCTGACCACCAGGACCACCAGCTCTTTCTAATTGTTCACACTGTTTCTCCTGTTACTTCTTCAGCTTGGACTGCATTTACCCCACTTCCTCACTCTGATTAGCACTTTGATACCTGAACCTCTTTTTATCTGCCTGTTCCCTTGGTACTGTCATTAGGCTATATATTTAATTAGATACTGATTGGTGGCCGGCTTTTCTTTTTTATTTTCTTCTTTCTTTCAAAACTTTATTTTTAAGCAGTCTCCACACCCAATGTGGGGCTCAAAGTCACAAGCCCGAGATCAAAAGTCCCATGCTCCATGGACAGAGCCATCAGATACCCCTGATTTGTGACATTCCTAATCAGATCACATGTGTATGGGTGTCTTCAAAGACAGACTCATGGGCTCTTTGGGCAAAGGGCTGGGTGTGATAGAATAATGGTGTCAGGGACACTTGAGTCCTGGCTTTGCCACTTATTATGCAAGTTTGGGTAAGTAAGAACTTAATTTCCTTTGAACCCAGTGTCCTTTCCTTCCCAGCCCTGCTTTTAGTCTTTGGCCCATAACAAGTCACCAGGACAAATTGATTATTTTTTCCAGTTAATTCATCCTTTTTTAGTTGTGGATGGTCTGGTAACTAAATATACTAGTATACTTGTCCTGTGTGCAGTATTTAGTTTAGAATTTTCTCCTTAGGAATGATGACCATTCCAGCAGTGTTAAATTGACTTTCCCAGCCTACCTCTTAGAGAATACGCAGTTATTTGGCAGATATTACAGTTACATAGTTGTTACATGGTGGGGGGGGGGATGATTTTGAATTATCTGATTTGCCAAATTATTTACTTTGCCTTTATGTGTCTTTGATATATGTGCATTAATACTTTCCCCTGTACTTTGTTCAAACCAGTACATCCCTTAGTGTTTTTTAAGTGTTTGGTTTAGTTTTTTCCTTCTTCCTAGTCTGTTGTATTTTTGTTCTCATCTGTATGTCTCTTTCAAGGAAACTACATGTTCTAGGTGTGCCACCTGTCATTGGAGAGGTGTTTGCTGCCTTTGCTTGGCTCAGGGTCTCGTTCATCTCAAAGCAGGTCTCCTCTGTTGTGCAGCAGCAGCTCCCCGGAGTCCCTGCTACCACAGATCTGTGGGGGTAGAAGACTTGGTAATAGGGAATGTCATCTTTGCCCTGGGAAGGCACCTCAGCACCCCAGTGGTCCCACCACAACGCAGCTGGTGCTTGGAGTTCATACCTGGGCCAAACTGAGCTGAGATGCTCTAGGGGGGGCTGTATTTAAGCAGATATAGACCTGCGCCCTAGCAATTTTTATTTCATTTAGTTTAGTGAAGACTTGATCTAGTTAGGCCACGTGTGTACAGATGTGAGGTAAACTACTGTCCCTGCTCTGAAGGAACTTGCAGACTAGTAAGTACACAAACCACAATGAAGAAGCATTAAGAAAATTTTAAATTAATGACAACTTCAAAATCAAAATTTCATGTGTCTCTTTTTGAGCAGTAGGTGCTAAATCACCTTTACATCTTTATGCATAATTTAGTTTTAGTCTGTGTTTAATTTCACATTCTGCTTTTGCACCTACCTTTGTTATCTTTGAATTTTTCTTTTTATATATTACACATAAATACTCCTTGTTCAATGACTAGCTTGCATTCCTTTGAGCATATATTCCACAGTTTCCATGCCTCTTTCATAGGCCGAGGCTGCTTCATGAAGGCTGTTTGCCTTGTAGAGAAGGCAAGGCAGGGAATGTGTTATCAGAAAGTAGAGTTGTGATCTGAGTCACTTGGGTCTGTGGTCTGAACATACAGTAGATCATTTTCTTGATTTTTTTTAGGTTTTTAAAAAAATTTATTTGATTTTATTTTTTGAGCAGCAGCTCGGGAACATAGAAAAAGACTAGGATATACAGGAATGCAGGGAGAGTTCATATCTAGTGGTTTCAGTTAAGTTTGTGCAATACTGGGAGACTAACATGAGAAGACGCTTCTGCCACTAGTGATGTTTGAAGTGAGTGGGGCTATTCTGAGCTTTTTGCTGTTGGTGTAAATAGACATTTAAGAACATCCGATAAATCCAAGGGCAGAATTTGCAGGACTTGATGTCTTCCTGGCTCAGTGGAAACAGTAGGTTTCATGGTGGAAGGGCTAGAATTTAAACTATTTGCCACTGTTTAAATGCAGAAAGAGGAAGGATTAGAGTTGAAGAGGATGACCCTAGAATGCTAGACTGGTTAGCTCTGTCTGTGGACTAATTAGAGAGGGGATGACCTTTCCCCCCAGTAGATTGTGATGGAGCAGAGCATAGGACAGCAGTTCATAGGTGTGTTTTCCTGTCCTGAAGTTCTGTCCTTTCTTTGCTGGCACATCCTTGTGATGAAATCTTTGAGCTTCAGTTCCCTTATGTGAAAAAAACTGGAGTGATAGTACCTCCTGGTCATGCTTGTTTTGAAGGTTGAATGGAGAATACCTGTGCAGGTGCTCATAGACTGCTTGTTGTCACTATAATGAGTTATTCTATTAAGTAGTATGTTTTGAGACTTTGATTTTCTGTCTCCCCTGTGACCCTTCATTGATCATTATCAGGATTATGTTCCACGGAGAAATTGAAAACACACCTGACTTCACCGGTATTCAGTTTGCCCAAAAGAAATGGGCTTGTGAAGCTGGGCAGTGTTCTTTGCTAGTTAGAAAGGAGGTGAAACCATAATTGTTTCAGTGGGATTTCTCCTCTTTTCTCCACCTTGTGAAAAGCATATTCAGATGTTTTATAAGCCTCCCCTACAAGTCTAATTTGATGACAAGAATCACCATTATTGCTAAGTTTATTACACTTTCACCTCTTTTCCCTGAGTGATTCATTATTGAGTCCTGGAAATGCAACTGTGTTTTTGTTTAGGAGGAGGTGATGGTGAGGGAGAACTTGGGGATGACTTTTAAATAAGAGAACTTTGTATTATGTTTATCTGTCTGGAGGCAATAAATCTGTTTCAGCAGATTAAATACAGACTTCTTTATAAAGCCCTATTTTCTCAAACCTCTTATCAGCAGCACTTGGCAGTAATCACACCTACGGAAACTTGTAATTTTCCTCAAGGAGGTGACACTGACAGAATTAAAAATGAAGGAGCCCCCCTGAAAAGCAAGTTCATTACAAATTAACAGTGGTCTTAGCAAAGCAGTGGGCTAAGGCGTGTCAAATAGCGATATGGATAAAGAAACCCAGCATTTTAAACTGTCAGAGCTGGGAGCAGGGCTAGCCTGAGAACAAATTAATCACATATTGTCAAGGCAAAGTTGCATCAAATTAACACATCGGATTCCAGCATATTAATGTTAGAATGCTTTCACCTGATTATTACTGCAAACCATTGCCACTCTTTGAATGCAAAGATATAATTAAATTGCTAAATAGAAAGTGCATATAATATCTCCACATGCATTTAGGATGCATGAGCTGAAAAGTGCACATCCTAGGAAGTGACAGATTCTATTTGTAGGGGGAAAACTTTACTTTTTTTCCCTTTTATTTACTTGGGAGTACTAGAGTATGAAATTAGAAAAGTTAGTTATGTTATTCATATCCTATATGAGTTAGATGAAATACAGGTTTAATTTAACTGATTTGCTACACTGGCTATGAGTACATAATTACCTCTGTGTTTTTCTGGAAGAGAAATGGGGAAATGTTGCACAATGGTCCTTTGCAACAAAATTGCCCATTATACATAATCTTAGTGGTGGATTTATCATCAGAAGGTGCTTTGGAGAAACTAGACTGGCCATTATGACAACTGTCTTTTACATGGGGTTGCTTTCTGGCTCTGCTTAATATAGTATGTGCATTTATGATCTTCACAGTGAGAACTCTGGCTCAGTTGTGGTTCACCTTTGTGATCAAGGATACAACCCAGCAGGAAGAACATGCTTTTTCATAGTCCCTGCTTGTCCTAGGTTATTCTTGGACCAGACCTTCTGGTTTGCTATCTCTGCCGCTGACATTTAGCCTTGCTGTCTCTCTGTTTATTCATACTTAGGCTGGACTATTCCCCCTGTGCCTTCTACCAACCTCTATTGGTCTCCTTCATTAAAATCTTCCTTAGAGCTCACTTTCTTTCATAAAGACTCCTTTAGCAACCCAGGTATCCACAGACTTCTCTCTTCAGCTTGAGATAGAGCAGTCTTGATTTACCCGTCTCACTTAGCAGCAGCCAGGGCTTGTAAACTTGACAAAGAGAAGTAGTAATCATTAGGAGCCAGCACAGACTCCCTTAGAACCAGGCAAGGTAAGACAACCTCATTTCTTTCTTGGGTAGGGTGATTGGACAGATAGAATACTGTGGTCATGGCATTGTGAATTTCACTAAGAGGGACCCTTGACTGTCTCAGAGGTTACAAAAGTGTAGATGTCATTGCTTCCTGGGCATTTCTACTTTGTAGGTGATCTGATCTAAGGCCTTTGTTCCCCTTAGGCTCACTGCCTCCTGCCTCTCAGCACTCATCCATCCTCCAACCCCACATAGTGAATTTCTGACCTCCATCCTGCGAACTCATTTTGATATCCATGTCACTAGAATATGTTTGTGAATTAAGTGTGTTGCAAAAGCCAGTTTATTTACTCCAAAGACTTTATTTTATTTTTTAAAGATTTAATTTATTTATTCATGATTTATTTATTTATTCATGAGGCACAGAGAGAGAGAGATTGAGAGAGAGAATGGCAGAGACACAGGCAGAGGGAGAATCAGGCTCCATGCAGGGAGCCCGACATGGACTCGATTCCCGGTCCCCAGGATCACGCCTCGGGCCAAAGGCGGGCGTCAAACTGCTGGGCCACCGAGGCTGCCCACTCCAAAGACTTTTAAAAAGAGTCGTATTATCCATGGCCCTGCCTGCCCCTCTGAATTTAGATGTTAAGGAGTGAGCCATGCCTGCATTGTTAAGTGTACAGTACAGTAGTGTTAATGATAAACGCCTTATTGTGCAACAGATCTCTAAAACTTTTTCATCTTACAGAACTGAAACTCCTGTCTCTCCCCTTCCTCCACCGCCAGCTCCGGGCAGCCGCAATTCTCTTTCCCTTTCTGAGATTTTGACTATTTTAGATGCTTCACATAAATGGAATTATGCATGCAGTATTTGTCTTTTTGTGACTGGCTTATTTCACTTAGCATAATATCCTGAAGATTGATCTACATTGTAACTGATAGGATTTCTTTCTTTTTTTGAAGGTGGAAAAGTATTACATTGCATGTATGTATCACATTTTCTTTATCCATTAATCTGTGGATGGACGTTTGAGGTTGCTTCATCCTCTTGGCTATGGTGAATAATGCTGCAGTGAGCACGGGCAGGCAAATGTCTCTTCAAGATCCTGTTTTCATTTCATTTTATTTTATTTTAATTCAATTTGCCAACATATAGTATAACACCCAGTGCTCATCTCATCATGTGCCCTCCTTCATGCCTGTCACCCAGTTACCCTATCCCCCCCCAATCCCCCCTTCCGCAACCCTTTCTTTGTTTCCCAGAGTAAGGAATCTCTCATGGTTTATCTTCCTCTCTAATTTTCTCCCACTCAGTTTCCCCCCCTTCCCTTTTGGTCCTCTGTACTATTTCTTATATTCTACATATGAGTAAAACCATATGATAATTGTCTTTCTCCGATTGACTTATTTCACTCAGCATAACACCTTCCAGTTCCATCCACATTAATGTAAATGGTAGGTATTCAACCTTTTTTTTTCTAATGTAAATGGTAGGTATTCATCCTTTTTTTTTATTCTAAAGATTTTATTTATTCACGAGAGACACACACACAGACAGAGGCAGAGACATAGACAGAGAGAGAAGCAGGCTCTCTGCAGGGAGAGCAGGGAGCCTGATGTGCGACTCGATCCTGGGACTCCAGGATCATGCCCTAGGTCGAAGGCAGGCTCTCAATCACTGAGCCACCTAGGTGTCCCAATATTCATCCTTTCTGATGGCTGAGTAATATTCCATTATGTGTGTGTGTGTGTGTGTGTGTGTGTGTGTGTATCACCTCATCTTTATCCATTCATCTGTTGAAGGACATCATGACTCCTCCCACAATTTGGCTATTGTGGACATTGCTGCTATGAACATTGGGGTGCAGGTGTCCCATTATTTTGCTACATCTATATCTTTGAGGTAAATACCCCAGTAGTGCAATTGCTGGGCTGTAGGATAGCTCTATTTTTAACTTCTTGAGGAACCTCCACACTTTTCCAGAGTGACTGAACCAGCTTGCATTCCCACCAGTAGCACAAGAGGGTTCCCCTTTCTCCACATCCTTACCAACATTTGTATTGTTAATTTTAGCCATTCTTACCAGTGGGAAGTGATATTTCATTGTGGTTATGATTTGTATTTCCCTGATGGCACGTGATGTGGAGCACTTTTTCATGTGCTTGTTGGCCACATGAAGGTGGTCTTTGGAGAAATGTCTGTTCATGTTTTCTGCTCATTTCTTGACTGGGTTGTTTGTTTTGGGGGTGTTGAGTTTGATAAGTTCTTTATATACAAGATCCTGTTTTCATTTCTTTTGGATATATACCCAGACGTGGAATTGCTGAATTATATGATAATTCTATTTTTAGTATTTTGAGGAACCTCCATACACTTTTCCATAGCAGCTGTACGATTTTACATTTCTACCAACCATGCACAAGGGTTCCATTTTCTCCACATTTTCATCAACACTTGTTATTTTCTGTTTTGGGGCTTTTTTTTTTGTTTGCTTTTTTGCATTTTGTTTTGTTTTATAATGGCTATCCTGACAGATGTGAGGTGATACTTCATTATGGTTTGGTTTCCCATGATTTGTGATGTTGAACATCTTTTCATGTGCTTGTTAGCTATTTGTATATCTTTGGAGAAATTTCCTTTGCCCATCTTTTAATTGGGTATTTTTTTGAGTTGTAAAAGTTCTTTATATATTCTGAATGTTAACCCCTTATCAGATACATGCTTTGCAGACACTTCCCCTTGCTATTCTGTAGATTATCTTTTCATTCTATTGATTATCTCCTTTGCTGGGCAGATGTTTTTAAATCTGATGTAGTTTCATCTGTCTGTTTTTCCTTCTGTTACCTGTTTTTGGAGTCATGTCCAGAAAATCACTGCTAAATTCATTGTCAACAAGCTTTTCCCTCATTTTTTTTCTAGGAATTTTATAGTTTCAGGTCTTACATTTAGGTCTTTCATCTCTTTTGAGTTAATTTTTGCAACATGATGTAAGGTAAGTGTACAACTTCATTGTTTTACAAGTGGCCATCCAGTTTTCTCAACACCATTTGTTGAAGAGACACATTCTTGTCTTAAATGACTTGTAATGACAGCATCGTTAAAAGTGGAAAGAGCTTTGTCCTTTATATTTATGTGACTCTTCTTGCTAATCTATACAGTGAAGGATTTCATTTAAAATACCCTTTTTCTTGTGGTAATTACAGTGTATACATATATCAAATCATTATGTTGGATACCTTTATTTTTTTTTTAAGATTTATTTACTTGAGAGAGGGAGCATAAGAGAGAGAGAGCGCGCACACAAAGTGGGGCAAGGAGCAGAGGAAAAGGGAGAAACAGACTCTCCTCTGAGCAGGGAGTTCAACTCAGCTCAATCCTAGGACCCCAGGATCATGACCTCAGTCAAATGCAGACGCTTAACCGACTGAGCCACCCAGGTGCCCCTGTTGGACACCTTTAATACAGTGTTATATATCAATTATTTCTCAATAGAACTGGGGGAAAAATATATTTTCCCTGCCTCATCACCTGCAGTCCATATTCTGTGATACCATGGTTCCTGTTCTTTGCATGTTATGTTTTCTCTGCCAGAATGTCTTGCTATTTCAGTGAATTCCTATTTATTCAGTAAGATTCAACCCACATATCACCTCTGACTCCCTCAAGCTCACTCCCACAAGTAGTACTTATCACACTCCATTGTAGTTATATTTATATATATATCCTTTGCTCCTGTGAGAATGTAAGCTCTGTTTGAACAGGGACAATGTCTGGTTCATCTTTATAACCATGCAACTAGCACAGATCTATTAGCATCCAGTAGTTACTTGGCAAAATTAAATGTTTAAACTGGCCACCTTTGCCATAGACTGTAAAACTGTGAAGGTAAGATGCCTAAGTTTATATATAGTTAGCTGAGTTTCTGTTTCCTTGATTCTAAAATTATGAGATGGAAAAAATAATAATAAAGTAAAATAAGATTAGGAGATGGATAGTTCTCCAAGGTCCCTTCTGGCTCCAACAGTCTGTGAAAATCACATAGGGAATTGTTATCCAAGTACTCCCAGAGCTTCAGTCCCACAAATCCTATAAGATCTGCCTTCAAATAGGATAGATCTTAACTTTCTTGTTTGATGGGTGTGAGGCCCAAAGGAATTTTGCCATTCGAGAGTTAAGGTCAAGTAAAATTTGTTGGCTAAATTTTACCAGTCTGTTCTGGTTCTAGCAATTCTGTCTTTCATTGCAGGCAAGGCATCCCCACTTTCTTTTTTGGCCTTACTATTCTCATTTCTAAAATTGGAAAGATTAGTCTTTTTTTTTTTTTTTTTTTTAACTGTTCGGTGCATGTGTGTTTGAGGGGGGGAATGAATGTATTTTGAAAGAGCATATTTGATATTTTAATGTTATGTAAGGAAAATAAAAATAATTTTTATACAATACTTAGAAAATAAAGATTCATGAAAATTTGACTGTTAGAAATATGCAGAAGATAAAAAAATTGCAATGGCTCTGGTGAGGTACATATCATCTTTGTGGGAATGTGAGATTTTTATAGTTATCAGAAGGGGTCACAGGTTAAAGATGGTCATGAAACACTACATTAGTTTCTGTTCCTATTCTAATTTTCTGTGATTCTATAATGATGAAAATTTCACAGAAGGCAGATGAACCCTGCTTAGTTCTAATGTATATATGACTTGCACCTATAGTTTGTGTTTGCTTGTTTCATTTTCTAAATTGAATCCAGACTCTACCATTTACTAACTATGTAACCACAAGTAAATCACTTAATTTCTCTCAGGCTTAATTTTTTTTTTTTCATCTGTAAAAGGAATATGATAACACCTCTTTTATAAGATTGTAGTGAGAATTAAATTAGATAATTAAAGTTCTTAGTTTAGTGGCTGGTACATAAATGTTCTATTCACGTTAGTTATTATTGTTAAGGATTTGGAAATGAACATTCCCACACCTGTGCCCAGTCTGACTTTGGAATTTTGAGAGGTAGATGTAGAAATTTGAAAAGAATATTAATTTTGTTATTGGCAAATCTGGTTAGGATCTTTAGCCTGATACCTGAGTATCTATTGAGTGTAGACCAGCACTGTGCAGTAGAACTTTCTATAGTGATGGATGTTCTCTATATCTGTGCTGTCCGATATTGTAGCCACTAGCCACAGATGACTGTTAATCTGTTGAAATGTGGCTAGGGTGACTATCGAACTGTGTTTTAAAATTTAGTTTTAAATTTAATTAATTTAAATTTAAAATTAAATTTAAAAAGTTGGGTGCCTGGGTGGCTCAGTTGGTTAAGCGTCTGTCTGCCTTCTGCTCAGGTCATGATCCTGGGGTCCTGGGATCGGGTCCCACATTGGGTTCCCTGCTCAGCGGGGAGTCTGCTACTCCCTTTCCCTCTGCCCCTCCCCCTGCTTGTGCTCTCTCTCTCTCTCTCTCTCTCTCTCAAATAAATAAAATCTTTTAAAAATTTATTTAATTTAAATTTAGTCAGTCACATGTGGCTAGTCATTATTGTTTTGGGCAGTGTATGTCTAGACATTAGAATGATTTACCCAAGAAGAGACTGTATCTGTAGAGGAGACAGACTTAACAGAATTGCTATCTCATACCCTTTCCATGCCAGTGCTGGGATCAGAGAGAACTAGACTCTAAGACCTGACTCTAGAAGGCTGGCCAGGGTCCTAACCCCACAGTTTCAGCACAGAAACAACTTGAGCAGACACTTCTGAGAGAGCCTGGAACAGGTGAGGCCATACCAGGGAATTCAGTCTTCCTGAGAAAAAGAACAGGAACTACTCTTCCCAGTACTTTTACAAGGGAGGAAGACCTCTTGTTGCTAGAGCTAGGGAGCCCATGACTAGAAAGAGCAGTTTCTTCAGTGGCTCTTAGAGTTACAGCCACTAAATGTTGTACAGAGCATCGTCTTAACAATAAATTTTAAACTTTAATGTCTTAATGATAGAGACTTTATATTTTGTTTTTTTTTCTTGTGTACATGTGTATTTTTCTTTTTTTTAGATTCTTTTTTTTTTTTTAATTCATGAGAGAGAGAGAGAGGGAGAGGCAGAGACACAGGCAGAGGAAGAAGCAGGCTCCATGCAGGGAGCCCGACGTGGGACTCGATCCCATGTCTCCAGGATCACGCCCTGGGCTGAAGGCAGTGCTAAACTGCTGAGCCACCTGGGCTGCCCATGTGTATTTTTCTTACCATGTAACTGGATGATCAAATATAGCTTATCTTTCGGACAAAGACAGACACTTAAAACTACAATTAAAATAAAATGTTTCAGGGACCCCTGGTGGCTCAGCAGTTGAGCATCTGCCTTTGGCTCAGGGCGTGATCCAAATTCAAGGATCGAGTCCCACATCAGGCTTCCTGCATGGAGCCTGTTTCTCCCTCCCTGTGTCTCTGCCTCTCTCTGTGTCTCTCATGAATAAATAAATAAAATAAGCTTCTGCCTTGAATTCAATCTGATCGCATTTATATTGAATATGGTTTCAGTGAGCTTATGAAAAGTCAGCTGTTTCCTTGTAGTTTTTTCTTTTTCTTTGCATTCTTTATTTGAGGTTAAATATAAAAGGGCATTCTAGATGGGATAGCTTGTTTCTAGAAAGGGAAAAGCTGACATTTCTTTTGAAACTTCTCCCAAAGAACATCTTACTTACAGACTTGCAACATGTGCAGTGATTATGTAGTTTCATGGTATGGGACAGCCTGTTGTCCGTGAGTAACTAAGTGAATTTGAAGTGACATTTTTTGGAATCAGATTTTAAATTTGGGAATTTGTCTTGAAGTTACCATCATATGTATAGCCCCCCCTCCTTATTAAAATAATGATTACGCTTCTAAGTTCTTCAGTTGATATCTTTTCTGATTAAGTATAGTCGCACTATTTAACAGTAGCCTCAAAGAACCATGCATAATTATGGGATATGAACAGTTATTTTAATGACTATGTAATTTATATAGTGAGGATATAGCATATCTAAAGCAGCCTCCAATTAATTAGAAGAGGCTATTTAATCTACATGTATAAAAATTTCAATTAAAACATCTTTGCTAAACTCCTTGTCTGATTTTATTATATTTTATATGATTCAGTTGATTGAAACATCTTTGAAAATAGTTATTACCTTGGAATGGTAAATTATTGATTAAGCATTTACTGTGTGTCAAGCATTGTGTGAAATATCTTATATAATCTCATTTAATCCTCACAACAACCTGTGAGACAGGTGATATCACTGATTTACAGATTTGAAACTTCTCGGGACCTCAGTCTTTTCTCCTTTATACTGGGGTTAATATTACCTACTTTGGTGTCTTATGAATATTAGGTGAGATTAATATATGTTCACCTTGGAAAGAAGTATTCAGTAAATGATAGTTGCTGTTGTTATTATTTTTGAGTTCATATTTTAAAGCAGTAGTGCTTTTTTGGGGGGTTGGGGAGGGGAGAGGCAGAGGGAGATGGAGAGAGAGCATCTTAAGCAGGCTTCACATTTGGAGCCTGATGCAGGGCTCCATCCCACAACCCTGAGATTATGACCTGAGGCGGAAATCAAGAGTATGACTCTTAACCGACTGAGTTACCCAGGCACCCCAAGGGGCAGTGCTTTTTATGATCCAAAAATGTGAAAAAGTATTACACCATGAAAAGTCTCTTTCCCTTCTGTCCCCTATTCATCTAGTACCTACCCATACCCATTTCACTAGTCAGTTATGTATCTTCCTGAATGTCTATATGCAGATATGAACATATATTCTTATTTTTCTCCCCTTTTACACAAAATGTAACGTACTATGAACACTGTTCCAGAGGTTGCTTTTCTACATAACAGTATTACTTGGAAATCACTCTATATTAGTGCCCAGAGAGTTTCTCATTCCTTCATATTGCTGCATAGTATTCCATTGTTTGGAAATATTATAATTTATTCAGCCAATTCTCTGTTGAGGGTGACTTGAGTTATTTCTAATCTTTAGCTATTATAAACAAATGCAGCAGTGGGTAATCATGTACACGTGGCATTCTGCATGTGTGCAATTATATATGCAGGATAAATTCCAGGAGGTAGAATTGCTGGGTCAAAGGGAATATGTGTTTGTAATTTTTGTTAAGTATTGCCAAATTGTCCTCCATAGGATTTGTGCCAATTACATTCTAACCAGCAATTTAAGAGAGTGCCTGTTTCCTCATAGCCTCACTATAGAATTTATAAAATGTTTGGAATTTTGCCAGTCTAATAGGTAAAAAGTGAATCTGTGTAATTTTAATTTGTATTTCTCATATGAGTGAGATATTGAACCTTTTATTTAAGAATGTGGCAGTTTTGTAAGCTTCCCAGATATATTGGAATCTTGATCTTTTTCTTATTTTCTAGTTCTTTATATATTAGGGAGATTAGTCCAGTTTGTTGTTTATCTGGTATATCTTTTGACTTTGTTTATAGATTTTTTTGGACTGTACGCAAATTTTTCTTTTTAAGGAGTGAAATTTATCATTTTTCCTTTGTAGCTTCTGGATTTTGAACTTATTTTTGGGGGGAAGTTTTTTTTTAAGATTTTATTTATTTATTTATTTATTTATTTATTTATTTATCTATCTATCTATTTATTTATTTATTTGATAGTGAAAGATCATGAGCACGGTAAGAGGTAGGAGGAGGGAGGAGAAGAGGGAGAAGCAGACTCCTTGCTGAACCGCACCCTGAGGTCATGACCTGAGCTGAAGGCAGACACTTAAGTGACTGAGCCACCCAGGTGTCCCGGAAGTTTTGTTTTGTTTTTTAAATATGTCTTGAATATTTCTTTTCTTTCTCTCTTTTTTTAAAAGATTTTATTTATTTATTCATGAGAGACTCAAAGACACAGGCAGAGGGAGAAGCAGGCTCCCTGCGGGGAGCCTGATGCAGGACTCGGGACTCATCCCAGGACTCCGGGATCACGCCCCCAGCCAAAGGCAGACGCTTAACCATTGAGCCACCAGGCGTCCCTTCTTGAATATTTCTTAAGTTTATTCCTAAATATTTCCAGTTACTGCTATTGTAAATGGGGCCTTATTTTCTGTTTCTACTATTTTTGTGTATGGAGGCTGCTGATTTCTGTGTTGTTTATTCCTTTATATTACCAAATTTGATTTATAGTTGTTTTTAATTCTTATAGGATTTTCACATATATAGGAATATTATTAACATACAATAATATGGGGATCCCTGGGTGGCGCAGCAGTTTGGCGCCTGCCTTTGGCCCAGGGCACGATCCTGGAGACCCGGGATCGAATCCCACATCGGGCTCCTGGTGCATGGAGCCTGCTTCTCCCTCTGCCTGTGTCTCAGCTTCTCTCTCTCTCTCTGTGTGACTATCATAAAATAAAAAAAAAATAAAAAAAATAAAAACATACAATAATATGTAGAATAACATATCAATTTCATTTTACCTCTTTCTTTTTTACTTTTTATACCTCTGACTACTTTCTCTAGTGTTGTTGCTATTACATTGTCACTACTACCACCACCAAGTATTTGACATTAAGCTAAGAGTTGGCATTAAGCAAATGTTCATTCTTTCTTTAGATTGCAAGATGTAAACATTACTAAAATGGAGCCTAGCCAGTGTCTGTGCCAAGCAGGGAATATTAAGATAAATTTTAAAGAGTGAAAAAAGGGAGGGTGGAGTTGGAAAATGACATTCTATTCCAGTGACCCTTTCCTGCAGTGCTTATAAGATCCTGTATTAAATAGGGTGAATATTTTGGTTTTGGTTTGTTTTTTCGGTCCTTGTTGAAAAATATCATTTGATGTGTGTGTTTTCTCCATTAGAAATCTCTTGGTATTCTTTTTTTCTTTCACTCTGGAAAAAAAAATTAATACTTGACAGTGTACCATAAGATTATGTCTTTGTGTTCAAGTAATAATCTTGCATTTAATAAAATATAGACCAGCATTTGAATTAGCAACTGAAATCCTTTTGAAGTTTTCCAGAGCTTCAATTAAACGTAGTAGGAATTTTGGATTGCTTTTTCCTGTGAACATTCTGTTCCTTCATTCATTGCAGTCATATAATGAGCTGTCTCTAGTATTCAGCCTTATGCTTTAAGAGGGCTTTTTGATTTGTAAACTATAGGGAACCAGAGCATTTGAAGGAGGAAAGAGTATGAAGAGAAATTGTTTAAAAATGCTTTTAGCACATAATAATTTCTCTTTCCTTTCCTCCCTTCTTCTTAAGGAAATTTTTGGTTACTTGGGAATAATTGGGCACTTTTCTTCTCCACATAAGCTGGAAAGTTTGTGAGGCTCCCTACCCATCTTTGAAATACAGATGTGGTTTACTTGTAAATATGTCTTAAATTTTTGAAAATTAAAATATTGAGTAAATGCAGAAAAACATTTTAAAGATAATCCAAGATATGAATAATTTTGTAGTAATCACTCATGTAGCCATCACCCAGTGTGGGAGGAAGAGCATCATTTTACTTTTGAAGTCCCCTCTGTATTCTTGCTCTCCTCCCACTCACAGAAGTGTCTTTAACTCTCTTGCTTCTTATCCCTTGTGTTTGTATCTCTAAACAATACATTTTTGAACTTTATATAAATGGACTTATGCCTTAAATTCTTCTGTGATTTTTTTCTCTCAACATTGTATTCCTGAGATTTACTTGTGTTGATGCCTGCAGTTGTAGTTAATTCATTTTCATTAATGGAGAACGCCCTTATATGAGAATACTACAGTTTATTGATTGATTTTGTTGTTGATGGACACGTGGGTTGTTTTTGCTACCACAAGCAGTACTATTTATAAATAATTTACATGTCCAAGAATTAACCCAAGGCAGAGGCTTAGAAGTGTTTTTGACAATGAATCACATCTATAATGGGAGATACATTTTATATCTTGACCCACCACACATACCTGTAATGTGTGGTGTACACACATATGTATCAATATATAACATATAAAAAAAAACAATATATAACATATGGAAGCAAAATTTTCCTGTAAGAATACTTATCTTCATTGAGTGCAAATGTACCCTGATATTTTTTATTCTGATCTAGTCTGTTGTGGTTAATTAAAGAAATATTGCTCAAAATTGGCTTAATTGATTAATTAAAGAAATATTGGTCAAAATTGGCTAAATTGATTTCCCAATAGTCAGGACCATGGCTTCAAAAATCCTGTTCCAGAATACATGGAGATTTGGAATTACAGGGTCAAAGGATATATATGCAACTTCAGCCTTAATAGATGATGATAAATTGTTTTTCCAAAATGGTTATTCCCATTTACAGCGGTAAGTGTCCCAAGTATCCCATCAGGCTTAATTTTTTCCAGTCTTGTAAGTATGAAATTATATGTCATTGTGATTTGAATTTGTATTTCTCAGATTATAATTGGCATTGAACCTCTTTTGTGTGTGCATTGGTTATTCTGTGAGATACTGTTCAAATCCTTTGTTTATCATTTTTTTAAGATTTTTTTCTTTATTTTAAGGGGGAGGGGCAGAGGGAGAGGAAGAGAGAGAATCTCAAGCAGACTATCTGCCAAGTGTGGAGCCCAACATGGGGCTCAGTCTCATGACCATGAGATCATGACCTGAACTGAAATCAAGAGTCAGTTGTGTAACTGACTGAGCCACCTAGGCGCCCCTTTGCTTATAATTTCTTAGTGATTTGGAGGGATTGTTATTTAAAAATTTATTTATTAAAAAAATTTTTTTTAAAGATTTTATTTGTTAGAGAGAGCATTAGTGGGGAGAGGGAGAGGGAAAAGCAGGCTCCCCGTTGATTGCACAGCCAGACACAAGGCTCTATCCCAGGACTACATGATCACTACCTGAGCTGAAGGCAGATGCTCAACCAGCTGAGTCACCTAAGGCGCTCCTGAAGGAATTTTTTAAAACGTATTTTGGATAGTAACCATTTTTATGTATGTATATATCAATCATTTTGTTGCAGAAAAAAATTTGTTTTAAAGATTTTATTTATTTATTCATGAGAGACAGAGAGAGAGAGGCAGAGACACAAGCAGAGGGAGAAGCAGGCTCCAGGCAGGGAGCCTGACGTGGAACTTGATCCCAGGTCTCCAGGATCACACCCTTGGCTGAAGGCGGCGCTAAACCGCTGAGCCACCCAGGCTGGCCTGCAGAAATGTTATTTGTGGTTTGTCTTCATTATCTCTGTGGTGTATTTTTTGATGAACAGAAATTCTTATTTTTAATGTATGAATTTATGAGGCTTTTGCTTTCTTACTCTTTTTTTGTCTTAAGAAATCCTTCCATACCCAGGATCATAAAGATATTTCCATATGTTGCATTTAAGTTTTAGTATTTCAATAATCTGTCTAGAATCCTTTTTCTAGACATATAATATGAGGTAAAGGTGCAATTTCAGTTTTTTTTTTTTTCTGGATAATTGATCAGTTATCTGGGCATTAGTTGTTTAAGTCTCATTTTCCCCTGCTCCATGGTGCTAGCTTAGTCATATATCTATCAGACTTCCCTGTGTGTGTGCTATTTTTTCTGAGCTCTCTCTTTTTTTTCCAGTGGTTTATTTGCTCCAGGTTAGTATCACACTATCTTAATAATTTCATGCTTAGAACAGTTTCTGATATATGGTAAATCATGACCCTTAAACACTTTTTTTCTTAATTATGAGCATTCTGTGTATTCTTGATCCTTCCATGTATATTATCAAACTGCTTGACAAGTTTTTAAAAAAATTCCTGTTGAGATTTTGATTGGACTGAATTTGTAGATCAGTTTGAGAGAATTGATATCTTTACCATTTTAAACATGTAGGTCTCTTCATGTACTTAAGTGATCTCAAATGTCTCTCATAAAATTTTATAATTTTCTCCATAGAAGTCATGTCTTTTGTTAGATTGATTCACAAATACTTAATATTTTTTATGGTTTTATTTATTTGTTCATGAGAGACAGGGAGAGGAAGAGACATAGGCAGAGTGAGAAGCAGGCTCCCAATAGGGAGCCTGACACGGAACTCTATCCTAGGATCCTGGAATCACGACCTAAACCAAAGGCAGACACTCAACCACTGAGCCGCCTGCGTGCCCCAACAAATACTTAATATTTTTTTATTCTGCTCCCAATATCTGTTAAATCATAGTGTCTGTTTTTTGCTAGTTGCTGCTGCTGCTCCCCCTCCTCTTGCTTTTCTTCTTCCTCTTCCTTTTCTTCTTCTTAGTTGTATGTATTCACTAACAGAGATTTTCGTCATTAACAGAGGCAGTTGATTTTTCTCGATTGTTTTTATTTCAACAACCTTAGTAAACTTCTAGTAATCCTATTTCATACCTTTTTTTTCCCCCTCTGGCATCAGTCATTTGCAAATAACGATAGTCTTATTGTTTTCTTTGTAATCCTTATACTTTTCTTTTTTTTACTTTACTGAGTTGGCTAAGACCTCTTAATACCATGCTGAAAAAGGTAATCTTGCTATGTTCCTGATATTAAAGAAATATTTTCTGTATTCCATCATTAAGAATGATGTTTGTTGGGGTGCCTGGGTGGCTCAGTTGGTTAAAAATCTGCCTTCTACTCAGGTTGTAGTCCCAGGGTCCAGGGATCAAGCTCTGCATCTGGCCCCCTGCTCATGGGGGGAGCCTGCTTCTGCTTCTCCCTCTCCCTCTGCTGTTCCCCCTGCTTGTGTTCTCTGTCTCTCTCTTTCTCTGTCAAGTAGATAAATAAAATCTTAAAAAAAAAAAAAAAGTTTGCTGTTTGGTTAAAGGGCTTATGTTGGATTAAGAAAGGTCCCTTTTACTCCCAGTTTGCTAAGATAATCATTTTTTAATCATGAGTGAATGTTGAATGTACTGAGTGCTTTTTCTATATTTAATGTATACTGCCATAATATTTTTTCTTTAATTTCTTAATCAGAACAATTACATAATGTTTTTTCTTTGTTTAACCAGCCTTGCATACGATAAAATAAACTTTGGTCATTAAGTATCCTAGTTTTTATATAATGCTGAATTGGTTTGCTAATATTTTCTTTAGGATTATTGCATCTTTGTTCATGAGTAAACTTGGCCTGTAGTATTCCTATCTCATACTCTCATGTTTTGATATGGAGTTTTGGTAGCCTTATAAAGTGATAGGAATTATTCTGTTTTAGTACCATTGAATAATATGGGTAATAGTAGCATTATCTATTTTTGAATGTTTGTTAGAACTTGCTAATACAACTGTTGTTGCAGTTTAGGTTCCCATGGGAAGCAGAATTTGAAATGGAGATACACATGCAGGAAGTTTATTAGAGAGTGCTTTCTGGATCAACATCTATGGGGAGAAGAGAAGGAAACAGGATTGAGTAGAAGGAAGAGTAGGGCCATTCTGAAACTAGGATGACACTTAAGAGTTGCCACAAGTTGGGCAAGACAGCCAAGCCTTTATATTCCTTGCATCTGACTTATCATTGGATGCTGCCTCCCTGAAAAGAGGGTGTGATCTTGGGCAAGATGGCTCTATCAACCTGGTTTAATTCCAGGAAAGGACTAGCAGCTGATAGCAACCATCCAGCAGCTGGAGAAATGTGCCGTTCATTCCTGAAGATGGCATCTTGGGGGTGCAGCTAGTGACCATGCCAGTCTGCCTTTGGTGCCACTTGTGTTTACTTGCTTCATAAAAGTTTTGGGACCATTCCTTTACATCTGTGGTGGGCTTCTTTTCATTGGGGGAAACTTATACAAGGAAGGTTAGTGAAATAAACTGCAGTCCTCGTTTCTGCAGCTGATCCTGAGGACACAAGTGAAACTCATCCCCCTCTTCAAATATCCATTTTCGTCCTTTCAATCTCAGCATCTCTGCTGTTCTAGGTGGCTTTTATGGTATGATGACTCAGACCCTTATCTCTGAGTTCCAAGTCCTTGGCCAAAGGCTATGACTGCTTCATTTGTCCATTTACCATTGAAATTGGGCAAAAGAAGAACAAAATATGCCTAAGAAGACTTATTGGCCAGATGTATTGCTTCCTGCCTCTGTTATATAACAGCAGACCTACCTTCTCCTGATGAGCATTAATTACTCCTTTCAGGATCATGCTTTTCCTTCTTTTCTGATATCATTTGACATAAGGAGCACGAATGGCATAGTTTAACATTTAGTGGGACTTCTGTTTCCTGGTGGAAGTGTTCTCCCTTCAGAAACCAAGTTCTCTAAAATCTGCAGAGCCCTAATTTCTGGAGATTGGAAACGTTCCCCAAGTGGGTGGGAATAATGGCTAATCTTGCTTCTTCTGGGTTCCTAGCACCATGTATTTTACCTGCTGGGGACATAATACCATACAATGGTTGTTGATTTTTAGCATATATGTTGCTTCCTAGTTATGGCATCCCAGCCTTATGGGGTGTCATCTGTGACCTAATACCTTATCTGTACCTTCAACATGTTGTTGAATCACTCTTTTAAATTGACAGCTTTGGGGCAGTATGCTATATGATATGACCAAAGGATCCCATGGTTATATGCTTCTGTTATATCTCCTTTTCTATAAATTGGGTTCCTCAGTCTGGTAGAATATTTTGTGGGTTGCCCTTTGGTGATCAAACACTGAGATAATGGTGCTAGCTGAGGCATTACTGGCAGCAAGGGCAAGCCCCTACTTGAATAAGTATTGGTCTCTAGCAAGACCACTTTCAGAGTAGAAGCAGTCCAGTGTATTCAGCTTGTCACCAAATGGTTGTTTGGTCTTCTTAGGGATGATACTGTATAAGGGGCACAGCATTATTTTCTGTTGCTGTCAGATTTGATATTTGACAGTAGGCAGTACTAATATCAGCCTTGGTGAGTGGGAGATAATGGTGTTGGGCCTATATATAGCTTCAGTCTCTGCTACCATGGCTAGTCTATTCACGTGTCCTTTGTGCCAGCACTGGAGAGACCAATAATAAAGAAACTGGCTGAAGGTAAAGCTGTGTTGGGAATTCCCCAGACAGCAATTTACTAGGAGGATTTACAGGACTCAGCATATAGTTGTACTCATGTCTATGATTTATTATAGCAAAAGGATATGAAGTACAGTCAACCAAGGGAAAAGGCATATGGGATGAGGTCCAGGTATACACTTTTAAGAGTTCTCTCTCAGTGGCATTACACCAGGCATGCTTAATTCCTCCCAGCTACAAGTTATGTCAACATGGGCAAAATACTGTCTACTAGAGAAGCTTATTAGAGACTTAGTTTCTATTGGAAACTAAGTTTCACAGTTTCTATTGGAAGCTCATCACATGGGCACCCTCTGCCTAGCAGGTACCAAAATTCCAGAGTCCTAGAAGGAAGGGAGTTGTTCAGCATAAATCATTGTTGTTTGCACAGTTTAGGCACAGTGAGCCACTCTTACTGGTTAGGGTGATGGGACTCTGCTGAGGTCCAAGTTCCCAAGAGTCTATATATTTAACCTCCTGACACTTTGTCTTCACTTTGACGCAAAGAAGATGAACAAATGCATTGTCCTGAACTCTGACTATTGGGAAGATTCCCTATCACCGTTGTCTTTTAAGGCCACTCCTGATTGGGACTGTAGTGTAGCCATGGTCCATTTTTAGCTTCAACAATGTCCAGCAGTTCTTCTTGAAGTGTGGCATTCCTCTATCAGTGTATGATTGCAAAATGGCCATAGATGCTTCAGGGGAGTCATTACAATGTTTACTTGCTATGGAGGTATAGGTCCTTCTTCCTTTAGCTTTAGCTCATAATCTCACATTTTTTGGATATGTCCATCCCTAGATATTTTTAATTATTACTTCTTATTTGATACATGAATTATTTATGTTACTAAATTTCCAAATATATTCGGTTTTTATAATTTTGCATTTTAGTTATTGATTCTAACTTTATTGTTTTATGGTTAGAGAAAACTGGCTTAATGATACCAATTATTTGAAATTTGTTGAGCATGGTTTTATGTCCACTAATGTAGGTCGCTTTTCATAAATATTACCTGTGAACCTGGAAAGAATTCTGGAGCAACTGCTGCTATTGTTTGCAGAATTCTAAATATGTCCATTAGGTCAAGGCCGTTAATTCTGTTAAAATATGTATCTTTATTGATGTTTTGTGTCTGCCTGCACTATCAGTTAGACAAAAATACATTAGAATTTTCCAGTATGTTATTAGATTGCCTATTTTCCTTTATAGAGTTCTGAGAGATTTTTCTTTTACATATTAGGAGATTATGTTTTTAGGTTCATACAAGTTCAGAATTATTTCTTCCTGGTAAATTGAACTGTTTGTGATTTGTGTCTCTATCTCTAGTGACTCCTCCCCCCCACCCCCCTTACACAGCTATACCAGCTCCATTTGGTTAGTATTTGCCTAGTATATATGCAGTTTCATGTTTAGATACAGATTTTTTTTCTTGTTTTTCCTCTTTGGGTTTCACTGGACTTTCTCAGTCTGTGCAGTTGTCTTTTCATCAGTTCTGGAAACTCTCAGTCAGTCTCTTTTCAGACATTGCCTCTACACCTTCTTAAATTCTAGTTAAGCTTGTTAGAATTTGTTACTTGATCTTCCCTATCTCTTGACCCCGTTTACATACTTCTCCGTGTTTCTTTCTTTGGGTTACATTCTAGGTAATTTATTCCATTCTATCTTCCAATTCACATACTCTCTTTTCTGCTATGGAACCCATACATTGCACTTGGCGATTTTAGTCATTGTATTTTTCATTCCTATTCCTAGAAGTTCCATCTTGATCTTCTAAAAATCTGCTTTGGAATTTTTAAAACTTTTTTTAATGAAATATTTAATAATTTTCTCAGTAATTGTAATTTTCTCAGTAATCAGTGAGCACCCTTATACATACTACCTGTGTTCATTAATTGCTAAGATTTTCCATATTTGCTTTATGTTTTACTTAGCTGTTTCAAAATTGGCATTCAGTCCTAAATACTTTAGCTTGTATCTCCTAAGGATACTGACATTCTCTTACACAACCATGATATCAGATCACAACCTGTGTAAGATTTTACAGTGTCTTGCTCTTTCTTACCCATGTTTTTAATACTTTAACATTTTTCTTTAAACTTTTATGTTCCATTTCTGATCATTCCGTTAACTCCAGTCATTGTTAGGTCTCTTCTATGATGCTTTCTATGCTTTATGATTTGAGGCTGTAACAACTTACTTTCTTCAACTAACTAACTTTCTTTCTTTCTTTCTTTCTTTCTTTCTTTCTTTCTTTCTTTCTTTCTTTCTTTCTTTCTTTCTTTCTTTCTTTCTTTCTTTCTTTCTTTCTTTCAAGATTTTATTTATTTATTCATGAGAGACACAGAGAGAGAGAGAGGCAGAGACATAGGCAGAGGGAGAAGCAGGCTCCATGCAGGGAGCCTGATGCGGGACTGGATCCTGGGACTCCAGGATCATGCCCTAGGCCGAAGGCAGATGCTTAACTGCTGAACCACCCAGGCATCCCTGCAACTTTCTTTTGTAATTATGGAGTCATGTAGGTTCCTCCTGCAAGGTGTTTTGTTAGCTTTTGCCTGGTAGCCCAGGACAACTTTATTATTATTATTATTATTATTATTATTATTATTATTATTATTATTATTTTAAAGATTTTATTTATGTATTCATGAGAGACACAGAGAGAGAGAGAAGCTGAGACACAGGCAGAGGGAGAAGCAGGCCCCATGCAGGGAGCCTGACGTGGGACTCCATCCCAGGTCTCCAGGATCGCACCCTGAGTTGAAGGTGGCACTAAACCGCTGAGCCACCAGGGCTGCCCTATTATTATTTTTTAAAGATTTTATTTATTTATATTTTGCACCATTATTTATTTACTTTTAAAGATTTTATTTATTTATTTGAGAGACAGAGATAGCGATAGAGAACAGGAGTGGGGAGGAGATGCAGGCTGTCTGCTGAGCAGGGCACCCTATGCAGGGCAATCTTAGGACCCCAGGATTATGACCTGAGCTGAAAAAGCTCAACCTACTGAGCAACCCAGGCACCCTAAGATTTTATTTTTTAAAGTAATCTCTACACCCAAGGTGGAGCTCAAAGTCACAATCCTGAGGTCCAGCGTCACACACTCTACCAACTGAGCTAGCCAGGCACCCCCAGAATGACTTTAAATTCTTGATTTGAGGCTTTTTGGTCTATCCATCAGATATGAATTTGGCATGAAAATCTTATATGAAGGTTGTGGTTATAAAGTCTCAGGAGAAAAAAAAATTTTGTTTGGACGTGAAGTTTTTCCTTGTCCGGTAGGGGGCCCTAATTCTAATTTACATTCATGTGTAGGTCTTTTGGGTTCCAGCTTTATTACAGATTATGGATGAGCTGTACTGTGTATCCATCTGACCAAGAAAGTAGACACTTAATATCACTTTAGCAA
Source organism: Canis aureus (assembly GCF_053574225.1). Lineage (NCBI taxonomy): Eukaryota > Metazoa > Chordata > Mammalia > Carnivora > Canidae > Canis > Canis aureus. Next base: position 3,570,099 of record NC_135626.1, on the reverse strand, counting down.
ATATCAATATTAGTAAAAACTGTGTTCTGTTTTCTTTTCTGAGTTGCCCATTTCACTTAATTTTTGAGCCTTTGTGAATTTCTTAAACACTTGCCAGCCTATTGAATTAGGTAAAATGAATATTTTTATAGCTTATCAAAATGTTTTTTGTTAGACTGTTGGTCAGAGTACATATTTTGCCATATGGCTGAAATACAAGTCCTTTAGTAAAACAATTTTTTAAATGTGTTATCTTAAATGTTGTAGAAAGAATATTATAAAAGGATGAGAAAGAAAGAAACAATTTATGCATAAATATGTCATCGTTCTTGATTTCATGAAAATGTTGATTCGGAATATAATAAAAAGGCTCCCCCCTCCCCCCCAAAAAAAGGCTTTTAAAAGTATACTGATTTTGGGGAGAATTGTAATAAGTTAAAGATTGTAATTTTTTGAGTCCCACTGGACCTGGGTGTCCATCTGAGTTCTTTCACTAGCTATGTGACTTTTTTATTTTATTATTTTATTTTATTTTATTTTATTTATTTTATTTTTTGCTGTGTGACTTTTAATGGTTTAATTTCTTCGTATTTATCTATAAAATGGGGTAAGTGAGGGCAGTTTTGAGGATCAAAACAGATTATATATGATTTAATTTCTTCATATTTATTTATCTATAAAATGGGGTAAGTGAGGGCAGTTTTGAGGATCAAAACAGATTATATATGATTTAATTTCTTCATATTTATTTATCTATAAAATGGGGTAAGTGAGGGCAGTTTTGAAGATCAAAACAGATTATATACAGTAAAGGGCTCAGCCTGGTGCCTGACACATAGAGTAGATGTTAGCTGCTTTTAATTTTAGCCATTCTCTTTCCAGAAGTGTTCAAAGTGTTAAATGTGAAATATCTCACATTATACATGTAATATTGTAAAACTGAATATGGGTATGTGGGAGACATAACCATAAAGGGAAAAGCAAGAAAGACACCACAGTGTCAGAAGATAAGGGGGAAAATATGAAGCTTGGCAGGTGACCAAAGCCAAGAAGACCCTCTGGTTCCCCTCAGCTTTCCGAGACTTGGATTTAGTAATAGTGATATTCTCCACTTTGGCCTTTTCTTTTGTGTTCTGTTTAGTTAGTTCAGGAGCACATATAACCCTACCTCTTTGGTCAGAGGGAGTTTTGACTTCCTTAGCCCAAGGGAGCTGCCCAGCATACTTTTGGAGAAGGAATCTTGTTCCCTTCTATAGGGACCTCAAGGATAGAGATTTTCATTCTTACCAATTCAACAAGGAACTGTTTGGCATCCCCAGAGTTCTGGAAATACTTTATTAGAAAAGAGACATAGTTACATTCTTCTGAATAGAAAAATTTATAATAAGAATACAGAAATATATACCATGCAGCATCAGCATATATCAGATAATATGAAGCACTTAGACTTTCTCCCTCTTCCTCCTGGTAGACCAGGCCTCAGTGTCATTCTTGTATAACTTTTTATTAGAGCTCCAACATAGAGCATAAGAAATAAGAGGGAATTGTGTAGCCCACCTCCATCTAACCTTTTGCTCTAGATTTTTGCATGCCCAAGACAAAAGTGTGTCTTATTCATCATCTTTGTATATTTCTCTTGGTACTACTATTGTCACTTTAGTTTTTTAGTAAAGGAAATTCACTCATTTGAAATGTTTGTCTTAATCCTCTATGGAAATATCAGTTTACGGGAAGGTTAAGGCAGAGCTCGTTTGGGCTCCTCTCAGAGTCTCTGCTGCAATTGTCGGAGAGGAAACCCCAGGGAAACCCCTGAGCACAGGCTTCACAGGAGCAGTGGCTGCTCAGAAGACAACACTCTCAGTGCTTTATCAGGTGCTGTCTGGAGAACAGAAATAATGGGCTAAAGGCAGAAATGCTGATGTCTCCACTTTCCCAACTTAGCGCAAACATCTTCTTTATCTTTGGTGGATTTGGTGCCACAGAGGCGGCTCCAAGAAGCCTTAAATGCAAGTGTGATTGCTTTTACAATCCTTGCTTTGAAAGTGGCATTTGGGGATTTCCTTGACTTGAATTCTTTTTTTAAAAGGAGTAGATTCATAGCATCCACTGTCAGTGCCATTTTCCTTTCTGTGATGACTTGTTCACGGTTTACATGAAAGGATTCAGGAAGTAAGACATAAACATAAATAGATAAATGAACAAATAAATGAAAAGCTCTGCTGTCTTTGTCACATAGCGAAAAGGCTTGACTATAACATAATGGGAACACAGCAGCTGTTTGATTAAAACTTTAGGATTTTTCCTGAAAACTTCGAAGCATGTCTGCATTTTTTTTCTTTTGAAATAACACTATGATATGGGAGAAGTGGTTGCCTCTAATGCCATGGTTACAGTGGAGCTTTTGAATGTATCATCATCCCTGTTACTGCAGGTGCTAGTTTGAAATACTCTCACAACTGGGGCTTGCTTCCCTTCTGTCATGTCCATCCTTTGCAAGGCTGGGAAAGTGATTTGTAAATAATTTGCTTCTTGTCGCCATACATTTTTTTTTAAGTTGTGTTTTCTGTTTGTTTGTTTTACCATCTTAACCCTTTTGAAATGTACAGATAAGTGGTATTAAGTGCATTCATAATGTCATCAGTAGTTTCCCCCCTTATCAACAAGATATCTGTTCCAAGACCCCCAGTGGATACCTGAAACTGGATAGTATTAAACCTAATAATGTACTATGTTTTTTTCTATACATAAACACCTTTGATAAAATTTAATTTAAAAATTAGGCACAGTAAGAGATTAAAAACAATAATAAAGTAGAACAACTATAACAATATACTGTAAGTTTGTGAATATTCTCGCTGTTCTGATTTTGTAATAATCAAAGCAGGCTAAACATTCACTATATTAACACCATGCATGTGTCCCCAGACCTAGTTCTTTCCTTAGGTCTGATTTTATCAAGGCTGGTGATAAATCAAGTCTGATTTATATAATGCACATCATATGTGGGAAATGTCTGTGACTCTGGGTATCTGATCATCCTTGAGAAATGACAGCACAGCTAGTGCAATAACTTTTTAAAATAACCATTGCTAATTTGATGATTACCAGTTGCCATTAAATGAGTTGTAAAACTAAAAAGAAAAAGGGTTATGTGAATGTGGTCTTTCTTTCTTTCCAATATCTTACTGTACTCTTCATTGTATTCTTGTGATGATGTGAAGTGATGATGATAAAATGCTTATGTGATGAGAGGAAATGAGGTGAGTGACATAGGCACTGTGATACAGCATTAGGCTAGTATTATTGACCTCCTGATGGTGTTTGAGAAAGAAGATCATTCTCACAGTTGACCACAGGTAACAGAAGCTGTGAAAAGCGAAACTGCGGATAAGGGGACTACTGTATGATCATCACCACCATCCGTCTCCATAACTCTTTTCATCTTGTAAAACTGAAACTCTATATTCATTAGACAATAACTTCCCTTTTCTCCTTCACTCCAGCTACTGGCAACTACTAAGCTATTTTCTATCTCTATGATTTTGACTACTTTAAGGTATTTCATATAAATAGAATCAAACTGTATTTGTCTTTATGTGACTGGTTTATTTCACCAATCATAGTTCTCAAGGTTCATTCATGTTGTAACATATTGCAGAATTTCCCCTACTTTTTAAGGCCAAGAAACATTCCATTGTATGTATACACATTTTGCTTATCCATTCATTTGTCAATGGACACCTGGGTTGTTTTCATGTTTTAGCTATTACGAATAATGCTGCAGTGAACATGAGTGTACACATGCCTCTTCAAGACCATGCTTTCAGTTCTATTGGGTATATACCCAGAAGAGGAATTGCTGGGTCATTTGGTAATTCTATTTTGAATATTCTGAGGAACTTCCATACTATTTTGCACAGAGGCTGTACATTTTACTTTCCTACTACTAGTGCACAAGGTTTCTAATTTCTCTACATACTCATCAACTTGCAGTGTTCTGGGATTTTTTCGATAGCCATCCTGATGGCTGTGAGTTGCTATTTCATTGTAGTTTTTACTTGCATTTTTTTAAAAAAGATTTTATTTATTTATTAATGGGAGACCCAGAGAAAGAGAGACAGAGACACAAGCAGAGGGAGAAGGAGGCTCCATGGAAGGAGCCCAACATGGGACTTGATCCCCGGACTCCAGGATCACGCCCTGGGCCAAAGGCAGGCGCTAAACCGCCGAGCCACCCAGGGATCCCCTACTTGCATTTTTCTTCTAATTCATGATGTTGAGCATCTTTTCATGTGTTTATTGGCCATTTGCATATCTTCTTTGGAGAAATGCCTATTCTAGTCCCTTGCCTACCCATAATTTTTAAAAGCAAAACAAGCAGCTTTGCAGTGTTCAGAGGCAATTTTAAGTGATGAGTAAGAACTCAGGCTCAGGATTTAGACAGCTCCAGACTGATATCATGGCTTTACCAGCTCTGTGACATTGAGCAGGTTACTTCATTTCTCTAGGCTTCCATTTCTTCTGTAAAATGGGGAGAATAGTTGAATCTGTCTCACTGAGTTCTTCACTGCAATATCACCTAAGCTGATATTACAGATATCAGATATATGGGATAGTATTTGCCCTGTTGTAAGTATTTTATAAATATTAACTGCCATGTTATTGGAATCATGAGCCAGTCTTATAAAACGCCTTTTATGGGGCACCTGAATGGCTCAGTCAGTTAAGCGTCTGGCTTTTGATTTCAGCTTAGGTCTTGAGTCTTGATCTTAAGATCGTGAATTCAAGCCCTGTGTTGAGCTCTATGCTGGGTGTGGAGCCTACTTTTTAAAAAATTTATACACACACACACACACACACACACACACCTTTTAGATGTTAGTTGCCTTCTTATTTTGATAGTATAATTCATTGCATTCTTGAGAATTTTCACTTGTTTTTCTAGTTCATGCCTATTTACTGTCTCAGTCACTGTAGTATTAGGTGAAACCATGTGGAATTGCAATTTTTGTAAGTTATAAACCATGACTGTCAGTAGTTTCATGTGATTCAACTTAATGTAATAGAATCTATTTGAGTGTTTAATATATGCCAGAGTGCCTACTCTGCTAATTCATTCATTCTTCCTAGCTTCCCTATAAAGTAGGTGTTGCTTTTCCCATTTTGGGATGGAGAAACTGAGGCTCTCAGAGATGAACAAACATGCCTGAATTTACACAACTAGTAAGTAATGAAGCCAGCTTTCAAGCCAGATCTTGTTGAATTCAAAGCTCGATCATTTTCTTTTTTTCAAAGTTTTTATTTTGATTCTAGATGGTTAACATACAGTTGTTACATGTTACAGTGTACAGTGTAGTGATTCAACACTTCCATGCATCACCTGGTACTCATCATGACAAGTGCACTCCTTAATCCCCATTACCTATTAACCCATCCTCCCACCACCTCCCTTCTGGCAACCATCAGTTTGTTCTCTATAAGAGTCTGTTTCTTGGTTTCTCTCTCTCTTTTTTCCCTTGTGCTGGTTTGTTTTGTTTCTTAAATTCCACATATGAGTAAAATCATATGGTATTTGTCTTTCTCTGACTGACTTATTTGGCTTATACTACTCTCTAGCTCCATCCAAGTCATTGCAAATGGCAAAGTTTCATTCTTTTTTTTTTTTTTTTTTTATGGCTAAATAAGATTCCAGTGTGTGTGTGTGTGTGTGTGTGTGTGTGTGTGTGCGCCACATCTTCTTTATTCATTCATCAATTGATGGACACTTGGGCTGCTTCCATATTTTGGCTATTGTAGATAATGCTGCTATAAACATAGGGGTGCATGTATCCCTTTGAATTAGTGTTTTTGTATTCTTTGGGTAAATACCCAGTAGTGTAATTGCTTGAATGTAGGGTAGTTCTATTTTTAACTTTTTTTTTTTTTAATTTAAGATTTTACTTATTCATGAGAGACCCAGAGAGAGGCAGAGAGAGAGAGAGAGAGAGAGAGAGAGGCAGAGAAAGGAGGAGCAGGCTCCATGCAAGGAACCCAATATGGGACTTGATCCTGGGACTCCGGGATCACACCCTGAGCCAAAGGCAGACACCTAGCCTCTGAGTCACCTAGGCATCCCTATTTTTAACTTTTTGAGGAACCTCTATACTGTTTTCCACAGTGACTGCACCAGTTTGCATTCCCACAAACAGTACACGAGTGTTCCTTTTTCTCCACATCCTTAGCACATTTTCTTTCCAATTTCTACCACATAAACAGTCTCAGAAACAGTCTTCCCCAATTCTTTGCCCAATAAAGATGAAAGTTAGAGAAACTACACTATTTCTTCTTAGTTGCTGGTGATTTGGGTTTTCTTCAATACAGTGAGCATACGTGGTAGTTCTGTGTTCATGTGCATTTTGTGCTTTTGTCTCACTTTTTCATATTTGGAATATAACATGTGCAAACGTTGGCTGCAGCTATCTAAGGCTCTTTCAGAAAGGTGCTGTAGAGTGAAAATAACTTAGGGTCTGCCTTCAACTCATTTCTCTTGGCCACCATCATGTTCACCATTTATTGATCATCTCTTCTGTGCAAGGACTGTGCTAGGTGCTTTACCCAATGTCCCTATGATTTATATAGAGTAAGGGCTTAATTCCTGTACAGTATGGAAGGAAACTGAGGCTAAATGGGATTATATGATTTAGCCAAGAGCATAGGACTCTCTTCAGAGGGTCAAGTGTTTTTTACTAAACCCCATTTCCTCCCATTCTTACAAAGAGCCTCCTAGAGGGGAAATGAGGACAACCTTTCTGTAGGACACTCTGTAGCACACTTGGGTGTTACCCTACTGAATTTTCCCGTTTCCTTGCCCGTTTCCTTTCCTCCACCGGTTTGCCTTTTCTTTTCCTTCTTCCTTTCTTCCCTCTGTTCATTCCTTCCTCCCTCCTTCCATTTCTCCCACCCACTCTCAGTCTCTTTCCTTCCTTCCTTTCTCTAAACATACCTAATGAGGTTTAAATATCAAGATTAAGAAACTACTTAATGTATTTCCTGAAGAAAATTGGATTCTTAAAATATTCCCATTTGATTTTTTTTTCCTGGCACTAAAAATTTGCTGTCAGAGGAATTACCATTTTAAAAAATATGCTACTAAAACAAGTTAGATTGAATTCTTATCAGCTTTTAAAAGAGTGACCTCAGTCTTTTAAATAATAAGATTTGGAAAAATTGCTTAATGTCTGAGTTTAAGAATGACATGTTTTGAGTTCTAAGGAAAGCCTGTTTGACCTAGCACCATACTTATTCCTAAACTCAGTACCAGAACCAACTTTTTTACTCTGTCTAGGAACTGCGCTGGTGAAACCTCATCTGTTTGTAGCTGGAGGTTGCACTTTTATTCTTTTGTTGTCCCATTGTTTCCTTTAGGGTGAGGGAGAATAATTAAGGATAACATCTTTTCTGAGCAGCTGGAATCAAATTCCAGCTGACTGCAGCACCTGCAAAGATGGCACCTCTGCCTCTGGGTGGCAGGGTGGGGTGCCAGCTATGGAGCCGGTGACAGTGGGCTCCATAGTGCAGAGATGTGACTGTGTCACACCACTCCTGCCCTTCTGTGAGCTTCAGATGGTGGCAGTACCAGTGAATGCAAAGTGTCTGTTTTAGACTAATTAGAGGGATGATTTGTGAAACAGTGGCTATTTATTTAATTAATCACCAGCATAAAGCCATAAAACCCATATTTTAAAAATCCCTGTTAGTTTGCCATGTGGTTAATAGATTGGGGCACATTAAAAAGTGACATGGTGATGTATTAAAAATGTTCCACCTAAGGTTCCTTCAGAAAGGAGTGGAAGCTGTCTGCTTTCAGATGCTGAAGTGTTACCTGCCAGGATTTGACCCATCAGAGGTTTTAATGTTTGTAAAGGCATTTATCTTTTGAATAGCATCCTCATTAGGACGTGTTCTCTTGGAATAATTCAAAATATAAAAATGTGTGTAGAATTTTAAAAATTATAATTAAAGTGAATTTTGTTAATTTTTCTTAACAATGAGGAACTATATTTTCCTATTAGATTATACTATGTTTGCTAAGCATAACAATGTGTTTTTTTTTAATAGAGTCTTCTTTTCCATTTTGGGGAAAGAAGGTCATTTAATTAAGTAATAAATGGAGTAGCATTTTTGTTGCAGCAGTCAGAATTGCATTTTGTTATGCCCTTGTATTATTTTTTATATAATAGGTACAGGAATAATTGCTCAGTCTCAGCTTAGGTGGATTGTCATTTTTTTTGGATAGCAAGAACAAAGATAGAATTGACTCGTTTAAGAGATGACACTGGCATTAAAAGTGAGTAGAAATGACTTGGATTGTAACAAATGATAGGTTTTTATATACACAAAGTTCCAGTTGGTTTTCAGTATACATAAATGTGTCTGTGCAAAAGCTTCCTGCACTTGGAGAGTATTTGAAGCCAAATTTGATATATTTGTAATTCACTCTTATTTTTTAAAAATTATTCTGAATGGTCAGTGTTTTTAATAAGCAGTCCCACCAAATTTTAAGATTATGTATAAAAAAGTGTTGCTCAGGTGGATGCTTTACAGAAATTGTCCAGCTCTTAGGATTGTGTTTCTATGCTGTGTTGTATAATTACCTGCTCTGTTAGAAAGGGAGCTGGAATAAAACATGAGTATGTTAATGCAGCCTGGAGCTGATGTGGTGGTGATGATTACAATGCAGATAAAGCATTTCTCATAACTGCCGTTGCCTACTGGAGCCTTTGAAACATCTGGACTTTTAATTGAAAAATAGTGTGGTGCTGTGCAAGGCAGACATGCTAAGTGAAGTCACTAATTTAGAATACAAAAAATATAATTGATAAAGTGTTTTATTTACATTGTTTTTAAATATTCATACTTTGTTATGCTTTGTATAACAGGGAATTACTGGGTTAAATTTTCATGAACATAGTTTAAATAAGATAAATTAAGTGAAAATGTTTATGGAATTTTACACTGGAACCAGAAAATAGTTTGTTGTAGGAGGGTATGTACTTTTGCACATTCAGGCCTTTTAGGGGAAGCAAATAGGTTAAGTCCTACTCTTTGGGTTTCCTGCTTGAGAATAACTAACCATCAGTTGGTAACATAATTTCATTTCATTCTTGTTATTGCTATCTTATCTTGTTATTTAGTTAAAAAAAATAAAATGTTTCTTGGCATAATGGTAAATGGCTTTAATGGCAACATTATCACCCAATAAACCAAAGCATTCCTCACCTCTCAGGGGCAGGTTATCAGAGCCTGCCCAGGAGAGCAGAAAAGCTGGTGAAGGGCGTGCAATTAACCTTTGTCCTGCATTCGCAGCAGGGGAACTGACCTAGCAGCCTTCCGAGGAAATCCAATTTAATTTAAAATGAATTTGAAAAGACAAATTAGCCATATCTATTTTAATAAGATAAAATCCCGACTCTCCCTATGTCTGGTTTAGTTAGGACCTCAGAGGAGATTAGACTAAGACTCAAGATGAACGCGAGGGAAATAATGCCAGGGGGCTGAGGAGAAACCCAGGAGACCCAGGTACTGGAGTGCCTTGTCAGTTTCTGCAACTGAGCAGGTCTTGGGCTGCCCATTTCCACAGAGAATTGCAACCTGAGATGAGCCTTTGTCTCATCAGACTGTTTGCTTGTGTTGGAGCTTGATGCCGTTTTGATGTCCTACGCTGCTTGCCAGGCTCTCCAAGGACTGCATTGTTATTTACCTCCTTTGTCATCATCAGAGCACATTTGGTTCCCGCCACCTGCGTAGCCACATTTAGTAATAGATACACCTCACAATTACTGATGAGACTCTTAATCCAGGAGTAAGGGTTCTCTGGGGCCCCACAGTTGGTACTTGACCGCTCTTTTATGAAAACTAGAGCAGAGGGTTCTGCCCACTCTTTGTGGAGCAGTGTTGCCAAGTGTTTTACCTCTGAAACATGATCAGTGAGGATTTATTGAGGCCCTTCTGTGAACCCAAAGGCAAGGAATCCAAAGTAGTTTCTGCCTTCTGCCTGTACGCAAAAGGTAACTGCTCCTGGAAGCGGACACCCTAGTGTCCCTCTGTAGTAGCAGCAGTCTCTGCAGAGCTTCAAGTGCAGGTGCAGGCAGGGCCACAGGAGGAGCTGCTCAGACCTTCCATGTGGGTCTCAGCCAGAAGGATATTTCTGATCCACTGTCCACCACTCCCAGTTCTGAAACAGTGGCTGCGACATGAACCAGTAGGCATTGTGACATTCCCTAAATACCCAGGCCTATCCCAGAATTGGTGGTGGAACTCACCAAGGGGGTAAGGTTTTTGAGTTGAACAGACCTTAGGTTAGCATGATGTTCCCCCCCTAGTTGAGGGATTTGCAGCAGCCTCTACATGAATCTCTCATTCCTCAGCTTTAAAAGGGAGTGAACAACCCTCATAGGACTGTTGGGTGCATTAAATGAGATAATTTATGAAAAGTACTTGGACCCTGGTAGGTGCCCAACAAATGGCAGGCAGCACTTTTGGCTTGCCGTCGCAGAGAGCTCTGCAGTGCAAGTACAAGGGGCTGTGTTCAGAGGAATGGGGTCTTTGGGCCTAGTCCCACCTCCCACTAAGGCTATTTGCTCTGTAGCAGGCTAGCTTTCCTTCATATTGCTAGGCTGGTTACCTAATTGAGCAGTAGGACTCGTGGAGAACCTTTTTTTTTTTTTTTTTTAACTACTCAGTGCTGACAGTTTTATCCAGTGGATCCTGTTGTCCTCTCAGTTTTAAAAATCAAGTTTTATGGGGGTGCCTGGGTGGCTCAGTCGGTTAAATGTCCAACTCTTGATTTTGACTCAGGTCATGATCTCAGGGTCGTGAAATCGAGCCCCACATCTTAAGCGGAGCCTGCTTAAGTTTTTGTCTCTCCTCTGCCCCTCCTCCCTGCTTGCACACACACACACACACACACACACACACACACTCTCTCTCTCTCTCTCTCTCTCTCTCCTCCCACCCCCATCTCAAAAAAAATGAATGAATGGATGGATGGTTAAATAAATAAATAAATAAATAATTAATTAAATAAAATGTTTTTATTCAGCCCACTTTTCCTTTCATTGTATCAGAGAGACATATGGGATAAGGGCGTGATAGATTTTTTGGGCTGTTTCTCAATTGTAAATGTTGTATATAATTAGAAGTGATTCTTTCCAACAGGAAGTGTTGTTCTAGATAAATAATAATTTAGCTCTTCTTTTTCTTGTTGCTGTTTGTATTTCAACATATATTTGCAAACTATTAAACCCAAACTTTCTCAAATGGCCCTTTGCCATTGTATCATTTTCATATTGTCAAAAACATAATACGTTTTCTGCTGCAGACAAGCATCTTTTTCTGTCACTATAGGTATAGGTTCTTTGTGTGGCCTTTTCCTGTACAAAATAACACCTATCTCCGTTATTTCACATGTGCATATTGAGGATGAAAGTGAATGTCATTATTGGAGAAATGTAAAGCTATTTATTTCCATTTTGTCTGATGTTTTTACATTGTTTGCTAGGAGGTGCGTCAGGGATTTGAATTAATTATAATTACTGAAGAGACATATACTGATTGAGCAAATAAAGTAGTAAGCCCATTTGTGGCAAGGCTGTCTAATTAAATTCTAACTTTGGATAAGCTAGATGTGCATGAAAGATTAATTTTAAGAGGTTTTTATGACTTACTAAATAATGATTCAGTAAAATTTTTGAATTATATCATTAAGAAATATTGAATCTTAAAGTGATAAAACACTTAGTCTTAAACATGCTACTGTGTAGAAATTTGTAGGCTTTTAAAAACTATTTAGAATTAAGGACACACACACACAAAAAAAAGAATTAAGGACACGGAATAAAAATTTTAAGGTATATATTGACATTTAAGAAATTTGTAGTATTTAATCAACTGAAGCCCTGTAAGAAATGAATATGATATATGTACCTGAATTATTTCCTTCAATATTTGTACAATTTTATAATCTCAAAGTACTTCACTATCTCTGGAATCAAATTGTCCTTCGGGGTAGTGGAAGGTTGTACCAACTTTTCTATATAATTTAGGAGAATGATAATAGCTGTACTGTAACCTTTTCTAGAGATACATCATCTAGTAATGGAGCCAAGTATACATTCTCCATTGAGTTTTAATTTTAAAAGTTGATATTAAATCTTAAAAAGACTCATTATATTATGGTAATTGATAGAGTTTAAAACATGTAACTCTTCTTTATGGTTTTAAAAAACCTATTTTTACTTTTAAAGCATATTGATTTTATTATATAAATGATTTAATAATGAAGAGGTCCCTATACTTACCCTAGGTGATGGGGCTTAGTTCATGCAAATTACTTTTCTCTGATATTATCATCATTATAGAAGCCATTGTTTGTATAATTAAATGCAAAGTGCTGTGTAACATTAATGATCTAAAGAATCCCACAATGGCTATGAAAATTCAAAATGGACACTTTACATTCCATTATGCTTTAAGATGGCTGGATTGTACTTATGTGAGAGCACCTTCTGTTATGTGCTGTAAGCGTCCTGAGGCTGGATGAGAAGAGGATGCAATGGCTTTTCTCTCTTAGTGACTGAGATAGAGACCTTTCTTTCCTATTGCCTCTGCTTTTCAGTTTTGTTTATTTGAAGGAATGATTTATCCAGAGATCTGCCTGATCCGATTAATGACTTGGGTAACAGTATGAGGAATAACCGACACCTGTATAACAGTTTGCAGTTCACAGAATATTTTTAACATGCTTTATTTTTACTTTCTACGCCCTACCATTCTCATTTCTCTTTTATGGCTAAGGAAATTGACTTTCAGAGAGGTTATGGGCTTGCCCAAGGTTGCACAGCTCAAGGCTGGCAGGCCCACGGTCAAGACCAGTTCTGTAGACTCTGCAAGGAGTTATCGAGCAAATATAACTCTTGATGGTAAAAACTGATAGTATCAGGAACTGCTTTCTGAATTTAAGACTTTGAGAAAATGGTTGTTATTCGTGGTGCAGTTTATGGATAGGCTTTCATATTTTACCATCATCCTCCCACCTCCCCATTTTGTAAAACTTCTTACCTGTATTTGAACAGGTTGATTATCTTGGAAACAAAAGAATTATCCAAGGCTATTACTCAAATCTCACTTGATAACAGATTGTTTAAACCAATAGCTGTAGGCATTTTATTTTTTCAAAAGTGGAAGAAGATTCTGTCAGACAGCACATCAAAATATGGAGGATTTGTTTTTAATAGAGAAAACCTTTCCTGAGAGCAACAACCCCCTTTCCTGTTTTGGGTCCAGGACTTGAGATTTACATTTACCATAGATGCTGTTGAAAGAAAAATTATGAAAATCACTAGCCTAAGAAAAACCAATGGAAGTGATATTTTCTGTGCTGTGTTACACTCTGGAAATGATTATAGTTACAGTCTGGCTCATTCCATGGTACTTAGTAACAAAGTTATTTTGTTTGAGGCTCTCAGATATATGAAGTGTCTGTGGAAGTGAAGGTGGGTTAGTTTTGGTTTCCTGAGGGCTAGAACTAAGACCAGTGGATAAAATCTGCAAGAATGTATGTACCTCAGTAGAAGGAAACCTGTTTCAGCCATCAAAACTGTTCGCCCAGAGACTGAAGTAAAGGGTTCACCTCTAAAGGTGGCAAGGAATTCATCAGTAAAGGTGTTCAGGAGAGATTGTAGGACAGTCATTTGGTGAAAATGTTTTAGAGGGGACAAGTCATAAAATTCCTTTCCATTTTACAGTGTGTGAGTGGTAGTAAAGTTGTGTGTTTTGTTTGTTTGCTTAAGTCTTTGAATGTGAAAGCAGGGAGAAAAAGGAAACCTAATAAACAGCCGGCATTTCTTCAGTATGGCATTTCTTCAGCATTCAGTATGGACAAGAGAGAAAAAGCACAATAGCAAGTGCTTTTAATATGCATGGTAATCATTCAATCCTTTCAACAGCTCCATGAGGAGGTACTTTTATAATCTATTTCTGTGCGGAAATAGTGATGGCAGAGAGGTTAAATAAAATTGTCCAAGGACAGACAGTAAATGGCATTGCTGAGAATTGAACTCAGGTCTTTGTAACTCTACAGCTTAATGCTTTTAACTACCACACTGCACTGCTTTACTAGCTCCTTTTAATATAATAAGGATCCTGAAAGTACCTACAGAACTCGACCTTCTTAAAGAAAGAGTGACAGTTGACGTTCTTAATAATAAAAGCTTAATGGAACCAAGGTTGGTGATTCAGAGGAAATTAATGAGATTTTGTCGATTTTATTTTAAACTTAACTTGTCAGAAAATAGTGTCCAGTGACAAACTGTAGAAATGTTTTTGATAAATTAACTTGACTACAGGTGCCAGATCAGGGAAATGTTAATTTAATAGCCTTTAAACGTTCCAGATTTATTGAGGGTTAAGATAGCACTACAAAGCCAAGCTCCTAGCTCTGAATGGATTTGTCATAGAACTTTATACAAAATCTATTCATAAGTTCAGTGCGACCATTTTGAATGTGAAAGTGAGTTTTTTCTCTGAGTCCATAAAGCCAGCATTTTATTGAGGGTAAAAGCTACTGTCTGGTATTTGGGGTGTTTTGCCCCCCTCCCCATATAGAACTTCTTTACTTCTCATAGCCAGTTAAGCCTGGCTTAGACCAGATTTAGACCAGATTTTGTTGAACATCATTATTACTCTGAACAAATAAAGTCCCTTAATAATCATCAGAGTAAGGATCATTTCAGACCTCTGTACCAAGTGATACCATATTTTTAAAGACTAGGCTATAGTTAGTTCCCCACTGGGCATGGAGTGTACTTAAAAAAATAATAATAAAATAAAAAAATAAAGACTAGGCCATAACGTGATATAGCATCCTTTGGTCCTTGCTGAGGGAGTTGGGAGGGAAGATACTGGTGAAAGGGACTGCAGCCATTCCTTTAAGAGAGTTTTAAGTTTTGAAGGCTACAAATAACCCTTTCATCAATTTGCATTATTACATTGTCTGCATACACTGATATATTTATTTCTGCATTAAAATTGCATATAATGATCTGCTTGTACAGTTGTGACTAATGGAATAATGTTGCCTGCTTTTTGTCTCTTTAATTGCAGAAGCCAAACTGTCTACCCTTTTTGTTTCTTTCCCTTGATAGAGAAATTGAACACTTAGCAACAGTTTTAGATCTGATATTCAATTTATTATTGACAAACCTTGATGTTAAGTCGTCCTGCTAACTGAACCTTCTGTCCTTCAGACTTAATTCAGCTAACTCACTTTATTATTTTTTAAAAGATTTTAATTAATTAATTCATTCATTCATTATTGAGAGAGAGACAGAGAGACAGAGAGACAGAGAAAGCACCAGCAGCGGGAAGGGGCAGAGGGAGAGGAAGAATCTCAGGCAGACTCCATGCTAAACACAGAGCCTGACATAAGGCTCGATCTCATGACCCTGAAATCATGACCTGAGTCGAAATCTGGAATTAGACGCTCAACTGACTGAGCCACCTAGATGCCCCCAACCAATTCACTTTATATGGCTGTTTCTTAATTCAAGATTATTTTAAACTGAATACTATTTATTCTACTTATTTTCCCTATTTTGGAAACTATCAGGTGCATAATTTTGAAATTAATTTTATGATAGGCAGCAAATTGTATGCTATTTCAATTAACGGGATCAGATGAGAAAAACTTGGTTATGGATTATAGTGTTTAATTCATTATCATGTTCAAATTCTATATATTTCAATTCTGTATTAATTCATATTCTATATACTGAAGTTATTTTAAACTTTTAAGCTTTTATATTTTATGAACTACTTATTAATTGGATGATCTATGGTTCATAATATTGCTGTTTCACTTTGACCCAGTGATCTACTCTGAGGAATACGTGCACAAACATTTATATAAGAAAATGTTTATGGGGGGCAGCCCAGATGGCTCAGCGATTTAGCGCCTCCTTCAGCCCAGGGCCTGATCCTGGAGACCCGGGATCGAGTCCCACATTGGATTCCCTGCATGGAGCCTACCTCTCCCTCAGCCTATGTCTCTGCCTCTCTCCCTTTGTCTCTCATGAATAAATAAATGAAATCTTTAAAAAAAAAAAAGAAAATATTTATGGGAATGTTATTTATAGTAGTGAAATATTAGAAACAATGTTCATATTTAACAGTAGAAGAATAGGTTGATAGTACCTCTGTATGCTATGATATGCAGGTATTTAAAATCATATGATGAAGGAATATTAATCATTTATTCCATGAATATAAGTAACTACTATATGTCAGGTCTGTTATTTTTTTTTTAAGGTTTTAAAGTTTTATTAATTTATTCATGAGAAACACAGAGAGGCAGAGACACAGGCAGAGGGAGAGGCAGGCTCCCTGTGGGGAGCCCGATGCAGAACTCGATCCTGGGACTCCCGGATCAGACCCTGAGCCAAAAGCAGATGCTCAACCGTTGAGCCACCCAGGCATCCCATATCAGGCCTGTTATTAGGTGCTGAGTGTATTTTAGAGAAGAAAGAGGGGGGTTCCTTAAGAACAGCATCTGGGAAATAGAAAAGTTATAGCCAGTTTACGTGGAGCAGGAGAGAAGTGGTAGATCTTTAAGTCTGGTGGGTCAATTATGAAAGATAGTCTGAGAAATCCTTCGATAAACTAATGCCAGACCCCTACTACATTCGAGGCCCTAGGAGAATGCAAAATAGCCGAGGCACAGTTTTTCCCTTTGCAGTACGCATACTTGCATGAGAAGGTGGGAAGGAGGTAGTGAGGGTAGGTAGAGAAAAAGTGAAACCATAGGCTGTGCAAATTAAACTTCTAGGGAGCAGAGCAGAGGGAATTTGGACTTCCACCTTCTTGGAAGAAGAGACATTTGAAATTAAGAGAAAAAGGGATACATTTCTTGCTCAGTAACTGTGTGCTAGGCATTTTATATACATCTTATTTGTTTTGCCCATTAAAGGAATAGAGGTTCTGAGAGGTGCAGTTACTTGTCTAATATCTAAAGTCTAGAGGCTAAGGAAGTGGCAGAGCTAGGATTCAAGCCTGGATCTAGCTGACCACAAATCTTGTGCTCTTTAACTACTGTTCAGTGCAAACTCTAGCAGTGATACCCTGGGACCAGAATGTGATGGTGGATATTTTTTTTTTTTTTAAAGATTTTATTCATTCATTCATGATAGTCACACAGAGAGAGACAGAGAGGCAGAGACACAGGCAGAGGGAGAAGCAGGCTCCATGCACCGGGAGCCCGACGTGGGATTCGATCCCGGGTCTCCAGGATCGCGCCCTGGGCCAAAGGCAGGCGCCAAACCGCTGCGCCACCCAGGGATCCCGTGATGGTGGATATTAAATGCCATCCTAAGGAACAGGCATGCTGACACTGGGGAAAGGCATCATATACTTCTTTCTGAGTTGGTGACGGGCCTGATCAGTGATTTGAGTCAAATCACATTGATCGCCAGAGGAAGATAACAGTATGGAGGGGAGAAGAGCGATAGTTGGGAGACTGCTGCATGCAGTGGTCTCACCGAGGCATGATGAAGCTTGAACCAGGGCCATGCTACTGAGGATGGGAGGAAGAAAGTTTTGAGAGACATTTCAGAGGCATTTGGATAGTGATGAGACAGAAGGAGGAGTTAAAGTAAGGCCCTACCTTGAGTGACAGAGTGGGTGGGAAAGCCCTGCCTGAGATGGAACAAGGAAGGAGAGACAAACTGATGAAGAAATCAGCCTTGGACCTGTTGAGCTTGGGACTCTGGCCTGCATTTGCAAGCCATCAAGTCATGCAGAGGCCATGGGTCTTCTTGAATTGCATTTGTGTCAAGGAGGAATTGTTTTGCTATACAAAGTACTTTTCTTTTTGTTCTGAAACCTCAATTGGGAACATTCCTTGATTTAGAGGCTACTCTGGAGAGTGTTGTTTAACTCCAAATTTGTCAACCCATTGTAGGTTTATTACTTTTATTATTTATTTAAAATAGAAATTATGTAGCCTGCCACAGGAAGGTATCTGAGTTATTTTTTCCAACAGCCTGTCATAGCACCTGGTACAGAGTGTGCTCTTAATAAATTTTGCCAGATGACTTACCAGAGGCTACATTTTCAAAACTGATCCTCTTTCTCTTGTGTAAAACTCTTAAGCCCTTCATGGTGGTTCTTTCTGTATCTTTTTTCATTTATAATGGTAACATTTACTATTTTGTTTCTGATTGTGAAAATAATACATGCTCATCATAGAAAATGCAGAAAAATATAAAGTAGAAAATTAAAATCACTCACAATCCCATGTTTCAGAGAGAACTCCTGTTCACTTTTTTTGTATATTGGTATAGTATATGTTTAAATACAATAAACATCTTTTGCCTAGGTTAAGGATTCTGTTGAATGAAAGGGTACTTTTTGTTTTTTAAAGCTGGGAGACCTTTGCCAACCTGTTTTAGTCTGGGTTGGTTTGAGCTTTCACGACAGCCTGTACTTTCCCTCTTTTAAAGCTTTTATCCCATAATACAATGTAGACTTCAGCGGACTGTGAGTTTGTTGAGGGTCAATCTGCATTGAGTCTCACTTGATATTGTCTTCACAGAGTTCAGCATGGTGTTTCATTGGGTGTTTGTTGCATGCATGAGTGACTGAGAAAGATGCTGCTAATCCATTTTTCCATCTTTTTGTGCACCACTTCTTTGTGTTCTAATTATGCCTCCATTTCTCCGATTCTGTATTGTGGAACACATAAATTGCCATGCAGTGGAACTGTATAATATGATCTTTGTTTATTGCTAGTTGCTTTTTAATAGTTAGATGTTAGATCTTTGGAATATTGCTTGCCTTGATGTGTGATGAATACTTTTAATCCTTTGGTCACCTTTTTTTATATATAAGTTAATTACTTTCTATTATGTTGATGGATTATTTTATGTTTTAGATGATTCCCTCTAAATATTGCAGCATGGGAACTATTAGGTAGAGCTAACTGCCATCACCTTGAGTTTTTTTAGAAGAGGTTCCTTATTAAAAAAATACATAATTTCAGAGTTTGTCCAAGGCACTTTCCCCCTGTCATCAGTGCCTCAAGGTGGAATTAGAAGATTAAAAAGATAAAGTGCTTCATTCATTTAATAAGTATCTACCATATTTATTCATATAGTTTTCCCCACACTTGCTATTTCACCATGAAATAAAGAGGATAAAGGGATTCATAGGAGTACTCTGTAACTATCTGCCCTGTAGTCCAGCTGACAGTGGCAGAGTTCTCTGGAGTCTTGGTTCCCGAATACTTCCCCTTGGGCAGCTCCTCAGAATTCATTCTTTTGTAGGAAACTGCTTTAGGAAGTGGGTTTGTGAGAAAGTCAGGATGAAGGAGGTGGATTCAAGCCTTGAGACTTTTAGATGTTTTTACATTTAGAGGAACTTAAGAGAAAGAAGTCATTGGTGTTTCAAGTAGAGGCTTTGGAGTCAGACGCGAATTTGACCTCTGCTCTTCCACCTTAGTTGTGGGAGCTTGAGGATGACTATAGCCGGATAAGCCTTTTCTTGTCTATAATATTAGGTTAATGATAGAATTCTACCTCTTACAGTGATTGTGAGAATTAAATGAGCTAATTTACACAAACATTTACCAGAGCTTATTTAACAGTTGGTTCTAAAGAAATGCTAGCTCTTGTTATAATAATAAGTATTATTAGGGCTACTTTCAGCATCCATCTTTGTCCTCATGTGACTCTGTAATCGGCCTGAGTAATAGAAATGGGTCTTATTTTAAAACTTAGGCTCTTTCTGGCACATTGCTCTGCATTTCGAAAGCACTTTACAGTTTGTGAAGCACATTCACATTTCTCATTGTGATTCCTATAGGCCCTCAGAAGGAAGGAGGAATAAACCAGATTGGGTTGGGCCTGCAAACGAGGTTGAAAGGAGAGTGATAAGAGGGCAGTAAACCCACTGCAGAAAGCTTACCATTGTTTTAATTTTAACCTACTTTGACTGTCTGACAAGGTCACAACACTTGCTAATTTAATTCATCATTGGCAACTTAACTGGTCATTGGAATTAGTATGTCCCAGCTGAAAAACATGCATGAGTGTATGTACATTTATGTGTGTGCATGCATGAGTGAGAGAGAGAGTCAGAGAGAGAGAGAAGGAGCATTATTGTAAGAGAATTTCTTTTTTATTATTTTTTTATTATTTGTTTTAGAACAGAGGTAAGACTGAAAAAAGTCTAATACTAGATTCTAGGTCATATGAGAAGCAAAATTTTTCTGAAAGTTTTTAGAACTCATTTTATGTGTCTCCTTACCCAAGTTCTGATCTTCCCCCCCCCACCCCCCCACCCTAGAGTTAGTTAAAGATGGAACCATTTGATTGCTCAAGTACTCCTTCTACTACTACCAGGAAACAGACCTTTCGAGGAAGGGCAAGATAGATGGATGGAGGAAACAAACATTTGTTGAGTTATGGCCATGTTGTTCTGGTAGGCATTTTGAGTCATCCATGCATTCATTCTGTAGTTTAGCAGATTTTTTTGGAGAGTTGTGCACGTTCCAGGCACAGTGCTAGCCATTGTGAATAGAGCAGTAAACAAAGCAGACATTATTATGGCTGCTCTCATGGAAGGTCAGAGGCCAGTGAGGAAAACATACACTGAAGGTGTACATAAATAAATATATAATATCAAATTGTTTAGTGCTGTGAAGGAAGTGAACAGGTTTTGTGTGAGAGATTAACTATGGAAACTTCTTTCCATAGGATTATCAGTGAAAGCCTGTGAGGAGGTGTCATGAGCTGAGCCTTCAATAATAATATTAATACCAGTAATAAAAATCCTTACAAGAGTTCTGTGATAGGTAGGTCATATCATTATCATTTTACATAGGAGGAAATAGAGGAACAAGGAGATTAAGGAACCTGCCCAGACCATACTTTAGAGAAGTATGAGATCGTGAGAAAGAACCTTCTAGATACAGTGAATAGCACTTGCTGTGGTCTTGAAAGTGGGAGAAACAAGTGTACACACACACACACACACACACACACACACACACACACATCCAGGGCACTTCTAGAAGGCCAGCATAGCTGAAGTATGATAAGCAGGCCAAGGAGCAGCAATAAATGTTGTTGGGAGAGTTAAGCAGGGGTCAGATCATGCAGTGCTTTGCTGGACATTGCAGGAGATTTTGATTTTATTCACAGTAAAATTCACATGGGAGCCATTTGTTGAATTTAAGCAGAGATATAATACCAAATTTGAGTTAAAAAAAAAATCTAGCTTGTGTGTCAAGAACAAATATAAGTAGGCAAGGGCACAGGAGGTGCCCTATTAGAACAGTCCAGGGGAAACATCATGGTATTTTGATGTCAGTGGAGATAGAAGTGGAATGGTTTTGAAATACATATTTTTCAATGTTTAAAATTGAATTAAAACTCACTTACAGGGGTACCTGGGGGGCTCAGTGCTTGAGTGTTTGCCTTCGGCTCAGGTCATGATCTGGAGTCCTAGGACGATCCTCTCTGCCTATGTTTCTGCCTCTCTCTCTGTGTCTCTCATGAATAAATAAATAAAATATTTTTTAAAAACTCATTACATAGAGTTTACTATTTTAATGTTTTTCAACTGTATAATTTTGTGGTTTTCAGTATATTCACAATGTTATACAGCTATCACCACTAATTCCAGAACAATTCCATCACCCCAAAAAGAAACTTCATACTTCTCAATTCCCCATGCCCTCCCACCCCATATCCTGACAACCAGTAATCTTTTTGTTTCTATTGATTTGCGTATTCTGGACATTTCATATTAGTGGGTTCACTTTTATGAAATGGCTTCCTTCTTTTATACCTGGCT
The DNA here is from genome assembly GCF_053574225.1 of Canis aureus. Classification (NCBI taxonomy): domain Eukaryota; kingdom Metazoa; phylum Chordata; class Mammalia; order Carnivora; family Canidae; genus Canis; species Canis aureus. Next base: position 3,548,232 of record NC_135626.1, on the reverse strand, counting down.
TCTTTTCTCTTAGCATATGCTTTCAAGCTTTATTCATGTTATAGCATGTGTCAGTACTTCATACCTTTTAATGGCTGAGTAATATTCCATTGTATACATTTTATCAGTTCATCAGTTCATGGGCATCTGGATTTTTTTCATTCTTTGGTTATTATGAATAATGCTCTTATATGTACACTTATGTATACGTTTTTATGTGAACATATGTTTTCAGTTCTCTTATGTACACCTAGGAATGGCATTGCTAAGTCATATAGTAACTATATGTTTAAGTTTTGAGAAACTGACAAACTATTTTTCCAGGATGACTGCATTGTTTTACATCCCCACTAACGATGTAGGAGAGTTCGAACTTCTCCATATCCTTGCTAATCTTTCCTATTTCTCCTACTTAAAAAAAAAAAAAAATTATTACCATCCTAGTGAGTGTGAAGTGGTATCTCACTGTGATTTGTATTTGCATTTCTTTAATGAATAATGATGTTGAACATTTTTTCATGTATTTATTGGCCATTTGGATATTTTCTTTGGAGAAATGTTTATTCAAGTTCTTTGCCCTTTTAAAGATTGGATGGGCTGCCTGGGTACTCAGTCAGTTAAGTACCTGATTTTTCATTTTGCCTCAGGTCATGAGATTGAGCTCCTCATGAGGCTTAGTGGGGAGTCTGCTTGGGGTTCTCTCTTCCCTCTCTCTTTGCCCCTTCCCCTGCTTGCTCTCTCTCTCTCTCGCTCTCGCTCTCAAGTAAATAAATACATCTTTAAAGATTGGATTGTCTTTTTTGTTGTTGTTGAGTCGTAAGAATTATATATTATAGGTACTAAATTTTTGTCAGATACATGATTGGCAAATATTTTCTCCCATTCTGTGGGTTGTCTTTTTACTTTCTTGATAGTATCCTTTGAGGCACAAACGTTTTTAATTTTTTTTAAAGATTTATTTATTTATTTATTCAGAGAGAGTGAAAGAGAGGCAGAGACACAGGCAGAGAGAGAAGCAGGCTCCATGCAGGGAGCCCGACGTGGGACTCGATCCCGGGTCTCCAGGATCACACCCCAGGCTGCAGGCGGCGCTAAACCACTGCGCCACCAGGGCTGCCCAGAAGTTTTTAATTTTTATAAAGTCCAGTTTATTTCATTTCGTTTAGCGTCTTGTTAAAGAAATCATTGCCTAATCCAAGGTCATGAAGAAGTTACATGCATGTTTTCTTCTAAAAGTTTTCTAGTTTTAGCCTTAAAGTTAAATCATTGATCCATTTTGAATTAATATTCGTATATGATGTGAAGTAAATTCATTCTTTTGTGTGTGGCTATCCAGTTGTCCCATTTGCTGAAAAGACTGTTTTTTCCTCTATTGAAATATATTTTTGTAGTAGACACTAGAACTTACTAAGGGAGTAGGTAGAAGGAAGGAGGAAGAAAGAAGAATCAAGACTACTGATTTCAGCAATGGGGTTAGTAGTGGTAACACTATGAAATGAAGGAGAGTGTTGTAATTTGGGGTGGGACAGAGTTAGGGATAGTGAAAAATTTAGATTTGAACTTAAGTTTTAACTCATCTGTGACACTTTTCTGCCTACTGTGTAAACAGTGTAAACAGTTTGATGTATGAATTTGGAATTCAAGAGAGAAGTTTGGGATGGAGATAAGATTTGGGTGTCAACAGGATATAGATTGTACTATAGCTTTGGGACTGTGAGATCACCCATGGAAGAAATACACAGAAAGACAAAAGAGAGCCCAATCTAGAGGCCAAGGAATGCTAACAGAGACTGTAGAGGTAAAGAAATCTGCAAAGGAGACTGAGAGACCAAAGAGGATTTACAAAAACTAACAATGTATGTCATAGAAGCCAAGAAAGGGAGAAGTTGATAATGTAGAAGAAGAGTAAAGTAAATGAAGGAGTAAAGTTCTTGTGAAAGTGAGAGCCAAAGGGACACAGAACATGAGTAGAGAGATTAACCTTTAATGAGATGTGTGACACTCCAGTGTCGGGGGTATGTGTGGTTAAATCTGAGTAAGTCTGTGAATTTAATTATGGGAGGATAAGAGAATTCCTTTCTGAAAGCTCTTATTTTCTTAATGAAGAATAAGAATATTTCTTGTTCCTTTGGCAGTACAAGAACAAAGGATAGAAGCTGAGGTCAAGGTGGACTCATGAGAAGTTTGAGGAGAGAAGCCAAAGTATGCAGTGATGGTCTTGCATGGGGCGCAAATTGAATCAGGGGATGTAATAGGTTTGCTATACAATGCTGAGTGTTTTGAGATTTATCATCATGAATTTAAAGTCAATTCAATCTGTGCAGTTACATGATTTTTTTCCAGTAATGTTTCGCTGGGGAGTGCAGAAGGTTGGGTTCATCCGAGGCTGGCATTTTGCCAGTTGAGTCCCGTGGAGGAAGAGAGTATTAAACTGTATTTTTGAAAGATAGATTACAATGGTGGATCATGTAATCTGGAGGGTGTGGTGTTGGGAAATATAGGTGACATCATTTATAGTGATGAGTCAGTAAATTGTAAGTTGAAGAATTTGGGGGAACTACTTGAACAGGTGAGATGAAAATATATTAAAATATAATCAGTGAATAGATGTTCTAATTTGAGATTTTGGAGCTAGTACAGATCCTGGTGTACCCACTGCAATAAGTGATTAAAGGTGGAGTGGAGGGCAGACCGAGTGGCTCAGCGGTTTAGTGCCGCCTTTAGCCCAGGGTGTGATCCTGGAGACCCGGGATCGAGTCCCACGTCTGGCTCCCTGCATGGAGCCTGCTTCTCCCTCTGCCTGTGTCTCTGCCTCTCTCTTTATGTCTCTCATGAATAAATAAATAAAATCTTAAAAAAAAAAAAAAGGAGTGGATAAAAAGACGTGGGATGACATGGTCTAGTGATTGAGGCACTTGGCTATTATATGGATTGTTCCTTTAGATGGAGTTCCAAGAATGATGATAGGTATTGGAGTGGAAAGAAGACTCAGTGAGGGATCCCTGGGTGGCGCAGCGGTTTGGAACCTGCCTTTGGCCCAGGGCGCGATCCTGGAGACCCAGGATCGGATCCCACTTCGGGCTCCCGGTGCATGGAGCCTGCTTCTCCCTCTGCCTGTGTCTCTGCGCCTCTCTCTCTCTCTCTGTGACTATCATAAGTAAATAAAAACTTAAAAAAAATTTAAAAAAAAAGAAGACTCAGTGAGGGAGAAGCAGGACTAGAAGATTGGTGGGTAACAGAAACAAAAAAGTAAAGGGAGAGGTTAGTATAGTTGGAGGGCTTGGGTCTCAAAGCAACAAGGATTTTTGCAAGAAAGGGAAGTAATAGTTTGGAAGTAGGGGGACAAGAATACCTATCCAACCTCCTATCCTTGAGGACTTAGGGATTAAAAAGAAAAATGCAGAACAGTCTTCTGGGCAGCAGAGGAAACAGTATCTTCAATGACTAGCATGTGTCAGTTAAGACAAATAGGTGGAAGGAGTGTTTTTTTAAAAGGAGTGATTTATGGAAGTTTGTTGATTAGTACAGGAGTTTCAGAAGGCATGGAAGTTTCAGGAGAGAGAAGGGGTGAGTATGCGGAAGGGATTGAGGATGTAGAGAACAGTGTGGTTAGGACAGTAATAGAAGATGAGGAACCCTTGAACTTCAGTGCAGATGGCTGAAATAAACAGGTGGACTGCATAGGGGAATTAACCCCCCTAATCCCTGAGAAGGCAAACCCTTGGTTCCAGTGCTACAGGCCTAAATGCTTCCTCATGAAGTGTGATAGCTTTCCATGCAGCTTATCCCAAAGTCTCAAAGAGTGATATGGCAATTTTCAGGAAGGGCAGCTAATGTGTGGGTCTAATGGTGACTTGTCTAAGGCCACAGTGAATAAGTAGCGAAGCATATCACCTGACACCAAATATCCGGTTTGTTTACTACTCTTATTTTGTTTATTTTGGTTGTAGTGCTCATTTGGTCATTTACCTTACTACAGGCAGAGCTGGATCTATTAGACCATTAGAAAATGAAAATTAAAGGGGAAAAAAGACCTTAAAACTAGACAGTGTTTCTTCTCTGGGACCATTTCAAGCTCTTAAAGAGATCTCTGCTGGAGGATGAGAAATGGCTGGTGAGCAGTCATTGGGGCCCATTGGGATCTGCATGACCATGACTGAATGCTTTACCCTCATGTGTGTGTTTTGTCCACAGGGTCACGTAGGCACAACAGCAACCAAGAAGATCGACGTCTACCTCCCCCTGCACTCAAGCCAGGACAGGCTGCTGCCAATGACTGTGGTGACAATGGCCAGCGCCAGGGTGCAGGACTTGATTGGGCTCATCTGCTGGCAGTACACAAGTGAAGGACGGGAGCCGAAACTCAAGTAATCCTTCCTCTTTTTGGCTTCTCTAGTTTCTGGCTTCTTTTGGCCACCCCTGTTGCATTTTGCGCCCAGTTAGTCTTTCTAGGCATTGGTCTGGGAACCAGATGCCCACACAGATCCAGGTCAGGTTGCTTACCAGATTTTGGGCCTGTGTAGCTCAGGTGTATTTCAGAATCTGCTTACAAAGTAGACTGATAAGTTTGTGAATCCAGACATGAGGAAATATATTTTAGCAGTTTCAAAACCCTTTTGTGATGCTTGCTGGCAAAAGTTGCATGGGAGACCATAGGAGGGAACTAATATTTGTTGAACACCTACCATGAGTTGAGTACTAATGCTGACCTCTGCATACCCAATTTCTTGTTTAACTCTCCTGGTCTCTGTGAGATAAGCATTATGATCCTGATTCTGTAAAGGAGGAAATTCAGAATCAGAGGATTGATATTTGCTAAAGGTCACACCAATGGGAGATGGCAGCATCAAGATTTGACCCCTGGTCTGTTTAATGCTAAGGTTCTTGCATTATTTCCTTTTGGTCTGAATTATAGTTTTCTTTTTTATTGGTCAGTGGCACAGTTTTTCTCTCAGTCACTAATCTCTATTCGTGATTAAATAATTATATTAACAATATAGCACTTGAAAGTAGAATCTTTGCCTGTATAGCATAACTCGGACTTAAAGTGCTTTGTCGCATTGATTCTCCTATACTTGAATGTCTTATCTGATAGCCATCCTCTTCTAGTTTTCTGTGCTCTCTTGATCAATAAGATTTGAGATACAGCAAAATGTAGTACATGCCTTCGTTTTGGAAATAAATTCTCATGGAGACTTTCTCTTCTCTTAGAATGGTCCAGTCTGTGGTCAGTTTTTTCTTTCTTCTTAAGGTGCATTAAATTTGTATTTTAAATTACTCTTTGGGGGTACCTGGGTGGCTCAATTGGTTAAGCGACTGTTGATTTTGGCTTAGGTCTTGATCTCAGGGTCATGAGATCGAGCCCCACATCAGGCTCTGCAGTCTGCTTGAGATTCTGTCTCTTTCTCTCCCTCTCCCTCTATTCACTCACTCTCTCTCTCCCTCTCTCAAATAAAATCTTAAAAAAAAATAAAATTATTCTTTCAAGTTCTTACTGACATTGCCCTCTACTTTGTCTGATTAAATTGTAAATATAAAGATAATCTCTACTATTCCTGGCAATGAAAAAGCCTTTTCAACCACCTAGGTTCAGAAAAGGGTTGAGTCAGCAGTTCTGTCCAAGGCTGAGCTATTGTGTTATCCTTATAGGAGTCAAAGTGCTAGGGACTTTATACATGTTGTCTAAGTTAACTAAGATATTGCTTAGTGCAGGCACTGAGACCAAGAGACACCCAGGATTGGCTAGGGTTACACAGTGAGTAATGAACAGAGTCAGGAGTTGAATTGTGACATAATGTTACAAATGAGGAAATTAAAGCTTAGAGAGGCTAAGCAGCCTTCCTAAATCATACAGAAAGTGGTAGAACCGGCATTAAAACCTAAGGATCTCTCTTCAGAGCCCTAGCTCTTCACTGTTACATTATACTCCCTATGCTGTTATTACAGGTGATATTAAAATATTCACTGGATTCATACTTACTGGAGACACAGGCTAGAACTTGCCATACAGAAGTGAAAAAGGCATTTCATGCCCTCAGGGAGATTACCATCTAAGGTAAATATGCAGTAGTAGTACAATACAATAGCATGTAAATCAGGTTCTGTGAGAGCATCTGACTCCATGGTTGGGGGTGAGAGTGTAGTCATGAAGAGCGGCCTTGATTAAGTGACATCTAAACTGAAAATTTAAGGAGTAGGGAAAAGTAATGCAGTGAGGTTGAGAAGATGACGTTCTGAAACACAGGGAATAGTGTGGACTTCAATTATGATGGTCCTTCAAATTCAGTCTTTAACAAAGAGATGGAAAAATATTCCATGCTCATGGATTGGCAGAATTAATATTGTGAAAATGTCAATGTTACCCAGGGCAATTTACAGGTTTAATGCAATCCCTATCAAAATACAATGGACTTTCTTCAGAGAGAACAAATTATTTTAAGATTTGTGTGGAATCAGAAAAGACCCCAAATAGCCAGGGGAATTTTAAAAAAGAAAACCATAGCTGGGGGCATCACAATGCCAGATTTCAGGTTGTACTACAAAGCTGTGGTCATCAAGACAGTGTGACTGGCACAAAAACAGACACATCGATCAATGGAACAGAATAGAGAATCCAGAAGTGGACCTTCAACTTTATGGTCAACTAATACTCGATAAAGGAGGAAAGACTATCCACTGAAGAAAGACAGTCTCTTCAATAAATGGTGCTGGGAAAATTGGACATCCACTTGTCAAAATGCAGAAGAATGAAACTAGACCACTCTCTTTCACCATACACAAAGATAAACTCAAAATGGATGAAAGATCTAAATGTGAGACAAGATTCCACCAAAATCCTAGAGGAGAACACAGGCAACACCCTTTTTGAACTCGGCCACAGTAACATCTTGCAAGATACATCCACGAAGGCAAAAGAAACAAAAGCAAAAATGAACTATTGGGACTTTATCAAGATAAGAAGCTTTTGCACAGCAAAGGATACAGTCAACAAAACTCAAAGACAACCTACAGAATGGGAGAAGATACTTGCAAATGACATATCAGATAAAGGGCTAGTTTCCAAGATCTATAAAGAACTTATTAAACTCAACACCCAAGAAACAAACAATCCAATCATGAAATGGGCAAAAGACATGAACAGAAATCTCACAGAGGAAGACATAGACATGGCCAAGAAGCACATGAGAAAATGCTCCGCATCACTTGCCATCAGGAAAATACAAATCAAAACCACAATGAGATCCTACCTCACACCAGTGAGAATGGGGCAAATTAACAAGGCAGGAAACCACAAATGTTGGAGAGGATGCGGAGAAAAGGGAACCCTCTTACACTGTTGGTGGGAATGTGAACTGGTGCAGCCACTCTGGAAAACTGTGTGGAGGTTCCTCAAAGAGTTAAAAACAGATCTGCCCTAGGACCCAGCAATTGCACTGCTGGGGATTTACCCCAAAGATGCAGATGCAATAAAACACCAGGACCCCGAAGTTTCTAGCAGCAACGTCCACAATAGCCAAACTGTGGAAGGAGCCTCGGTGTCCATCGAAAGATGAATGGATAAAGAAGATGTGGTTTATGTATACAATGGAATATTATTCAGCCATTAGAAATAACAAATACCCACCATTTGCATCGACATGGATGGAACTGGAGGGTATTATGCTGAGTGAAATAAGTCAATCGGAGAAGGACAAACATTATATGGTCTCATTCATTTGGGGAATATAAATAATAATGAAAGGGAATAGAAGGGAAGGGAGAAGAAATGGGTAGGAAATATCAGAAAGGGAGACAGAACATGAAGACCCCTAACTCTGGGAAATGAACTAGGGGTGGTGGAAGGGGAGGAGGGCAGGGGGTGGGGGTGAATGGGTGACGGGCACTGAGGGAGGCACTTGATGGGATGAGCACTGGGTGTTATTCTGTATGTTGGCAAATTGAACACCAATAAAAAATAAATTTATTATAAAAAATAAAAATAATAAAAATAAAAAAATAAAAAAACAAATTCAGTCTTTAAATTCTGTATTCTGTTCCAAATGCACAGCAGTGATAAATAAAATATGTTACTGTCATACTTGTACTTTAGTAACAAGATAAACATGCTGGTAGACTAAAAGCAGAACCAAAGTATGGAAGTAGGCAGCATGCACAGGTTGTTGATTCTTTTAGGGTGGTACTTCCCACAGAACATGTTGTGAATAAGTTTACCAGGGTGTGAAATACTGATTATTATCAGGCTTCAGGGTAGCTGGCAGGGCCTGGGTGGTCAGAGCCCCCAGCTATATCATTTATGGGTGGGGAAGAGTCTCATCCACCTACCCCTGTGCTATACACATACTATTATTTTAAAAGTATGCCATGATGTCAGAAAAGAATGGGCAACACTGCTTGTGAGTATGGAGACCAAAGGACCATCATGCCTGGATGGGGACCAGAGGAAGTCTCACTGCTGGAAATGAGGATCTGGGGTGGGATTGTCCTAACTATGAAAGGAAACTGAACAAAGCTGCCTGGATCTGTGGCTTGTTTAAAGTTGTGTTTCTGGGGTGGTGGAGGAGTAGAGATAACAGTGCGAGTAGGACCTGGCCATGACATGACTACCTTTATGATATCCCTAGTGTTTACAAGTGATAGGAACCCTGAGCTGCCAGGGTAAGACCTAGTTCTAGAGTGGAGCTCTCTGCTCGGACGGGGATGGAGGATGGTGGCAAAAACTGTAGAAACAGAGAGGGGTGGAAGAGGAAGGGCGGGAGAGAGAGAGAGACAAAAAAAAAAAAGAGAGAGAAACTGTTCCTATTCAAGAAGAGCTAGCAAATTAAAATTCCCAAACAAACACATATAGGTAGTACTAAGACAATAATCAGGAGATGGATGCACTTCCAGCAAAATATAGTAAAGCAATCTGAAAATTAACCTTAAATAAATATCTTCAAAATCTTCAAAGAGATGAAGGAATAACATCCCTGGTAAATTTCTGGAAATAGTGAAAGAAAACCAAACAGATGAGAATTAAGGGGTGGATTTAGAAGAGAACCAATGAAAAGTCCTGGAAATATAAAATGCACTTATTAAAGTAACAACAAAAAAGTATATGGAATAAACTCCTGACTGGGCACAGTTAAAGAGGGACTGAGTTGAAAGAAAAAACCAGTGATTTCAACCTGGGATATGACACAAAAAAGATAAAGAGATTCAGGGAATGAAACATGAGCAAGTTAAGAGACAGGGAGGAAAGATGGAGAGCCTCCCGCTGGTGAGGCAGAGAATGGAGGGAATCTCAGAGAAACAGTATTCAAAAAGATAATGATACCAGAGTATTTCCCAGAATTGAAAGCAGATACAAGTGAGTCTTCATATTAAAAGCTCATATACAGAGGCACCTGGGTGGCTCCATCAGTTAAGCCTCTGCCTTAGGCTTAGGTCATGATCCCAGGGTCCTGGGATCAAGCCCTGCATCGTACTTCCTGCTCAGTGGAAGCCTGCTTCTTCTTCTCCCTCTGTCGTTCCCCTTGCTTGTGCTCTCTGGCTCTAGCTCTCTGTCAAATACATAAATAAAATCCTTTAAAAGTAAAAAGCATATACAAATGAAATGGAGGAAGGATAGCCTTTTCAACAAATGCTGCTGGAAAAACTAGACATCCATAAACCAAGAAAATCAACATAAACATCATCTATTTTGTACAAAAGTGATTCGAAAAAAAAAAAAGAAAAAGAAAAAAGAAAAAAAAAAGTGATTCGAAAATGAGTTGAGACCGAAATGTAAAACTATAAAATTTTAGGAGAAAGCAGAACAGGGACACCTGGGTGGCTAGTGGTTGAGTGTCTGCCTTTGACTCAGGACTTGATCCTGGGGTCCTGGGATTGAGTCCCGCATCAGGCATTGCTCAGGGAGCCTGCTTCTTCCTCTGCTTGTGTGTCTGCTCTCTGTGTGTTTCTCATGAATAAATAAATAAAATCTTAAAGAGAGAGAGAGAGAGAAGAAACAAAATCTTTGGGACTAAGAACTAGATGAAGAGTTCTCGTACATGGCACTGAAAGCAGGATCCATAACAAAACAAGATGGTCAGTTGGACTTCATCAAAATTGAGAACTGTTCCTTTACAAAAGATCTTTACTTTCTTTCCATTCCAGAAGCTGTCAGGCAGCCATTCTCCCTTCTCCTTTCCCATGGGCCAGAGTCTTCAGCTTCACCTGACTAAGGGAAATGAAGGGGGTTGGGAGGTGGGGTGTGGTGAGAGTCTTAATAGAATTTAAGGCAAAAAAAAACATCAGTAGGGATATTTCAGTAAACTACATAATGAAAAAAGAGACACAGCCCACCAAAATAATAATTATGACTGTGTAGGCACCTAGCAATATAGTCCCAGAATATTTTAAGAGAATTGTAAAGCAGCATTGACTGATCCACAGTCATAATGGGAAATTTTGTTGCATTCCTATCAAAAACTTGTTGATAAAGCAGACAAAAAAATAGTAAGGATGAGAAAGATTTAAATAATTTAGCAATTCTGAACCCCCCAAACAGATTATCTCTTACTAGTACTAGTTTGTAAGCCTATGAAATTGAATGCGTCTTACTAAGATTTATATTCCTTTTTTTTTTTTTTTAAGTTTTATTTATTTATTCATGAGAGATACAGAGAGAGGCAGAGACAGGTAGAGGGAGAAGCAGGCTCCCTGCAGGGAGCCCGCTATGGGACTTGATTCCGGAACTCCAGGATCACACCCTGAGCCAAAGGCAGATGCTTAGCCATTGAGCCATCCAGGAGTCCCAAGATTTATATTCCTTTTTTTTTTTTTTTTAATTTTTATTTATTTATGATAGTCACAGAGAGAGAGAGAGAGGCAGAGACACAGGCAGAGGGAGAAGCAGGCTCCATGTACCGGGAGCCTGATGTGGGATTCGATCCCGGGTCTCCAGGATCGCGCCCTGGGCCAAAGGCAGGCGCCAAACCGCTGCGCCACCCAGGGATCCCCCAAGATTTATATTCCTGAAGTATCTAACACATTCACATTTTTTAGTAGTTGCTTTATTAGTATATTTTGAATGAAAGAATTACATTGAATCTGAATAAACCATTGGTCCTCTGAAATTTTTTACAATTATTATGTGACAGTGGATTTCTCAGTTTTGTTTGGTATAAGACAATCTATAAAATAAATCCCTGGGAGCTCTTCCTGTCAGACAGTGCAGTACAAGGTATTTTCTTTCTAGCTCATTTGTACTTAAGGGTTGGAATGGATCCTTATTTGATCTTTTCCAGTGGGTTAGCCCTATGAAGATCTCTTCATTCACAGGGGCCAAATTGCTAGATGGATGGTTGCAGTCTGATTGTTAAGAAAACCATTTATTTAGGAATATTGTTCTTTTGTCTCTCTGCCTTGAAAACTGTCACTGGTAGTAGTAGACTTTGGCACCAGGGAAGGAATGAAGAATTTGGCATTTGGCTAGAATTTTTGGCTTCCTTTACTCTTAAACCTGTTAACTCTTGAGCAAGATAGAATGTGGTACTTAAGTTAATTCCCTGCTTATTTTGAGACAGTGATTTTAGGAAAAACATTTGTTAGAAATGAACTGAAATCATTTCAATCTCTAGATAGTTGAATTTTTAAATTTAGACTTTGTTATGTAGATTGATGTTTATTGAATTTTCATCATAAAATATGGCCTATAAAATTTCTGCCTAGAGATTTATTTATATTTTGGGGGCTTACTATACAATGAATTTTTATAAATATTTTGTGGATTCTGGAAAAATATTCTCTATAGGTTATAGAATTAAGTATATTCTTACTAAAGCAGTATGTTTAATTACTACTATGTTCTTATATTTTTGTCTATTTGGTCTATGGATGGATTAAGAGAAATAGATTAATGTTTCCATTTTCTTGTTCCTGTCAGTTTCTTCTGAGATTTCAACAGTTTCCACTTTCATGTTTCAGCACACAAACATGTTCATGTATTTCATATCTTACTGTGAGTTGTACTTTTTTCAATATGAAGCAACCTGTTTGTTTTATGTATTGTGTCCTGCCTTTTTCTTTGCTTTATTTCATTAATATGAGCTTTTCTACCCCTGTTCTTTGCATTTGTCTGACCCATCTTTGTGTTCAGCCAATACCTTTGCCTTAAAAAATATATATGTTGAATAATTTTGTGAAGTTTTTCTTTTTTGACTCTAAATCACTCTTTTAAAAGAAAAAAAAAGATTTTTACGTAATGTCTACACCCAATGTGGGGCTTCAACTCACAACCTCGAGATCAAGAGTCTCATGCTCCACTGACTCAGCCAGCCAGGCTCACCTAAATCATTTTTTATAGGGAAGTTTATCTTACTAACATTTATCATCACCATTGATGTGTTAGTTTCATGTTAGTCAACTTGTGTTTAAGCTTCGTGTTTTATGCGTCTTTGTTATTGTTTTTTCTGTTTTGATTTATTTAAAATTCTGAAGTCAGTTACCTATAAGATTTTTAAAACATTTTTTTAAATAGGCTTTATTTTATTTTATTTTATTTTTAATTTTTTGTAAATAAGCTTTTTTTTTTTTTTTTTTTTTTTTTTTTTATGATAGTCACAGAGAGAGAGAGAGAGAGAGAGAGAGGCAGAGACATAGGCAGAGGGAGAAGCAGGCTCCATGCACCAGGAGCCTGACATGGGATTCGATCCTGGGTCTCCAGGATCGCGTTACCTGGGCCAAAGGCAGGCGCTAAACTGCTGCGCCACCGGGGTTCCCAAATAGGTTTTATTTTTAAAGCAGTTTTAGATTTATAGAAAAACCACACAGAAAACTCAGAATTGCTACACATCTCCTTCCTGACACTTGTTTTCCCCTATTATTAACACCTTGCATCAGTGTGGTATATTACAATTGATGAACCAATATTGATACATTATTATTAACTAAAGTTCATAATTTACATTAGGGTACACTCTTTGTATTGTACAATTCTCTTTTTTTTTTTTTTTAAGTTTATTTATTCTTTTAGTAATCTCTACACCCAGTATGGGACTCAGATTCATGACCCTGAAATCAAGAGTTGTATGCTCTTCTAACTAGCCAGCCAGGCACCTCTGTATGGTACATTTCTTTCTTTTTTTCTTTCTTTTTTTTTTTTTTTTTAAGATTTTACTTATTTATTCATGAGAGATAGAGATAGGCAGAGGGAGAAGCAGGCTCCATGCAAGAAGCCCAATGTGGGACTCAATCCCGGGACTCTGCGATCATGCCCTGAGCCAAAGGCAGACACTCAACTGCTGAGCCACTCAGGCATCCCTGTATGGTACATTTCTAATTATTGCATCATAGAGAATTATTTCACCACACTAAAAATGCCCTGTGCTCCACTTTCATCCCTCGCTTCTCACCTTTGGCAACTGCTTATCTTTTAACTGTCTATAGTTTTGCATTTTCCAGAACGTCAGCTAGATGAAATCATACTATGAAAGACTTTTCAGACTGTCATCTTTCACTTAGCAATATGTATTTAAGGTTCCTTTATGTCTTTTCGTGGCTTGATAGTTCATTTCTTTATATAACTGAATACTATTCCGTGGCATGAATGTACCACAGTTTGTTTTTCCATTCACCTACTGAAGAACAGCTTGTTTCCAATTTTCAGCAATTATTAGTAAATCTACTATAAACATTTATGGCAGGTTTTCATGTAGACAAAAGTTTTCAGTTCATTTTGCAAGTAACTTAGAGGAGTGCAATTGCTGGATTGTATGATAAGCCTTTGCTTAGCTTTCTAAGAAACTGCCAGCATATCTTCCAAAGTAGTTATACTGTTTTGTATTTCCATCATCAATGCATGAGAGTTCCTTTTGCTGCAAATCCTTTCCAGTATTTGGTTTTGTAAGTGCTTTGGAATTTAGCTATTTTAATAGGTATGCAGTGATATCTCATTTTTGCTTTAATATGCAATTCCCTAACAAAATGATAGTGAGCATCTTTTTATATGTTTATTTGACACCAATCTATATTCTTGGTCAGCTGTCCCAAGTTTTTGGCCAATTTATAATCAGGTTGCTTTCTTATTGATTTTTAAGAGTTTTTTGTATATTTTCAGATATTTGTTTTATAAAGATTTTCTCCCAATCTGTGGCTTATCTTTTCATTTTCATAACAGCATCAACTCCAACTTAGCAGTTTTTTCTTTCATAAATTGTACCTAAAAAGTCATCACTGAACCCAACATTACCTAAATTCTATTGTATGTTATCGTCTAGAAGTTGTTTTTTTTTTTTTTTTAAGATTTTATTTACTTATTCATGAGAGACACACAGAGAGGGGAGACACACAGGCAGAGGGAGAAGCAGGCTCCCTGTGGGGAGCCCAATATAGGACTTGATCCCAGGACCACACCCTGAACTGAAGGCAGGTGCTCAACCACTGAGCCATCCAGGAGTCCCTTTTCTAGAAGTTTTTTATGTCTTTTTGTGCTTTACAGTTAGGTCTGTGATTCATTTTGAGTTAATTTTTATTAAACATTTTAATTAAAATAAAATTTGTTAAGTCTATGTCTGGATTTAGTTTTTTTTTACATGTAAATACCTACTTGAAAAGATTATACTTTGTCCATTCCTTTTTTTTTTTTTTTTTTTGCTGCTTTTCTCCCAAAGCCTTTGATCCTTTGTCAAATATCAGTTGACTATCAGTGGATCTATTTTTGACATATAAATTTTTTTAAACATTCCTTTTTAATCTGCATTTCATCATATTCAAGAGTGAAATAATATTTTTTGAGTAACACTCATTTATGAAAGAGAGAAAAATAAAATTCAGTGAGGTTTTATCCTGTCAAGAATTTGAGGTAGGAGGTATATACCTAATCTTTACAGGCACCCTCATTTACTCTATAGATAACTTAAGTGATTCTTCAAGGGTAATTTCGACTAGTCCCAATTTTTGTGCAAATTTTAGTCATATATTATGACTCTGTTGTACCCTAGAATGGCTATTCCTTGTCTTCTTCTTTTCATTTGTCCCTTAAACATTCAACATATTTCACTGACCTCTTGTTTACTATTGTTCTTTATCAGGCTACTGATGGGTGAGCTGCTAAAAGCTTAAAGAGTTTTGCTGTAGTCTAGAAAGCTGTAGTAGTATACTTTTGAGATTATTGCATTGCTCAATGAGTGGCAGTTTCTGGCAATAGAGCAGTGCTCTCCAAAAGAATTATGATGCAACCACTTCATACCTGTCAGAATGGCTGTCATCAGAAAGACAAGATACAACAAATGTTGGCGAGGATATGGAGAAAAGGGAACCTTTGTGTACTGTTGGTAGGAATGTAACTAGGTACAACCCCAATGGAAAGCAATATAGAGGTTCCTCAAAAAATTAAAAAAAGAACTACCGTATGATCTAGCAATCCCACTTCTGGGTATATATCCAAAGGAAAAGAAAACAGGATCTTGAAAAGGTATCTACACTCCCATGTTCATTATAGCATTTTTTACAGTAGTCATGATACGGAAACAATCTAAGTGTCTATTGAAAAAATAAAGAAGGGACACCTGGGTGGCTCAGCGGTTTAGAGCCTGCTTTCGGCCCGGGGTGTGATCCTGGAGTCCCGGGATTGAGTCCCATGTTGGGCTCCCTGCATGGAGCCTGCTTCTTCCTCTGCCTATGTCTCTGCCTCTCTCTCTCTTTCTGTGTCTCTCATGAATAAATAAAATCTTAAAAAAAAAAAAGATAAAGAAGATGTGGAATATGTATACACATACATACATACACAAACACACACAATGGAATATTATTCAGCTGTGAGAAAGAAGGAAATCCTGCCATTTGCAACAACATGGATTGACCTTGAGAGCATTATGCTAAGTGAGATAAGTACATAATATCACTTATATGTGCACTCTAAAACCAAATATGCAGAAACAGATTAGAATGGTGATTACTATGGACTGGGGGATAGGGTAAATGGGGAGATATTGGTTAAAGAGTACAAACTTTCAGTTAGAAAATGAATACATTTGGGGGGCACCTGCCTCAGTCGGTAAAGTGCCTGACTCTGGATTTCCCCTGCCTCTTCTTAGAGTATAGCATAGTGGTTAAGAGTGGGATCCAAAGCAATAGTCTTGGTTTGAATTCTGGCATTAACACTTATCAATGTGATCTTAGATGAATTGATTTAATCCCATGTACTGTAGTTATCTTGCGTGTAAAATGAGGATGGAAGCTTTGTAAAGAGGTAGGTATGAAAATAAGATGAGAAAATACATGACAAGTGTCCAGTGTTTATTTCTGTTCAATACAACAACTACAGCCAGCTGCTAGTACAACCAATACTGATAGTAGTTCAGCAACAGAAATATAACTTAGCCCTTTCTTAATGATTTAGAGAATTGTACTGTGCTATGATACACTAGTACTCTTGTGGGCTTATATAAGTATATAAGAATATTTGACCTTACATTGTTTTCTGACAACTTTGCAGTTTGAATTCTTTATACTTCCCCATTTTTGCTATCTATATAACCACCTCTGTCTGCTCTCCTCCCATTTCTGGTTTGCTGCTTCTAATTTATATTCCTTAGAGTCATCATTGAGAACCACTTACCTAAATAATACGGCCTTAGAGGCCCTTCCCATTCTGACCCTCAGCTGTGCTCCTATGCATCCATTCTTTAACTGGCAACTTCTTGACACAGATACCATGTCTGCTTTTGCTGTTTCCTTAGTCAGAAATGCCTTTCTCACTCTTCTCTTGATACCCAGCTTAATCTTAAAGGCTTCATTTTTTTGTTATTCCTTCATTCAGCAAAAATTTATGGAGTTCCAGGCCCTAAGTATTGAGGATAAAATGGAGAATAAGAGAAATGTGATTGCTGCTCAAAAAATTTACAGTTTGATGGGGAAGAAGAAATTATCAAATGTAAGAGCACTTTGTAACTGGCTCATTTCACTTATCATTTGTATTCATTCATGCATTCAGTAAATATTTATTGAGTGTGTGTTATATACCACATATTTTGCTGGATATACAATGGTAAGTAGAGCCACACACGGTCTTTCTTTCATGAATTCCACAATCTAGTGAGAGAAATGGACAATAATTAAAAAAAAAAACAAATAATTAAGCTAAGTAAAGTTTGCATAAAAATGGAGTTAAGTAATGTGAAGGACAGAAATGCCATTTATGAGAGCCTAGCCTTGGGAGTCAAAGAGAAATTCCCTGAGAAGGGTGCCTGAATGATTCTGTCAGTTAAGCCTCTGCCTTCAGCTCAGTTCATGATTCCAGGTTCCTGGGATCGAGCCCTGCATCAGGCTCCTTGCTTAGCAGGGAGCCTGCTTCTCCCCCTCTCCCTCTGCCTGCAACTCACCCTGCTTGTGCTCTCTCTCTCTGCCAAATAAATAAATAAAATCTGAAAGAAAGAAAGAAGAGAAAAGAGAAGAGAAGCAAACTGAAGCAAAGAGAAACTCCCTGAGAAAGTGATACCAGAGATATTTGGCAAGTGGAGGTTCCTGACAGATGGAACCGCATGACAGTGACACTTCAGTGGGAGGAAACGTGTAGTGGTCAGGGAACTAATTAAGACCAGTGTGAAGAACTAATTACTGCAGTGTGGCTGGAATAAAAAGTTGGGAAGAGAAAATAGAGTGAGGTGAGACTGAGGTGGGCAGGGGCCACAATGGAGATTGAAAGAAGAAGACAGAGTCTCGAACTATTTAAAAGCTAAAATTCACAGGACTTAGGGATCAATTAGATATGAGAAGTGTGGGAGAGGAGAGGTACCAAAGGTGACGCCTTAGGTGTTTTGTTTTGTTTTGTTTTGTTTTGTTTTGTTTGTTTTGGTGTGTGAAGAGGAGTGGGAGAGGCAGCCCAAGTTTTATCTTCTATTAATTTGAGATGCCTTTGCTATATCTAAGAGAAGTTTTCAAAGAGTCATTTCTTAAAATTTATTTTTATTTTAATTCAGTATAGTTAACATATAGTATTATATTAGTTTCAGGTATACAACAAAGTGATTCAACAATTGCATACATTACTCAGTGTTCATTACAGTAAGTGTACTCTTACTCCTTAATCCTCTTCACCTAGTTTGCCCATCTCCCTACCCACCTCCTCTCTGGTAACCATCAGTTCTCTATAGTTAACAGTCTGGGTTTTTTTTGGTTTGTCTTTTTTTTCTTTGTTCATTTCTTTTGTTCCTTAAATTCCACATAATAAGTAAAATGATATGGTATTTGTCTTTCTCTGATTGGCTTATTTTGCTTAGCATAATACACAAACTCCATCCATGTTGTTGCGGATGGCAAGATTCTTTTTCCATGGCTATGGACACTTGGGCTACTTCCATAATTTGGAAGCTGCAACAAACATAAAGATTCGTATATCTTTTTGAATTAGTGTTTTCATATTCTTTAAGTACCCAGTAGTAGAATTATGGATCACATGGTAATTCTGTTTTCAATTTTTTGAGGAATCTCCATACTGTTTTCCACAGTGGCTGCACCACTTTGCATTCCCACCAACAGTGTATGAGGGGTTCCTTTTTCTCCACATCCTCACCAACACTTGTTTCTTGTGGTTTTTATTTTAGCCATTCTGACAGGTGTGAAGTGATATCTCATTGTGGTTTTGATTTGCATTTTCCTGATAATGGGTGCTTTTAAGCATCTTTTCATATGTCTGTGGCCATCTGGATGTCTCCTTTGGAGAAATGTCTGTTCATGTCTTCCAAATATTTTTTAAATTAAAAATTTTTAAGTTTATTTATTTTGAGTAATCTCTATACCCAACATGGGGCTTGAACTCACTACCTGGAGACCAAATAGTCATTTATACTTGCATGTTTGGAGTTTAGAACACAGAGCTATGAGCTAGAAATGTGAATTTAGGAGTTATCTGCATAGAGAGATTAATTGAAGTCTCCAGTATGCATGAGTGAAAAGAGATAAGGGCCTTAAAACTAGACATTGAAAAACTATGTAGATGATGGTGCTGAAATGGATTGTCCTCAAGAAGAAATAGGTTCAAGCTGTGGTAAATAGAGTGTGGTTTTGTATGTAATGAAACCTGAGATGACTTGAGAGATGTCCATGTGGTGATGAAGTCTTACAAGCAGTAGGATAGATATAAGTTTGGAGGCTGGACCATGTCTGTTTTGTTGTTTTGTTTTCCCCAGTCCATAACACAAGGCTTAGCACATAGCAAATGCTCAATACATAATTTGTGGAATGGATGAAAGAACGTAGGAACATTTAGATTCAAAGATCTGGACTGAAGTTCTCCACCCTTGCCTTTGTCAGGGAAGCCCTTCTCCAGGTGTCTGCTTAGACAAGCTGCTGACTAGAGATATACCATTATTCATTAAAAATCACTGAGTTAAATGGTCTCAACCTGACAAAATGTTTATTGAAGTGATAGGTGTAGATTTGGGGATACTGTTTACAAATTTCATTGAGCTGGACAGAAAGATGGCTCATTACCAATATTTCCCAAGTACCAGAGTCCCCATACTTACTAGGTAATGAATGGGTAGATATGTACATATTGGAGTGCCTGCTGTGTGTCATGACCCATGCTAAGCATTTTTTTAAAGATTTTATTTATTTATTCATGAGAGACACACAGAGAGAGGCAGAGACATAGGCAAAGGGAGAAGCAGGCTCCCTGTGAAGAGCCTGATGTGGGACTCGAACCCAGGACCCCAGGATCACACCCTGAGCCGAAGGCAGACAGTCCACCACTGAGCCAACCAGGCGTCTCCCCATTCTAAGCATTTTATGTATATTATCTCATTCCTTATAATACCTCTATAACTCATAGATAACAATGGAAAAATTAAGAATCAGAACTTAAGTTACTGCCCAAGATGATATATATTAATAAGTAGCAGAATCAGGATTTTTTTTTTTCAGAATCAGGATTTGAACCCAGGTTTCACTGCATTTCCCTTGCTCTTGACTACCATGCTATACAAAGAAATGAATTACTTTTCCTGGCGATAGCACCCAGAGACATTATAGCTATTTGAGATTTTCCTCCTTCCTTCCCTCCCTCCATCCATCTTTTTATTATGATCATTCATTAGATAAGCATTTACATGTTGTCTGTACCATCCCAGGTACAATGCTAGGGCACTAGGGATGTAATCAGTTATAAAATAAAGTTTATGGCTTCAAGATTCAGGCTGGTGGGTAAAACAGACACTGAAATACACAAGTTTAGTTCTGTTGTCATTGAGACTTGCTACAGTAATAGACATATAGAATGCTGCAAGGACATTGAAAAGGATTTTTTTTGGGGGGGGGATTTTTCTAATTCTACCGGAAGATGGAGTGTTGGGTTGAGTAGGAGTGGGAGGAATGGCAGAGAAGTCTTCCCAGTAGAATGGATACTTGAGCTAAATCTCAAGAGAAGACCAGACAGCCTAAGGAATATGGAACCTCTGGGCTGAAAGGCCTGCATGAATAGTAACAGGAGGTAGCAAATGACATGATTAGGATACTGCAGGCAGCTGGTATGAATGGATCCTAAGCTGTATGTTCTGGAATGACAGAAGACTGAGTTGAAAAACAGGGCAAATATAATGGAAGCCTTTATAGGAGCCAGGTATTTTTTTTTTTAAGATTTTATTTATTTATTCATGAGAGAGAGAGAGAGAGAGAGAGAGAGGCAGAGACACAGGCAGAGGGAGAAGCAGGCCCCATGCACCGGGAGCCCGATGTGGGATTTGATCCCGGGACTCCAGGATCATGCCCCGGGCCAAAGGCAGGCGCTAAACCGCTGCGCCACCCAGGGATCCCGAGCCAGGTATTTTTAACGGGCTTTTTTGTTTTTATTTTAAAGGTTGCAAAAGGTTTTAAGTAGGGGAATGACAGTATCATATTGTGTTTCAGAAATTTCCCATTGAATATTTTCAGGGTCAGTTTGTGATAGAGTTAACAAATTTCTGAAACTTAAAATTTTGCTAAGTGAATTTGTTTTAAAAATATTTTAATTCAGAATGATATGAAAGAGGACATCTCAGAAATGCCAGAATGATAGAATTAGCAACAAGGATATTAACAATAGCTACTATAAACATGCTTCATATATTTGAGAAGTTAGAGAGAAATATGAATATGATGAAGAACGAAGTAGAGGATATTTTTTAAAACCCAAATGGAACTTCTAGAGATGAAAAGTATAGTAGCTGAAATGAAAACTATACTACATGAGTTTAAGAGCAGATTAGACACTGTAAAAGAAAACATCAATAAACTTGAAGACATAGCAATAGGAGCTATCCAAAAAGGAGCTCAAAATAATATGAAGGTCATGCATCTATTTGGAAATTAGTGAGCATTTTCTCTTTAGAACTTCCTTACCAGAAAATTTGGACTTAACTATTCCTGCATGATGTGACTGTAGCTGTGGCTGGACAAACCATATAAGATTACTTACCAATTTTTACTCTATGGGATTTTTATTTTGGAGAAGAGGAAATCTTGACAGTCTTAAAAGTCTTTTCTCTGATTTAAAGAAATGAACTTCTGAACTGCAATCCTCAAGGGCCTTTCTCTTGATAATATCTGACACACTCTTTATATTGATTATGTCATCAAAATAAATAGCAAAGCCCAAGTAGTAAGAATTCTGCAGTTCTGGACCCTGCATAATCATGTGCTCTTTTTATTTTTCATTAAAGAAAAGCATTCATCTGTATGTTAATTTTATTTAAGTACATTTTGAGTGTTTTGAAGATAAAGTGAAATTTTAGAAGTATATAAATTGAACATGTCAGATCATATTTGGGAGAAATCTAGGATGTTTCTTAGAATGATCCTGAATTTTCATATTCAAATTAAATACCATGTGGGACGCCTGGGTGGCTCAGAGGTTGAACATCTGCCTTTGGCTCAGGGTGTGATCCCGGGATTGAGTCCCACATAGGGCTCCTTATGTGGAGCCTGCTTCTCCCTCTGCCTGTGTCTCTGCCTCTCTCTCTCTCTCTCTCTCTCATGAATAAACAAATAAAATCTTAAAAACCAAAACAAATTAAATACCTTGTATATATGGACTACAGGTTTCTGTCTCTTCATGAAAGCCAGACTGGCCTTTGAACAAAAATTGAATATTGATCAACAATTCAGTGAAATAAATTTATTTGACTTATTTGATGAAACATGAATAAGTGAAATTCAGTTAATTGTACCCATTAACACTTTGGGGAGATATAGATATATGTGTTACATGTGTTTATTTATTTATACATACACTTATTTATTTATATAAATAAAAAATCTCCAGAGATACTTTAATGAGTATGTTTAGTGACTCTATGTGTGTCTTTGTGTGTAATCTCTATCCGTCCTTCAGAAGAATCTCTTTTTGGACAGCGGGGTCCATTTTGTATCCATTTGTTGTTCTAACTTCCAATCTTCTCCCAAATGTAATTGTCTGTGGAAGGGACGTCTTTTTCCATATCTACCCAATTCTAAAATTAAACCTCTTTTTGTGGATCCTATTATCCTATACCTATTTCTATTAGTCTTTTTTCTTTTAGGAGCAACTCTTTTTTAAGAAAAAATATTTTAAAGATTTTATTTATTTATTCATGAGAGACACAGAAAGTGAGAGAGGCAGAGACTTAGGACGAGGCAGAAGCAGGCTCCACACAGGGAGCCCAATACGGGACTTGATCCCTGGACTCCAGGCAGGCGCTAAACTGCTTAGCCACTCTGGGATCCCCTTTTTTAAAAAATTTTAATTCCAATATAATTAATATTCAATGTTTTATTAAACCAAAGAAAATGAAAACATTACTTTGGGGAGATCTATGCACCCCTGTTTTTATTGCAACATTATTTACAGTAACCAAGATACAGAAACAACCCAAGTGTCCTTCAATAGATAAATGGGTAAAGAAGATATGATATGTATGTGTTTGTGTATACAGAAACAATGGAAAATTACTTAGCCATAAAGAAAAAGGAAATCTCACCAGTTGCAACAACATAGATAGATCTAGAGGATATAACTAAGTGAAATAAGTCAGAGAAAGACAAATACCATATGATCTGACTCATATGTGGAATTTAAGAAATGAAACAATTGAACAAAGACTCTTAAATATAGAGAACAAGCTGGCAGTTGTTTATTAGTCTTTTATCATTCCTCATTCTCTCTGATAGTGACTCGCAAACAAGACTTTAGTGTTCCCTATCTCATACTGTCTACCATACTTCTGTTAGATAATTCTGCTTCTGTGCAATGAGAAGCTTAAGAGTGGTAGAAGAGGGGCACCTGGGTGGCTCAGCAGTTGGGCATCTGCCTTTAGCTTAGGCGTGATCCCAGAGTCCTGGGATCAGGTACCGTATCGGGCCCCCTGCATGGAACCTGCTTCTCCCTCTGCCTGTGTCTGCCTCTCTCTCTGTGTATCTCTCATGAATAAATAAATAAAATCTTAAAAAAAACAAAGAGTGATAGAAGAAATTTTGACAAAATTAGAATCCTTCATGACAGATACTGTGCAATTAACTAAGTCGTTTAATCCTTACAAGATCCTTATGCAGCAGATATATATATATGGTTATTTTCTCCATAATTCCAGGACTTAATAGAGAAAGTGACCACTACAGAATCAGGGGGTGTGGATGAGGCAGGCAGTGCTGAGAGTTCCAAGACAGGTGATTCTACAGTGGGGTGAGAGATTTCCCCACCTTCTTTGTACTGTTCTGTATTTCTAAATTGTTCCGTGTTTCTAATAAGCCTGCGTTACCCTTATCAAAAAATAAGTTAAATATCTTATAAAGGAAAAAAGGAAAATGAAAGTTACACCTAGTTGTTATGGTACATCTGGAAAGTACAGGGGAAAAGTGCTCATTGCTTAAATGTAAACACAATTTTTGTAGACTTTGCTCTAGTCTTTTTATATGCGTGTAAACATTTTTACACAGTCATAATTATTTCTCATAAAAAATGAGGTGTGGGCACCTGGGTGGTTCAGTCAGTTAAGCGTCCAACTCTCATTTCAGCTCAGATCGTGATCTCAGGGTTGTTAAGATCAAGCCCCTTTGTTGGGCTCTGCATTAGGCATGTAGCCTGCTTAACATTCTCTCTCTTTCCCTCTCCCTCTTTCCTCCTCACCCCTTAAAAAAAGAAAGAAAAGGGATCCCTGGGTGGTGCAGCGGTTTAGTGCCTGCCTTTGGCCCAGGGCGCGATCCTGGAGACCCGGGATCGAATCCCATGTCGGGCTCCCGGTGTATGGAGCCTGCTTCTCCCTCTGCCTATGTCTCTGCCTCTCTCTCTCTCTCTCTCTGTGTGACTATCATAAATAAATAAAAATTAAAAAAAAAAAAGAAAGAAAAAAAGTGAGGTGCCAGTACTCTCCTATCATGATGAACTGTAAAAATGCTTCTTTCATCCTCACCTCTATCTGGGCCTTCTCCTCTTGTGTTGAATTGCAATCTCTGACATATGTGCACTGCCTAGAAAGCCCCATTTGGTTAACAGATATCAATGTGACAAGCAAGAAAAAGAAAAAGAAAAGCTTATTACTTCTCCTCTTCTAGTTAGCACATACATCATTAATGTGTATGCTATGTTTTTTTATGTTTCTTTCGTGGGTAGAATGATTCAATCTACACATTCATATATTCATTCAACAAATATTTGTTAAGTACCTTCTAGGTGCCAGCCATTTTACTCTTCAGTGAGGATGCAGAGACAATAGAAGAATCCTTGCTTTTTAGGAGAACATAGAACCATAAATTTATAAAAATGTGATAAATATTGTGGAAATATTAATCAAGTTCTGAAAGACCGCAGAGGAGAATCGCTTGGATTCTCTCTTTTAGAGATCCAAATGATTCTCCTAGAGAAGTTGGAAAACTTTTTATAAATAAGAAAATAAAGATGCTCAGAGAGATTTAGTCACACAGCTGGTTAGAGGTTGAATTAGCATTAAAACCAGATCTGACTGCAAAACTGCTCTTTCTTCTACCAAACTAGGCCACAAGGAGGAGGCACCCCTGTTTTCATGGTTTTATAAGTTCCAGATGTCTATATGTAGGGGATTCTTGAGTCATAGACCACAGCTTCTCCCTTTCTCTCCCTATATTTCAAAATGCCACCAATTTCTGAGTTGATCAAAGAGTAATGGAATGGAAGTAAGGAGACCTGAGTTCTTCTAGAACCAGCTTTGCCACTGTTTTAACTGGGTCATTGTGGGCATCTTATTCCTCATTACTAGGCATCTCTTCTCTATCTGTAAAAGTGAGGAGGTTGAAATAAATCTTTCTAAGCTTTTACTTTTTTGTAAGTAATATGTCATGATTTCCTCCTTCTTTTCAAAGTATGTGGCATTTCCATAGGAGCAGGGCTTCCTGAGAGTGTTGGCAAGTTTATACACACCATGGACTTGGCAGAGGGATAGGTGGGGGCAATGGCTGAGGGCTCTTAACTGCCTGGGTTTGAATCTCAGGTCTGTCACTTCCATGCTATTTAATCTTGAGCAAACCACTTAATTTTGTTGAGCCTCACTTTTCTAATTTGTAAAATAGAAATAATAATAAATAACTCAGAGAATTGGTGTGAAGATTCATTGAGCTTATGTATACCTATCTACTACTACTTTGCATGGTGTCTGGCACATAGCACTCAATGTGGCTGATGATACTAATGACTATTGGTACTAGTACTAATTTGGATTCCTGAAGAGCTTTTAGAAGTTAAAATACCATAGTGGCTACTTTTATTAATGATTCCTTTATAAAGACAGAAAGGAACCAATATGTTCATGCATAGAATATGGAGTTTTAGCATTTTCCCCTCCGATATTCAATTAAGGGATCAGAAGCGTTGGAGTATTGCTTGCTGCTAAATTTTACTAATGACCTAGAGAAGACCTCCGTTAGTCTCTCTAATAAAGGGTGAATCATTCATTCCTTTCTTTGCTGTGTTCTCAGTGCTGAGAGCAGGCTACAGCACAGGGTAAGCACTTTGCAAATGTTTTTTGAATGAATAAATGATTCCACACTTTGTTTTTAAAACCCAAGGAGAATAGTAGCACTTGGCAGTGAATCTTTTGGCCTTTGGGTCTTAGCCTGTGACATTTGTCGAGTTTGTTTTGAAGGGGATTTGGGGGCATCCCATGACAATCAAAGCAGAATTCTTCTGATACCAATGTTTGGCTTTCTGCTTTGATCAATAGGCTTATTATTTGCCCTTGAAATCTCTATGGTGCTGGGGAATCACAGACATTCCTCAGGATGATTTACACGGCAATAAATAATCTGTCCGTTGCTTGCTTCATCAGTGTCTGTCCTGTTCATAAAACCCTGGAGGCACAGTGGCCCCAAGGCTGGAGCACTGCTGACATGTTAACTCCAGAACATGTCGCTTAGCTTCATTGTTGTTTTGTTGCACTAATATGCATCCACAATGGGTCTTTAAGGATTGATGTAACTGTAGAAGTTATTTTCCATCTGACTTTATTATAGGTACCATAATTATTTTTTTTTACCTCTGTTATATGGTAGGGTTTGCATCTATCATCTTCTCTAATCTTCACAACTACTTCTGAGTTAGGTGATGTACTCTTTTCAAAGAAGTGGAAACTCAAACTCAAGGTGAAGCTTATTTTCTGATATCACAAGGCCCATGAGTGCTGGAGCTTAGATATTTAACTCAGATCTTTCTGGACACAAAGCTCTTAGCTGCCATACCATGACATTCTTTTTATCTAAAGAACTTTCTTCTGCTGCTATATAAGTGTTTGGTGTTTAAGTTAGCAACCTCTTGCAAAGATCCATAAGTTTCCCATATTATTCAGAGATGAATTTTAAATTTCTTAACAGTGTTGCAAATACATGAAATTTATAGTGACAAACATGGCCAGATTACTTTCTTGTTATCCATCCATTTAGCAAATTTACAGTTCCCATTAATTTTAATCTGTCCTTATTACCAGTTTTATATAATAAATATCTCTTAGTCATGACAGACTGAGTATAGATCACCTGAAGTAGGCTCTCTCTCAATAAGCAGAGTTGCAGCTAAAGATTTGTGAATTAATTGGGAAAATTGCAAATCAGGTAGTCAGTGAAATAATTCATTGTCACATCCAATCAATAAACTTTGTAAATCAACTCATTTAATTCAAAAAATGATCTATATAGATCAAGCAACCAATTAAACAATTAGCATACACTTTGTAATTAATTAATTTAAGCATCAATCATATAATTAAAACTCCAAATTTAAGCTGCACAATTTAGAACCCTACTGCCTTGTGAACTATTAGGTTCATGTCTCTAAATGCTAGCAGATTAGCATTTCACAATTCAGCTTTGGAGCAGGGTATCTTAAAGTGTTCTTAATTGACTTTTAAGTTTCTAATTGTCTTTATGATGGTATAGTTTCTCCACTTCTTCTCAGCAAATCGGTTTTTAACTTCCCCCAAAGAAACGGAAGGAAGTGTGTGTTGGCTCTAAAATGGGCAAAGGCTGGAATCTGGGAGTACAAAGTGGATATTTTAGGGATGTGAGGAATGTCCAGAAGTAGTTGAAGGGCCAGTTATTTTGCATCAGGATAAATAAGGCATTTGCTTTTATTCTGTTAAGTATCCTTGGTGTTTGCAATCAGATGTTGCCATATGAATCTGATACTCTTCACAGAAAGGAGTATAGATTGTCTTTGTTACCTTGAGTACTTCTGACCTGGAACAGGTATTTTCTTAATCCTGACCATAAGTCCAAGGCCTCTGATTCCTTTCCCACAGCAATGGTTTTGTTTGTGTCTCTTTTATGGTATTTATTTTATTTATACTTATATTTAGCTAGCATAGTACTCACTTTTTCCCCCTGCTATATTGTAAGCTTCCTTGAGGGCTGATACTAAATATCATCTTTGACTTAAGGGGTTGAGTTCTGCATCTTATTTATGACAGGTACTCTGTAAATGTTTGTTGAAAGAATAGAGCACTGGAAAGGCCCTCGTTTCATATTGCTTTTCTCCCCTTTTTTACTGCCATGTTTTTTCTTTATCAAATGAAATAGGATTTGGGGGAATCTAACTATATCACCAGGCTTTTGGGTAAAAGAACAGCAATGTCCCAGTTTGCTTGCTGGATACCATAGCCTCTGGTCTCCTTGTCCCTCCTTCATCTTGGTATTCACTCACCTTTTTGGTTTTCCTTTCAGTGACAATGTCAGTGCCTACTGCCTGCATATTGCTGAGGATGATGGGGAGGTTGACACAGACTTTCCCCCACTGGATTCCAACGAGCCCATTCATAAGTTTGGCTTCAGTACTTTGGCCCTGGTTGAAAAGTATTCATCTCCTGGTCTGACATCCAAAGAGTCACTCTTTGTTCGAATGTAAGTATTGGCGTTCTTACTGATCTCAGTATCTCACCTCTGCCTTCTAGAATTTTGGACTTGTTTTTGGTTTTGTTCATCATATGAATGATATTGGGTATCTAGATGTCCATTTGTAGTGACTACTTCCAAGGAGATGTTGGGGACAGCATTTGCATTGTATTTCATGCTTCTGCACCTAGATTAAATGGAAACTGCTTTGCAATAGCAAATTGCATGAGGTAAGTCTTTGAACATAGTATCTGTGAACCAGGCCTCTGGACATATGAATGGGGTACTTTGGAGCTGGTGAAGTAAAAATTTTGGGTTTCCTTCTTTCTTTTCATGGACTCCAAGCTATGTGAAAATGTGTATTGCAGCTACTTTTGTGACTTATTTCTTTTCCCATCCAACTTTATTCAAATTAAATATGACTTTTCCTCTTAGTTGCCTTCCTTTAGACTGATAAGGAATAAATTTTCCTGTGCCTTTGGCAGTCTGGTAAAGCCTATAAAAGCCCTTTCTAGAAAATGTGTTTGTAAATGCAGAAAATAAATTCCACGAGAATATGAAAGAATTATATTTAAATACTTCTGAAATTACTAAATGAGTTTGGATATAGTAATATGTATAGCTTTATTAATACATTTATTTTTTTAAATTTTATTTATTTATGAGAGACAGAGAGAGAGAGGGGGGGGGGTGGGGCAGGCAGAGACACAGACAGAGGGAGAAGCAGGCTCCATGCAGGGAGCCTGATGCGGGACTCAATCCCGGGACTCCAGGATCACGCCCCGGGCTGAACGCAGGCGCTAAACCACTGAGCCACCCAGGGATCCCCTATCAATACATTTAATACCAAGATCCAGCAGCAGGCCTAACTCCTGAAGTCTCTTGCTTCAAAGTAGTGATGAGTATAAATGATATCTGAGAAATTTGCAACAACTGAGGTGTGCTGTGACATGCGTTTTTTTTCTGTTCATGACAGTCACCAGTACTGCTAATACTACTGTGATTTGTTGACTACATCAGTAATTCAAGGAAATGTTAAATATCAGTTAGAAGTTAATGAAAATAAAAATATAATTTTTGTTTATTTAAGTC
The DNA here is from genome assembly GCF_053574225.1 of Canis aureus. Classification (NCBI taxonomy): domain Eukaryota; kingdom Metazoa; phylum Chordata; class Mammalia; order Carnivora; family Canidae; genus Canis; species Canis aureus. The sequence continues at coordinate 3,518,841 of NC_135626.1, read as the reverse complement.
TCTAGAGCGAGTTTTACCCAGAGGTCCTGGTTGTTAAAGGAAAGCCTGTAGCATTTTCTAAAGCACAGCTTAAGTTCAACTAACTGTAACTGAGACTGTCCTCCTAGCCCTCTCTTGGGAACAATAGTGATCCTTTTGGCACCCCCTGCTGTTAGTAACCAGCAAATTCACAGTGTATCCTGTGGATACACAGGAGGGATTGCTTTAGAGGACTTTGTCTCTTCAAAACATACTGACTTTGTTTCACATTTTTACTAAAAATAGGATTGTGTTACCTATGATATAGGAACAAAGAAAGAATACCTGGGTACTGGGGGGAAAGGGTGGCTGGCAGGAGGGGATGACTTCCAAGTATTTGTACTTAGGGTTTTACCCTAGTTATGAAGTCTTGTTTGGTGTATGTAACAGTAAATATTTTCCATCTTTTTATGTTTTGGAGGTGCTAAAACAACACTGAAGAATACTGAAAGTAATTTAAAAGTTATCCAATGATTCCTCCATCCTAATATAAGTACTCTCGTTTTCCTATCATCATTTCCACATATATATATTACAGTTTCAAGTCTAGTATAAATATTGTATTATTTTTACTTAAAATTACAAATATTTGGTATCTGTTCGTAGTTCCTATGATGTACATTTATTATGTGCCAAGAATCCAGTCCGAGAGAACCCCTGTGCTCATGGAGCTTACTGTCTAGGAGGGAGACAATTATCAAATCATTAAAATGTAATGAGCAGTACACTGGAAAAGGTGGTGGTACAAGCTGAAGTAGGAGCCTACCAATGGGATGTTTAGATTGTTTCCTTCCTTTGGTTTTAATAAGTGATTCTGTAGAAAAAGTCCTTATCTATATCCTTTTTATTTCTGCTGAATAACTTCCTTTGGACAATTTCCTATGAGTAGGATTATTGGTCAGAGTAGAAACATTATTAGAATTTTCTTTATATTGACAGGTAGACTTCTGAAAGATGTTCCAATTTACAGTGCTACCATTAGAATTCATAAAAGTATCTTTTCAAAGTCTAACCATCAAAAAGTATCATTAGAACTTTATTTCTTTTTACCTTAAAAGATGTATACAGGGATACTTCAGTAGTTTCCACTTGCATTTTTGTTGTTTATTTATAAATGACTGGAAGAGTTGTTCTCATTAGTGCATAATTTTTACTACATAAATATTAACATATGACCATCACATTTTTTTGAACAAGTCCTTTTAAAAACCTGAGTTTTTAAATCAGTGATTTTCCATAGAGGGGGCTCGGGGGTAGGCAGGACATACCTTCCTGGAAGAAGCATCTGAAGACTACACAGGGTCTTCATATGAATCTCAGCTTTTGGAGAATGGCGGGGGTGGGGGGGAGGCGGAGAGTAGCAACAATTGCTTGGAACTTAATACTCTTACTTTCTTACTAAATTACTACCACCATTGTACCCCCACTGCCAAACACACATACCCCAGTCAATCCTTTTTCTTATTTAAAGTTCAAGAGAGCTTATTCAACATGTCTAGAGTGTTTCTGAAAACACAAGGTAAAGTAAAATCTTTATATGTGAGCATTTAGAAAAAAAGTGTCACTAAATTTTCTGTTCTTTTTCTCATTTGTCTGGTGAAATAATACAGATTACTGACCATTTGCCCTATGTGTATTTTCTTGCTTCAGCAACCTTCCATTCACCTTGCTGGTCTATATTCTAGGTTAGAAAAGGCTATCCTACAAATGTAAGACAGAGCAGACCTTTAAGAGTCTCCAGGGATGTGTCCAAAGTTTCAGAGAGTGAAATCCCAACAAAATAACCCCTAACAAGGGCCCCTTGTGTCTTTCTTCCAGGGGAGAATGGGCAGAGGGTGTCTGGGAAGACACTGAACCAAACGAGGAAGAGGGAGCTAGGTTTTGACAATATGAAGTGGATTTGTATTTTCTAATTGAAAGCTATGTATATGTTATTCCACTTAATCTGCAAATAGCCTGGTTTTTATTATGACCATTTTAGAGACGTGAAAACTGAAGCTGACAAGTATTGCTTTCAGGCCTGGATTCGTCCCCATGCCCGACTGAAAAGTCCATGCTCTTGCAATACTATGCTGAGGGTTGGAATGGAGGTGGGGAATCTAGTGCTGGTCTCATCATTCAAGTGAATCCCACTGTCTTAAGGCCAACATTCAGCTACTATATATTATAGTGTAGCAGGTAAAAGCACGGTGGTCTTGAAGCCAGAATGCTTGGGTGCTAATGCTGACTTTCCCCTTACTAGTGTGTGTGTAATCTTCAATGAATTGCTTAACTTTTTTTGTTGCCCAGTCAAATGAGGGTAATAACAATAATGCCTACCTCATAGAGCCATGGTAGGCACTGAATGAGTTGATACATGTAACACACTTAGAACAGTGCCTGACTTAGGTAAGCATTGTCTGAGTGTTTATAGCAATTATTGTTGTTATGACTAGGAAACCCTTGAGGGCAAGAACTGTATTATTTATGTCCCACAGCACCCAGCATAGCTCCATTACTGTGATAGGTATGCTACAAATATTTCTCTTTTTTTAATAATTTTTATTGAATCCATTTTCTTTTCAGGTATATATATTTTTTAAGATTTTATTTATTTATTTATGAGGGACATAGAGAGAGAGAGAGAGACAGGCAAAGAGAGAAGAAGCAGGCTCCATGCAGGGAGCCCAAAGTGGGACTTGATCCCAGGTCTCCAGGATCATGCCCCAGGCTGAAGGTGGCGCCAAACCACTGAGCCACTGGGGCTGCCCACCACAAATATTTCTTGACTCAACTGAATAGATCTCTGCTGCTTCTACATTTTTCTTCTTCCCCTCCTTTGTGTTTTGTAGCAGAGAGGGGCAGCATGTGGGTAGACATTGCCCAGCTGGACTGAAAAATTATTGAGATAGTTTTTGCTAAGTATGCACAGGGGTAGACATTGGAGATCTGTAGAATTCAAATCAGTCCTCTTATGGGAAGACATCCTTTAAGAGGTAGTAGCAAGACCATAAACTCCTTGAAGAGAGGGTACACACAGTCTTATTTAATCTCTATGTCCTTAGTAGCCAGCAGGGCTTCATAGAGAAGGAATGAATGAATCTTCAGGTGTCTGTGGGCTGCTAGGAGGGCCCCTGGCCAAACTTTCTGTCCTGCCTCACTTCCTGGGCCCACCTAGCTTCTTGCACAGGCCGATTCCTGCCTTTTGAATACCATGATGTTCCCAGCTTGCTTTCTGACTTGCAGAGGCCCTCACACCATTCACCCCACCCCTCACACCTTCCATAGACCATCTTTCCCCACTCCAAGTGAGGCCACACAGACTTTGAGCTTCAGCTAATATGGGCTCAAGTTTCAGTTTCACTGGTGACTTGCTATATGACTGTAGCCTCAGCTTCATCTGTGAAATGAGGGAAATAATAACTACCTCATGGAATTGTCATGAGGAAATTTCTTAAATGTAAGTAATACACAGACATCTTTTAAAGGAAAATTAATTCTCCTGAAGCCTCAGTGTTTGCCCAAATTTGTTTTATTATAATGTTGCTTAAATACACTTAAATGTAAAATTCTAGCTATAAATTCCATGTCTTTATGTAATCCAAACAAAATTATAAATTAAATACAAATAAAACTATAACATTAATAAAATACAAATTAACAACTGAAATGCAACAGATGATGTTTTGCTCAGATTAAATCACTGATGTTGGATTTAATGGGTGTTAAATGTTTTACTTGTCAACTTGAGGTTTTTTATTTTCATATGAAACATTGACTACCATATTAATATTTGCCCTTTTAAACACTGAGTGTATTTTTAACTACTAGTCCATTATTTTAATGAGCCAGTTGATTTATAGTGCATCCCTCCCCCCCAATTTTAAATGTGCTTTACTGGAAAAGTAAAGAACATTTCTGCAACAATAACCAATTTATGTCAGTTTGTCCAGGACTTTCCCTGTTGTGAAATTCAAAGTCTTCTACCCAGAAGCACCACCTTCAGCCCCTAGTGAACCAGGATGATTGGTGACTCTACCTTTTGCTCTTGTCAATTGGTCTGTACCTAGTTGGATTCTCTGCCTGATTGATACCTGGTCACAGTGTGACTTGGGCACTCAGAGCCTGAATTCTTCAGAGGTCAACAAACCTGTTCCATAGAGACTTGTGCCCTCTTCTCCCATCACTTTTCTCTATTCAACAAACTGTTTTTGCATGAGACTTGCAGTGATGTCATTTGGCTTTTTTACTGAATCTATTAGTGATGTTAAATCACTAGCTGCTGGAATACAAAACCCCCCAAATCTCACCAGCTCATCCAGCAAGTTGGCAGATTTTTTCTATAAAGGGCCAACTAGTAAATATTTTAGGTTTGTGGGCCATACATACATACATACAGAACTCAGTTCTGCCATAGTAGCAAGAAAGTAGCCATAGACAACAATACATCAATGAACAGGCATGGGATAGATTTGTTGACCCTAGCTTATCCTAGTAAGTTTATTTCTTTAGATCTATCTGGCGAAGGTTGGGTTGCTCTCCTGGGTGTTTCTCCTCTAAGTAGTGATTCACAGCTCCCCAAGCTGGGTAGAGAATGGGGAACAGGAAGGCTAGAAATGGCCTACATCTCTACCTGTTTATCTGTCTATCTATATATCTATATATCTATTGCTTATATAAGTTATTATATATGTAATCTATATGTAATTTTGCTTTTCTAAATATACATCATCTATATGATACATATGTGTGTGTGCTCATGATTTTCATTAAACTAAAAGCAAAATTTTAAAATTCTGAAACCTAGCCTGTGAATTCGTCTGTTGACCGTGGGGGCCTTTGAACCTTAGGTAGGAAATGCTACCATGAGAAAGTTAGCTCAGACCCTGGTATGTAGGAAGTATTACATAGTTGCTATTTTTGTTACATCTGTCAGAATAATTCACACAAAGGTGTATATGGGGTTTATTTGTTGTTGTTGTTTTTAAAGATTTTATTTATTTATTCATGAGAGACAGGAAGAGAGAGGCAGAGACACAGGCAGAGGGAGAAGCAGGCCCCACACAGGGAGCCCGACACAGGCCTTGATTCCAGGTCCCCAGGATCACACCCTGGGCCGAAGGTGGCACCAAACCTCTGAGCCACCCGGGTTGTCCTATTTGTTTATTACGTATTTACTTATTTACTTGGATTATTTATTATATAATGAACACATCTATCCTAGAAAGATTAAAAAATAGAGCTGTGTTTCTTCCTACAAAAGAAAATTTAAACTTTCACTTTGTTCCATCATGCAAGGTAGTGACTTTAAGTTATAGAATTATGTATTTTTAAGAAGAGGAGAGGGGTGCCTGGGTATGGCTCAGTAGGTAGAGGAGCATCTGACTCTTGATTTTGGCTGAGGTCATGATCTCGGGGTCATGAGACTGAGCCCCTTCTCAGGCTCTGTGCTAGGTGTGGAGACTCCGTGGGATTCTCTTTCTCCCTCTCCTTCTGCCCCTACCCCTATGCCCCCAACTCCTCCAACTTCCGCGCTCATGTGCATGTGTTCTTTCTCTCTCTCTCTCTCTCTTTCTGGAAGAAAATTTTAAAAAGAGGAGTAGTTAATCCTAAGTGAGTCCCACAGTTGTTCTGTGGAGAAGAATATGAAGCTGGATGAGTTCTGATGTTCTTACTGAGTTGGTGGCACGAGACCAGCTTTCTCCTCCCCGGCCTTGTTCCAGGAAACTCCTGGATACAGAGTTGTTGTTTGAGGAGGGAGAATGGATTACACTAACAGTTTGCAAATTAGGAGCATGCTAATGGAAAATCTCTCCTTCACCAGACAGGCAAGTGGATTTCTAAGATACCCATTGTTTGTAATTGGTTTTGGACAGATCCAATGTGTATATAAACAGGAGTCCCTAACTTGTTGACTGCTAGCTGCTCTGAGCCTAAACATTGAAGTTATATGGATATCAGGAATGTGGAAGGGGAGAAGTAGAGGAATGAGGGAATCTGGTTACCTCCCAAAACTAAATAACTAGATCTCAACTGGTTCCCAGTATCTGAAGAAGTGCTTCTTGCCAGCAGTGACCAAGCCAAGGCCTGCTGGGCCTTTAGACATAGTAGGACAAGGGAGGATGAGATCTTGGAGTGGGGAGGAGCCTGCTTTGTCCCTCTTCTTAAATTCCCCAGCACAAGGCAAGTTCAGTTAGAACTTGTGGAACTGAATTGAGTTTTAAAATGGTACTGTTGGGATCCCGGGGTGGCGCAGCGGTTTGGCGCCTGCCTTTGGCCCAGGGCGCGATCCTGGAGACCCGGGATCAAATCCCACGTCGGGCTCCTGGTGCATGGAGCCTGCTTCTCCCTCTGCCTGTGTCTCTGCGCCTCTCTCTCTCTCTCTGTGACTATCATAAATAAATAAAAATTAAAAAAAAAATGATATGACATGTTCATGTCATTTACTCATAAAAAAAATAAAATAAAATGGTACTGTTGTCACAACAGCAGCTGTGATGGTGTCATTACGTGTGTTGATATTAACATTTCACACTGGGATCCTACTTTGGAGTGGGGAAGAAGGGTTTTAAAAAGAGAAGAAAAGTTCAAACCAGTAAAATGGACAGAATCCCCCTAAGTCAGCAGTCAGAACATTAAATACATGTGTTTACTTATACTGTTTGTTATATTAGGTGGACATGGGGAAGGAATATTTCTAACAAATAGCTATAGAACAGAGCAAATAAAGTCCAGCTAAGATTTTGCTATTTGGCAAAGGGACCACTGGCTAGTTGGTAGAGGGCCTTCCACCAGAAGCTGGACTGCTTTGGGCATTGTGGCCCAGAGAGTTGCCAGAGATTGCTGTGGCTTCTGTTGGCTCTGTATAAAAGGAAAGATTAGGTACTTTTTAAAAGGTGTGCCCTAGATTAATTGCTCTTGGCTATATGAGGGCTTTTGAAAAGAGTTGGTAGTTTTAGTGTACCATCTTGATGAGATCTCCAGAGTATACCCCAAGCAACCAGACCTTTTTGAAAGGATATCATCAGTTTGAAGCCTCTCCAACTCTTATGTGATACTGCTTTGTGGTCTGGAGAAGAGAAAAAAAAAAAGGAAATGAGCATTTTTGCACACTTAGTTTGGTGCCCCAGTAGCCATTATCTCATTTATTCCTTATAAGAAACTCATTTTTATAATATATGAGCTGAGGAACAGAGACAGGTGGTTATTTGCTCAAGGTCATACATTTGGTAAAGGCAGAGCTAAAATAGGTTAAGGGGGTGTGTGTGGGGGGAAGATGCCTGTTGTATTCTTTGTAACAAAGCCTGACAATATGGGTATAAATTATCTTATTTATTGTTTGCTCGAGTCATAGAAGACCAACTGTGTGTTGTTTCTTTTCATTCTGTTGTATTAGCAAACATTTTCATTGTCCAGATTGTCCTCGTGCACAGAAATGTAACATATGCAGCCTGTTTAATTTTGTATTTGTGAATCTGACTTGATTTCCTTTTTGGCAACAGCTACTGTCTAGAGAAAAGAAAAGATTTTTCTTCGTGTCTGTTTGAAGTGACAGAAATATTGGAGCAAGTAATAAAGATGGAAAGCATTAATTACATACTTCTAAGAATTTAAAGGTCAGACAAGCTAAATATGTATGTTTTGCTCACTGGAATGTCTGTTGAAATTGTGCCAGGATACTCTCTGTTCCTACAATAAAAGCACACATTTTAGATAGCCATCAACTTACTTTGGTATCCAAAAATTACACTAGAGTGTTGCTTTAGTTGCTTTATATCTTAAAGTTTAGGACTCACATTTCTGACATTAATGTGATTTGTTTCATGATCCACCCCCTTTGGCCATGTTTAGTTACTATGTCTCATTTTGATTTCCTCTGTTCTCCCCTCAGCTTATGTTGGAGTCTGTCAGCTGCTGCTATGTACATGTCAGGCTAGTGACTTGTAATGTTTATTAATACAATGTCAGTCTTACTGTTGAAAAAACTGTGATGCTTCTCAGAAGGTTGCAATAGAACGAAGCGTTTGATTTCCAGATCCTGTCTGCGCTGCATGGTGAATACATTCTCAGATGTTATGCAGTTCACTGACCTGACAGTTATGGAACCCCGCCTGGGACCCCATTTCAGCAGGACATATTTGAACAGAAACAGTTTGCAAAACTTTACACACTTAAACTCCTGCCAAGGCAAACTGTTAGCCACTTGAGTTTGTTATAAATACCCAGTGGCAGTGGTTGGAAGTAGCCCACGGTGTGTTTTATATTCTGAACTGAATGTGAATGTCTTTGTGGTTATATAGAGTAGTAAATAATTGAGTTTGATTAGGGAGAGGGACCTCATTATCCCCCACCTGTGCCCAGCTGGAAGGGGAGGGTCGAAATGAAGCCATTAGCTGTCTCTCTTACTGGCATCTCAAAGAGCTCAAATACATCTGTGTCTTATTTTCTTTTCTGGCACAATCAGTCGAGCAAGCTAAGCAGGCATGACCGGATTTGGCAAGTCCCAAGGACTCTGGCAAAGATACACAAGGAGAAGGTGGAGGGCAGTCATTTTGGCTTCTCACTGCCCATTAGTCTAGCGAGTTATGTTTTTGGAAAATGTCTGTTTTGAAAAAGAGTACTTTGTCCAATGTCAAACATCACATACTCACACAATACTCTTTGATCTTTAAAAAAAATTTTTTTGTCAGTGCAAGGGGAAACAAAATGTGGCACTCACACTAGTGTAAACTCTCTTTATGGATAAAGTAATACCCGAAGGACTTGCTTTAAAGCAGGCATGCTGCAGTTATTACAAGGCTTTCTCTTGCTCATATATTTTCATTTTCTACTTTGAAGTGCTAAAGAATGAACATGCATGGAATTGGGACCAGCGCAGGCTGGGAACTGTAGGAGTGTGTCTTCATCATTGTTATGACCTGGTCAGGAGTGGAGAATCGAGTCCTGCTTTTGGCAGCCTTTTCCCACAAACTGAGACTGTGACTCAGGAAACCATGATATTCTCCAAGGGCTTTTAAAAAGGGATCTCATAGTTCATATGGCTAGTGTAAGAGTCGGGGCATTTATAATCAAACTGAGTGTTACAGTGTAAGTTGAACCTTTGCCTGGCCAGTAGTTCCTATCTTGAGGATGTGCTCTCTGAAAGTCTGTTCTTACCTTGAGTCCTCAAGGCTCTCTTCTGGGCTGTAGAGAGGTTTAAAACTCAGGCTTTGAGGTCTGGCTGCCCTGGGTGTAACTCCAGGCAGGTGTCATAACCCTGCCCAACCTCAATTTCCTCCATTATAAAATGGGACTGATAATAGCACCTACTTTTTCTGGGAGGATGAAATGAACAAGTAAGTGCTCAATAAATGTTGACAACTTACATCTCATTTATCACTTCCTTGTACATAGAAAAGCCATGGTTATTATATTAAGTAAGCATTTATCATATGATGGATGTTATGTTAGCTACTTTGCAAATATTTAGACCTCATAACAATCTTATACTTTAAGGATTATCCCTCTTTTGTAGATGAGGAAGCTGAAAGCTGGAGAGGGAGAGATTTATCCATTTATCCCAGGAAGGCAGGGCTGGGACTCCAAAGTAGGCTCTACTCCAGAGCTTGCTATGCTCTGCTGCCTTCTGGTCACCACCAGCTTTTTTAGCATGATACAGAACTAAACGATCTCTTGTTTTAAGACCTCTTCATTAAGAAGCTCTCTGATTCCCTTACCCTTTTCCAGCTTGGTTAAGTGCCTCTGTGTTTGGTAGCACTCAGAGCTCACCTCTGTCTTTGTACTTATCACATAGCACTGCAATTCTTTGCTTCTCTGTCTTCCTTTCCCACTGGACTGTGCTACTTGGTTTAGAGACCATATTGTTGATTTCTGAATTCAAAATTAAGATCTTTAATAGAGTGACTTCAGGTAAATTCCCCAATGCCTCCAGCCTCACATTCTGTAAAATGAATATATAATAAGCACCTATTTTTGGATTCAATTAATTGATACAGATTTTAAAAGCTTAACGTTGCACATGGCACATAGTTAAGGCTCAGTAGGTAGTGGTTGCTGTTGTCACTGTTGTAACTATTGAATAATAACTTGTACTGTGCAGCTCAAAAAGCTCTTCACAAGTCTCATTGAATTTCTCTGCACCACCACCATGATTCTTTACTTCCATCATTCCCATCCAAAGCCAGTAAATTAAGCTGAGGTACAATATACCCACTTCTCTGGCTTATTCCCCCAGAAATGAAAGCTTTGAAAATGGAGCTGAATACTCTTCCATGAGCTTTGGAGGGGGCTTGATGCCTGGGCCAGAGGTTGCTTGCTTACAGTGTCCCTGACTATTGCCACCATGCCCAGCAAATTGTACATTTTAATGGCCCTGTGTTACCAAATATAAGCAATGGTTGGGATCCATTCCCCCAAATAAGCAATCTGTGCTGAAGGAATAGGAGAGAGGGGGTGAATGGGGCCTCTTCTCTTGGAGTGATGACTTGGGCAAGTGAACTAACGTTTTTAAGCTCCTGTTACTGTTTGCCAACCTTAATGCCTGGTGCATGGCATTCATTGTCTGTTTTATCCTCCCTGACAATTAAGTGGCCTCCTCACCTCATGGATGCAGCTGAGGTTATTACCACATGTAGGGCAACATTTTGGTTAGCCGTGGAACCAAAATTTGAACCAAAGGGTATTTAACTCCCAGCTCATATGTTTTCCTCTCCAATATGTTGCCTTCCAACTTGAGTTTTGCTTCCAGCTCTGTCCCTATAAGTAGAATCTAAGCTTTTCAGATAAGGACCTGTGCCCTGTCACCTCTGGTTTAATATTTAGCAGAGAAATGCTCATCGTGTTAGGTTAATGTGAGTATAAAAAGTTCCCTCTGGTAACTGAGTGGCTTTGCACTGGGACAGAGCTGAATTCCTCAAGTGAGTAATCTCTTTTTAAAATGCCCATACGTTTTTCAGTGGTTACGAGACTTGACAGGACCTAACTTTGAATTGACTGAAGCACTCCTGGCAGCATTTAGCTCCCTGAAGGGGCGCTTCATCCTAGGCCCAGCACAGGCAGCCCAAGGAGCTGTGGAGGGCAGCTGCTTCTGCTCACTGTCCCCCAGTGCCCTGCTGCGGTGGAAAACAAGCTGTCCATGAGGGGAGCAGGAGGAGGAGCAGTTTCTGAGCCAGGCCTCAAGGTTTGTCATCCATCTGTCTATCGTCCACCTGTCTGTCCAAGGGCTAGTCACCCTCAACACAGGTCACAACTCAGAAACTGGAATGTAGGGCCACACAGAAGGGAGGCAGGACTGGCCCCCTACTTACCTGCTCCAACATTTCCCTCGAGATCAGTGTCTTTTCAATCACAGACCCAAAGCCCAGCATTGAATAAAAGCAGCTCCACAAGATGTATTTCTATAGACTTTTTAGAAAGCCCATAAAAATTTCTGGATATAAAGAAATGAGGCATAAAACCCAGAACGTTTGGAAGTCAAGCTGAAAATTGTGGGAGCAAGTCTCCATATCCATTTATTAAATGGGAGCATAACTTAACACTTACACCTAGAGGTCTTTTGAGAACCACTTAGGTTCTGTGCTCTTGTATTTTCGAAACATTTTGCCCCCCTTAAGTGCTGTAGACTTCGCGTAAGATCCAAAGTTGGTGTTTGTGTGGAAAGAGAGAAGCAAGTGGAGTGGGAGACTGACCTGAGGAAGCCTTCATCGGGTCTGGTTGAGTGTGCAGTGCGCAGGTCACAACCTCTTTCTCCTTTTAACGTGCACAATTTTACTGAAATGGAGCCCCAGAGTGAGATACCGCACACTCGTGAAGGCACATTCTGAGTGCCAGGCGCGCCCCTTCCCTCCACTGTTGTTTTCATTTTCCTCTCATGAACCTTGCTACCCTGGCTGCAGCACGGAGGCTGTAAAGGAAGATGGAGAGCCGAGTTACCTCAGAATGATCACTATCGTTAACATTCACGGGTGGTTCACTTATCATTCCTGACTGCACAGACATGGCAGCCGCTCGGAAGCGTCCGCAGGTGTAGCATGGTGATACATATTACATTGTGCCACAATGGATTTATGTATTCTGTAACAAAAGAAAAGTGTAATGAAAAAATACAGAAGGTAATCCTTTATTCCTCCACCACACAATTTATCAGTAATGCCTGTGGATGATAAGTGCCAGGGATTTCCTCTGCTTGCTTTAACCTTGTCACCCAGGTACATTTTGGTAAAATGACAGAAAAATACAGACTAGGGATTTTCCTCTGTTCAAAAATCTTTTAAAAGGACAACTTTTAATTTATGGAAGTTAGTGCAAATGCAAGGCTTCCTTTTGAGCTTCTAGTCTGCCTTTGCTAAAAAAGATAAACGTATTGGTTTGAAATAATGCTGTCAGCCAGCCGCAGATTAGGAGAGAATGTAAGCAACTTATAAGCAGACTCAGATCTAAAATAGTTCGGGTGGAACCTGGGTGGATGGAAGTTCGTGAGATCTAGCCCAGTACTAGTTTGTGCAGACCCGAGAACTTGTGTTCCTTTTAGGCCCCACTCACCCATCGCCCAACATATTGTCACAGATGGAGCGCATACTGACTTCCGAGGAGAGAGCAGGGGAAGACAAGCCTGAATGCGGATGATTGGCGTTTGTTCCAAACATACACTGGCCTAGCGCCAGAGCAAATACCCCCAAGTTTATAAATGCACAAGGCACTTTACATTTCAGTGCTCTTGCCAAAGTATCACTTACTGCATCGCTCCCTAAATATAGTTTTAAAAAAAGAGCTATTTCTTATTTTGCTTTGATCAGTAAAATAAACTTTTAAAGATTGTTCTGGGATGGGGTCCAGCTTCTGAGGTAAAGAATGGCTGGATCTCAGGCATGATTCAGTAACAGAGTGTTCAGTAAAATTAGCTTGACAGTTCTCAGGCCTGCTGTTCAATAGCAAGAACTTGACCAAGTTAAAATGGATGATTGTGCTGGCTAGACCAGCGTCGGCTTTTGCTTTTTAACAAATGGAATGTCAAGGATTAAACAGCAAGCCGTATGGAGAGGAGGGGTGTGAAGATGTCTTTGTATTAGGGAAGCAAATTGGGTCCTTCGTTTTGAGATGGGCCCACAGCCCCTCTGGAAAGCCAGCCACCTGGTTGGGTCCAAACTAGGTTTAAGGCCCCTTCTCAGCCTGACCTATCATTGGGAAGCTTTTCTGTGGCTTAGCTTGGGGCTTGGCTTTTCTTTCAGATTTCTTGTCAATATAAAGTTCTGCCATATTTTTTGGCCATGTGTTCTCCTTTGAGATTCTTATGAGGAAATGGGAATGTGACCAAACTCCTTGTGGTAATTCCCATGTTCCATAGTTGGAAACTTGGGTCCCATTTGTTACATGAACTGCTTGGAATTGGCCTATTTTGTTCTGGTGCCCGAGCATAGTGAGTAGTATTTGTGATACTTGCTATTGCAATTAACAGTCTTGGTGAAGTTACACCTCAATCAGGGATGGGCTTCTGTTTTTAGGGTACTTGTTCCCTACCAGGTTTTTCCTATCTAAATGAATCACTCCCTCCAAGTTCGACTGGCTAGAAGCTACAAGTAATATTAGTATTTTGACTTGTAATTATTTATGCTTCATTTCACATTTTATTTGACCTTCTAGGACTAAGTAGATTAAAACATTCTTACTGAAGTATACAGACTATACGTTTAAAATTTGTTTATTTACATACTTACTAGCCAGTTTGAGCCCTTTTTTTTTCCTTACTCTAAATTGCTTTGGGCTATAATGTTTTCCTCTCACCTCCTACCCCCGCCACTCCATGATGTTTTCCTCTAGGGATCCATGAACTTTAATGTGATCATAGTATCTGCCTGCAGTGACATCTACTGACACAAGCCAAGTTTATTATCAATCCTTGCTGCAGGATTTGGCTTGGGAGCCAACATGAGTAACCCATACTACAAGTGACCCACACAGACCAAGTAGATTCAACTTGAGAGAGATTAGAAAAACCTTCCCTAACTCTGACCTTTCTTTAACTTGGAACCGTTTATACCAGAATGCTTCTCTCTTTCATTAGAAGTTAGTCTGTTTTTAAATAATTGGCACATTGAGGTACACTCAGTAAAATTTTATTCAATACAGTGAAGACCACAGTAACATTCCTCTGATTGAATATTAATGATGATTCAATATTTGTCTTTTCCTACAGAAATGCTGCTCATGGATTTTCCCTTATTCAAGTGGACAACACAAAGGTCACCATGAAAGAAATCTTGCTTAAGGCAGTGAAGCGAAGAAAAGGATCTCAGAAAATTTCAGGTGAGACTCTGGAAATAGAAGCTCAACTGTTAGTTTAAAATGCTTGGTGTGTGCATACATGTGCGTGTGTGCATGCACACGCATATATATGTGTGTGTGTGTGAGATGGCTGGCTAGATACTGTTTTAGATATCATTGCTGGAAGGTTTTGTTAGCAGATTTACAGCAAAAAAGTGATTTTTAAAACTGCCCCTGGGCCCAAGGAAGAGATTGGGTCAGTGGCATGTGTGAGAAAAATATGTTCATATTGATTATGGAAGCTCTGTCATTAATAATTTGTGATAAATTAAGGCAAAGCTATTTGAGCTGTTAGTTGGTGTAAAGATGTCTTGAAAACCAAATCCTAAATTTGAAGGACTGCTTTTAATTTTATGTTTTCACATAATTTTCCATAGGGGAAACTCTCTGTTGCTAGTGTTTGGGGTATGCAATAAAAGAAAAACAATTTTCATTTTTACTAAATGAGGGCAACTGTAAAAAAAATTTTTTTAAGATAATCCACTTGATGTGCACAAATACCTGTTAATCTTTGATTCTTCATTACCCAACTTTGTACAGAAAATAAGCTTATGGTATTAACTATGATATTTAAAGGATATGAGGGAAAAAATATTACCAGTATTGAGAAATAATTATTTTGAGAAATAGCTCTAGGATTTGTCATACCACAGACAACTTTAATATAAATCAACCTCTTTATGACATGTCAAATATCATTGCTTTGTAAATAAATGAGACTTCTTCAACACCTTTGGTTTCATCTTCTAGAGAGAAAAAAAGGCATTACTCAGGTTGAAGAAAATAGTTTTGTGTTCTTTTTAAGGAGAGGCATATAATCTGTTCCAGATTTAATTAGCTATCTTCAGATGAAAGCTGAAGTTTTAATAAAAGTTAGAAGAGATAACACAGTGAAGGACACGGATGAGCTGTCTCAAGGCCATATTCCAGGGGAACGATAAGAGCTGTAAAAAATGGCAGAGGAGAGCAATTGAATGGAGCAGTGAAAATCTGATTCTCATAAAAAAGAGAGAGAGAGAGAGATGCTGGTAGGGGCGGTTGTAGATGAGACCTGCTAGCGTCTGCAAGCAATTTGGATGCTTGCCAGGAGTCATTGTTCACCCTCGGCTGTGGCGGCTCCGTCCAGATGTGCCAACTGCACGTTTCGGCTTTTGCCAGCTGACTGCGCCGTTTGATAACCAGCTCTCTGGATGCCCATCACTGGCCGCAGAGATAGAATTAAATGATGATGATCTTCCCACAAGTTGGGAGAGGAAACAATGCATATAAATCTTGATTTCATCTCAGCATGAGAAGTCTTTATCCATCATCACTCATAATGAACAAGTCGTTAGCTGGGATGAATGGTGTTCTGGTTTTTCCAAACACCTCTTTTGTTCATTTTTTGGGTGACTTTTATCCATTGCATGGGGGTCAAACCTCTTTACATTTAAGGGATGATTGAAGAGGCATAGCCTTTCCTTCCCAGGGGAAAGAAGATATTTGGGGGTTCTAGATGCCAATCTAATAGCATTTAAACAGCTTCAGATATTTAAAGATATTTAATAAGCATTCGTCTTCCATTAAGATCCTATTTTTTTCCTCTTGTTTTGTCCCTAAATCTCTTACAGAGTAGTGCATTTTGTGACACATTCATTATATTCAAAGATAGCGTTATTCTAGGCTGTCCCAAGAGGAGCAGGAACCAGCTTTTTAAACCTTCTTATTAGAAATTCAGCTGTTGCTTATTTTTTTAGACCATGAAACCTTTGTGAAATTGCTGAGGTGCAGCTGAACCAGTGTCTTTCCCTCTGTCTCCAACTATCTCTTTCCAATTGTGTACCTATTTATCTGTGTCCATCTCCAGCAACCACGTTTATCATACACACGGTTATTTATGTTCACCTCTGTGTACATGTCTCTGCCATTTCCACCAGAGACTTTGCTGTAACCAAAACACAGTGATCTACATTATTTATTCCTTTTCATACTAGAGAAGTCATTTGAGATTGATGTATTTACATAAATTACTGTCCATTTCTTAATCCAAATAGCTCTATAAAATGAGAAGCTCTTTCTGTTGCTTTATTAAGTCTAGTCTTGTGAAACCAAAGGATCTCCAGTTTGGCAAAGATGTTTATTTAAGGTTAGCTTGGTGAAGACAGTGTATTTTGTGGTTTCGAACTTTGTATTGTGGAGTAGGCTTGTTTGGGAGGGTAATTAATGAAAAGAAGAACATCCTCTTGTCATAGATGGAAACACAGTATGTTTACTTAAAAGAAAAAAAGGCTGTTAATGCTCACAATTGGCTGTGAAATACTTGTACACATTATGACATATGAACCTAGTCATGAACTCAAGAACCTGGTGACAGGAGATACCAGGCTTGAGACATTCATCTTGCCCTTGCTTAGTGTCTGCCACAGTGACCTGCACAGTCTCTGCAAGAAGGGGCCTGCTTTACCCCATGTCCAGGACAGTAGTAGGGCGCTCAGCCCTCTCTTCAAACAGCTTCAGCCTAATGGAGTACAGAACAGCACTTGTCTCTTTGCTGCTTCTATTAACTGAAGTGAGAGACGAGATCAAACAACACGTGCCATGTGAAGGCGAGAAGTCTCACTGCTTATTCGTTAGGGGTTAGCTGTCCTAGAACCAGCTTTCAGAAATCCTTTTATAGGCTGACAGGGCACTTGTGCTGCTTACCCACAAACCTCTAATTTCTCTCCTCCTTTTTTTTTTTTTCAGACTGACCATACAACTCTCCATTTCATAGTAATCATAAACTGAGAACCTAAATTATTTTATTATGAAACCCAGATGTGGGTTTAATGCCTGCCTTAAGGCTTAAACACTCTGTTGCCCTTCCCTCTGGCACTGTGTTCCCAGTTTTCATTTGTAAAAAAATTGGAAGGTGGCAGATAATTGAGCAAAAGAAATCATCTTTGTTTAGGTAGGTAGGTTTGTCAATGAAAACCCTTAGGGTTGTAAAATATTTTTGCTTGGTATAGATGGACCATCATGACAGGCTCTTGTAACTGATCTAGAATTTTGACTTGCATTATTTGTAATTATCATTGTCATAACTATTTATGAACACTGCAGGGGTTTTTCTATTAATATTCATGTACTGAACTAATCTTTTCATGGTGTGTTCCAGTCAGTTCTCTGCTAAGGCCCATTTTTTTTAAAGCCCATTTTTAAATATCTTTTTTAAAGTTTCTCTGCAGCTTTTCATTTTATTACTGACCCACTTGACATATGGAAGCTACCTGCATTGGCGGAAAGGCCCCATTGTTTAGAAAATTGTAAATGGAGAATCTGATTTGAGAAGAATTAGCTGGAATCTCTTTACTAATTTTTACAATCGGGTGTGTGTGTTTTTGACATATGAGTAGCCAGTCGGGTTCTATGATTTAGCTGGTAAAATATACTGACCTGCTGTCTAGTGAGCAAAGCTCTTAGCTCATCAAGTCCTCCTTTTGGCAAGTTCACCCTCACAATCAGCTAGTGATCTTCTGAGCTTCTTAGTATTTTGTTGTTGTTTAAAAATGCTGTCTCCCACCAGCCTTTACCAGCCTCCTGAAGCAGGAACACTTAAGAAATGGAGGTAGATACAATTTCAGTTTTACATTGACACAGAAATATAGTTAACTCTTGGTCTACAAAAGAGAGAAGGCTTTGAAGTGGGATTTTCCAAGCAGAATAGTTTTCTGTGTGGCTCTATTTCAATATCTGTTGTCATTTTGAAATGGAGGTGTTTTTCCTTATCATCTGCTGAAAAGTTGAACCAGAAGCATATTAACTTTTTCTTACCCTTCTTTATTCTTGCCTTTTGATATAAAAGACAAATTTTTATTCATCTGAAAATCCTTTTGAAAAGTTCTTATGGTATTATTAATAAGCCTTATGGCATTCATTTTTGCTTTTCCCTTATAAAATTTCACCTAGATTTTGAAAGATAAATGTTAGCTTTGTCAAGCGGGCTCTCTCTTAACGTCTCTGTTTAGAGTCACAGGCCACCTTATTGCTTCCTGATGTACTGTATTTTCACAAGACACCTAGAGTATCATTAATGACATTGTCTAGGACACCTCCACATTATTCCCTAAAACAGTGCTAGGTGCAGAGAAGGTGAGCAAAGAGCTACCACAGGGTGCAGGGTTCTGTTCAGAAAAAGGGCTAATGATGATATCATTGGATTCTCAAGTTTTATATTAAAGATTCATGTAAAATGTAAATTTTGATCCATAATGTATTTGTATGTTCACTTCTCATGTGTTCTCATGTTGTCAGACCTATGCTTGGGTGCAGGGAGACAGTGGGAGGCAGATTTACAAGGCCCTTGCTCAGGAGGAACTTATATTCTAGAAGGAAGGTAAATATGAGGGGCTGAGAGAAGATACAACATGTAGGATGGTCAGGGAACTCCTCCCCAAGAAATTGACACTTAAATTGTGACCTTCACATTTAAGCTGTGAAGATTTGGCGGCGGTGGGGGAGGGGGGGGGTGTCGGGAGGGCAGTGTCATTCAAAGTAGTGGCTATTAAAGGTTTACTTTTTTTTTAAATTTTTATTTATTTATGATAGTCACACACACACAGAGAGAGAGAGAGAGAGGCAGAGACACAGGCAGAGGGAGAAGCAGGCTCCATGCACCGGGAGCCCGACGTGGGATTCGATCTCGGGTCTCCAGGATCGCGCCCTGGGCTAAAGGCAGGTGCTAAACCGCTGCGCCACCCAGGGATCCCCCGGTTTACTATATTTTAATATAAGAGAACATTTCAGATTACTGTGTAGTTAATATACTTAACTTCCTCCCCCCATCCCACCCCCCTAAAAAAGTAGTAAAATTGACCCTTGAATTCTTCCCTGTGCTAGGTCCCCACATCTTACCCATTAGCAGATCCTCTCAGTTTTATCTCCAGAATATATCCTGAATTTACTCAGTCTTTTCCATCTCCACTGGATGAGTCCAGATCGCCATGACCTCACCCAGACTGTTGAAATAGTGGTTTTTCTGGTTTTCCTGCCTCTACTATTGTCCTCCTCCATTCTGATGTCTACACAGCAGCCAGAGAGATCTTTTTTTTTTTTTTTTTTTAAGATTTTATTTATTTATTCATGAGAGAGAGAGGGGGGCAGAGACACAGGCAGAGGGAGAAGCAGGCTTCTTGCAGGGAACCCGACGTGGGACTCGATCCCGGGTCTCCAGGACCATGCCCTGGGCTGAAGGCAGCGCTAAACTGCTGAGCCACCCGGGCTGCCCGAGAGATCTTCTAAAGTATAAATCAGATCATATCTGCTCTATACCCTCAGTGACTTTCAGAATAAAATTCAAACTTCTAACTACTGTGAAATACTCTGAGGCTCAAAGAGGGGAAGGGACGTACAGAGAATATGAACACAAAGAAAGAAAAGAATTGGAAAGAAGTGCAGAACTGATCATTGCAATATGGCAGAGAAATATAGACAGACTAGGTGGAGAACCTGGGAAGTCAGTGTGGGGATTTGGAGCCTATAACCTAACATGGAGCTGCTGTACTTAGTAGGTTGGCAGCAGCAGGGCCAATCTCTGACACACTCTCTGCAACAACTCACTTGTAGGCCTTACTTTCATGCCAGATAGACCTAGAAAGGAGCATACTAATTAATTAATTATCGGTAATGTTTTAAAGGGGATTTGTGTGTCAGGCGAGGAGTTGGTCTTTCCCCAAGATGTGGTTCCAGTGGGGAAAGAGCTGATTTATGGAGTGCCTTTGTGTGCTTATACATATTACCTCATTTAATCTGCTGAAACCCCAGGAAGTAGATTTTTTTTTTTTTGCCTGTCTTACAAACAAGACTTTAGAAAGGTTTGGGGGGCAGCCGGGGTGGCCCAGCGGTTTAAGTGCCACCTTCGGCCCATGGCGTGATCCTGGAGATGCAGGATCGAGTCCCACATCGGGCTCCCTGCATGGAGCCTGCTTCTCCTTCTGCCTGTGTCTCTAACTTTCTCTCTCCCTGTGTCTCTCATGAATAAATAAATAAAATCTTTAAAAAAAAAAAAAAAAACGAAAAAAAAGAAAAGAAAGGTTTGGGGGTGGTGCACGTTAGAATTAAGGAACTCTTAAGAACTATATGTATAATCATATACTTACCTTTCTGAGCCTCCCTTTCCTCAGCTCTAAAAAAACTTAAAGTTACCCAAATTTCCACAGTAAGTAAATGGCAGAATTGGAGCACAGGCTTTTTTGACCTCAAAGCCCATTCTCTTTTTATTGTACCATGTTGCTTATTAGAACCCTAATGGGAGAACAAATTTAAAATTCTGTAAACAGAAATGTTCATTGATTCTAAGATCTAAATGCACTAGGGAAGTGCAGCATTTAAAGGAACCCTGTGGTGAATCTAGATATAAAGCCAGGAATTCTTTTTGTAATTGCACAGTTTGTCTGAATTGGTGTCAGTTTTAATGTTTTATGTCTAGCTTTCTTAAAGCAACATACACCTGTCCTGAACTGCCCTGTGGAGAAGAGAAGCCCATATGTTTTAGAGGGAGCAAGGTTTCTAACACTCTTCTAACCTGAAATGTTCTCCAAAGGCTAAAATAAGCTAAAGAATCTTCTAGCTATAGAGTTGAAGAGTCTTATTTCTTGTATAATTGTAATGATGGAAAATCCAGTAACCTTTCTTTTATGAAAGTAATTTGTGAGTCAGAGACAGACATGTGGTTTCCTTATGCCATAGCAGGTAATCCTTCAAAAGAAGAAAAAGAAGGTGAAGAAGAAGAGGTAAATAAGATCGTTTAAATGTTCTTAGTCGAAAAGGCAGTAATTTCTGTGGGAAGCTGATCCTTCTCATGAAAGAACAAATAATCATGCTGATGCCACTTATGCATGGGCAGGGGGCGGGGGGTAAGAAATAAAGACCTGATACTTGATATCCACTGACCCAGTGGGAAAATGATAAAGAAAATTAGGGCAGCTAAAGTGCTTAAATGTATAACTCAGAAATGCCCCAGGCAAGAAACTCCAAGTTAAATATTCCTCCTTTCGTCTTCTCTCTGCCTCTTTATCTTGTTGTTTCTTCCCACCTGAGCCTCCCCCTGTCTGAAGTGCTCTGAGGCTCCTGATGGATCTTCTTGAGAATAGAGCAGAGCATGTTAAAGATGGCATTGCAGTCAACTATTTTATCTAGGAAGCCTGGAAATTTAGAGAATTTATGTCAGGCAAAAATCTTTGGGAACCACTTTAGAGACCCAATTATTTTAGAAAGGTGTATGAGCTCTCACAACCGCCATATCAGAAAAACCTGATATATATCTTTCGCCAAAACTACATTTGACCAGCGTTTACTCTTCCTACCAGTCGCTAATCTTTCAGAAGTTCCTTTTCCATCACAAAATCTATTCATTCACTCCATCTGGGACAGTCACCAACGTGGATTAGATTAAAGCAGAAGCCGAACGAAAGAAAGAGAAAAGACCTATTCACCTGACAGACTGTGGTGCTGCAGGAGGCACATACATTATGGAGTCAGAGGAAGGACCTTCTCTGGGCCACTAGGGACTAGTTCTAGAGCATCACTAATTTATTAAAGCTTTTTAGAAGAAAACTACATTCAGTGTACATACTAACTGTAAGCTGTACCCTGATTTTAGAAATGTTAAGAAGGAGGAAAAAATGCATCTTAGAATTCAGAACTGCAGTATCAGAATGTGCAGCCCTGTACTTACCTCCATGCCTTCCTCAGCTGTGACGTGGAGAGGTTGAGGGAGGAGTCACCCAAGGCACTGTGTGAAGGGGCAAGTGTGCTCTCAAGCTCTGAGTCTGGCTCTGACAGACCCTGTTGACCTCAGCGGTCACTGTCCATTGCTGCCTGCTGTGGGCCAGCACTGTGCTAGAATCAGGTGGAAACCCAGTGAGAAAACAGATTCAGAAAAGGGGCAGTAAAATATGGCAAATTCACAAGGAGAAGTACATAAGCTACTAAAGCAGCATAGATAAGGAAGTACTTAAACTACTGGGAGAGGCAGGGGACTGAGAAAAAATGCTCTGGAGTAAATGATTTGATGATTTTTTGAAGATTAAATAGAATTTTGCCAGATGGGTGAGAGGAAGGACAGTCCAGACAGAGACGTTTTGAGATGTAGTGGCAAAACATGGACATCCCAAATTTCCAGAGCAAGAACAGGGCAAAGGATACACTGCAGAAGCTAGGCAGTGTCCAGATCTGACCAGGCCAGACCTGATAATATACTCAAAACTAGAAAAGCTGTATTTGTTTACTGGGGGCTCACTTTGCAGCAGATACTATATGTAGGCATCAGGGATTTTGTTGAAGCCAGGAAATGGTCCTTACCCTCCTGGAGCTTACTGTTTAGTTGGGGAGACAAACAAATAAATAGGCAATTACAATGCCGTGCATGTGATCAGTGGAAATAAGTGTAAGGCCTGGGTACACACATCACACATGGTGGGAGGGGAGCCCTAGTCCAGTCTTAGGGGGTCAGGAAGAACTATCCTGAGCAAATCTTCCAGGTGAGACCTGAAGATGGTAGAAACTGACCAGATGAAGAAGGCTGGGAAAGAGCATTCAGGCTGAAGGAGTGAAGTGAGAGAGCTTGATGCCTTCTGGAAACCCATGTAGTTCCATATAATAAGCAGAAGAATAATAGTTAACAGGGTGGAGCATGATGAGCCTGAAGTAGTCATTCGTGACCAGGTCATGTTTGTAAACCATGTTGAATTTGAGCTTTATTCTGGTGGCAGAGGGGGAACCATTGAAAGAAGAACAATATAGTCAGAATTTCTTTTAGAAAACACACCATCTTCATGATAAAAATCGATTAGAGGACATAAACCAGGAGGCAGAGACACCCGTGAGGAGGCTCTTGAGGACTCTATCCAACATGATGAGCCCTGAATTAAGTCATGGAGAGAAGTGGATGGTACTCAGTACAGGAAGTAGAGAGATGGACACCATATAGTAAAGTCTGATTTCTTTTATTAGAGCTGAATGCACAGTTTGAGGAGAATTAAAATACCTTGAGGCTGCCACCATCTCTGGTATTAATATTAAAACTAAAGGGTGGTAAAAGATAGGCTTTTAAAGATTTCTTTTTAAAAAAATTAAATGCTTGTTGAAAAAAATTGAACATTTAAGAAGTACATGAAGTAAAAAGTAAATGTCTGAAGTTTTCCTCTTACCGTATTTGGTGTGAACCCTTGTTTTTTTTAATTCAGTTCACACAGATATATGTATCGGCAGGACCCTGTTTTTTGTTTCTGGTTTCTTTAAATCACTATATACCCAACGTTTAGCAGTGTCAAATAGAAGACATTCCATAAATGTTTATTAAATGAACTTATAAAAAAATGTATCCACATAATAATTTTTAAGAAAGATACCATACAGTGTATATGATTTTGCATTTGTTTTTCACTGGTTATTGTGTCATAAGCATTCTACTATATTACAGTAACCATCGCAGTTTAACCTTTCTGGTTAAATTTATTTAACTTAGTTCTCTGTTGTCGGACATTTAGATTATTTCCAAATTTCCAGTTTTATACAAAAATATAGTAACAATCTTGTATGAATATTCATTGCACAGTTGTGCTGGTTGTTAAATATAGGATTGCTTGTCAGAGGTTTGCTTGTTTAAAATATTGGGAAAAACAAATCGCCCTTTAAAAAGTTTAGACCAGGGCAGCCTGAGTGGCTCAGTGGTTTGGGGCCTGCCTTCGGCCCGGGGCATGATCCTGGGGACCTGGGATTGAGTCCCACGTTGGGCTCCCTGCATGAAGCCTGCTTCTCCCTCTGCCTGAGTCTCGGCCTCTCTGTGTCTCTCAGGAATGAATGAATGAATGAATGAATGAATGAATGAATGAAAAGTTTAGAACAATTCTTTGACACTCCAAGAATATATGAGAGCATCTTCTTTTCCCACTCCCTTACTGACACTGATGTTATCAGTCTTTAAATTTTGCCAGACTGTGGCTAGCAGTTAATATCTCATTTTCATTTGCATTTCTGGGGGGTTTTTTTGTGTGTAAAGTTAAGCATCTTTAAAAGTATTTTATTTGCCATTTATCTTTCTTAAAGATCGTTTTTAAGTCAGTTGTTTTAGTGGGAAGAGAAATTGAGCAGTCTAATTTCACAAAACTCTTTTTAAGAAGTACCCTGTAGTTTAGAATACGGTTTACTTTACAACCCTCTTTCCTGCCCCAGCAGGTACACACACACACACCCTCGTATAGAAAAAAGGCACACATCCAGCCCAGGCCATTTTACTTATTTGCCTTTTGGCCCTTCACTCACCAACAAAGCTCTTGTTTTTTATGTTTGGATAGAGTTAGCTGGTAATTCACTAGATTCCAATTCACCTCACTTAGAACCATATGTTGTTACCTCCCTACTTTGTCACAAAACTATTTGAAAAAACAGATTTCTTGTTAGTTGATTTTAGTCTGATATGTGTATATAGTACTTAGAAAATGCATCATAATCTGGAAATCAGAAATGTAGACAAAAAAGTTGTCACTCCTTAACACGTTTATTTTGGGGAGGCACATTTACGGACATGTCTGGCAGCTTTATAAACAGTACTACTGGCACCAAGGGCAACTGTAGGGGGTTAATGGAGACCCTGCATCATTCCTTGCCATGTGCCTGGTGAGTTAACTCCTAGAAGTTTCTGGGAATGGTAGCAAGTGGGGAAAAGGCTGCAACCAACAATCAATGTCACAAAGTGGGGATGACTAATTTGCCGAGGACACCGTTGAGACAGATGTTTAATTAGCTGAAGTCAGAGTGGATAAATTGGGAGAGGACTGCCTATGCAGAGAGATGCCCTGTTCCCTCATCTCTCATTTAACTGGTTTGGTTTTGGTTTTTGTCCTTTCTGTTTTCTTTTGGAAGGCAACGTCCTCAGACTCAGAGGAGCTGGGAGGGTAATAGGACAAAAAGTACCCTTTGGTACATCTACTGAACACTTACTTATATTTTTGTATTTAACTATATTTTTGTATTTAACCTTGTGAAATGGACATTATCTATTTTTTATGGTTGAGAAAACTGAGGATGTGTAAATGCGTATTGTGTATATGTACATGCATTCTTGTGTGGGTTGCTAATGAGTGACATAGATGAGATTTGAACCTGTACCCCTTGATTCTTAAGCCCAGCATTTTTTTCTCTGTACTGCAGCTTCCACACTTAAAATGTAATACAAATGAGAGAACTTTCTGGAATAAAGTAATCTGTATATTGACAGGAGCTGGTGTATGCATTTGTTAGAACTGTCAAATGATACTCATAAGATTTGTGCATATCATTGTATGAAATTTTACCTAAAAGTAAAAAGAGAATCTCAAATATTGGATACCAGTTAACGTTATGCACACTGAATGTACTGATGTCTGCTCTTCACTTTGAATTTTTTTTTTAATTTTTTATTTATTTATGATAGTCACACAGAGAGAGGGAGAGAGAGGCAGAGACACAGGCAGAGGGAGAAGCAGGCTCCATGCACCGGGAGCCCAACGTGGGATTCAATCCAGGGGTCTCCAGGATCATGCCCTGGGCCAAAGGCAGGCGCCAAACCACTGCGCCACCCAGGGATCCCCACTTTGAATTTTTTTTAAGAGATGCATTGGTAGATGGATATATGATAAAGCATATACAGTAAAAATGCCAGTTATAGGGTCTAGGTGGTGGGTACATGGGTTTTCAATGTATAGTTCTTTCAACTTCTCTGTAATTTAAAAATGTTGATAATAACCTAGGAAAGAACTCATAAAAATTAAAAATATATAATTTCAGTTCTGCTTATTAATGTAAATTTCTGAGCTTACAAATAAATGTCTTTGTGGTATAGAAAATACTAATCTTTACTTCTTAATAGGGTAGTTTATCTTTCACTACTTCATATGTTAAATGACATCTTTGAGGTCATAGTTTCTTCCATGGACCTGTGGTTTTAAGTAGCATATAGAGTTATGAAAATATAATTGTTACCACTTATTGAATATTAAAAATTTGCCAGGCAATCTGCCAAACACTTTTTGTAGTGATGTCTTTTAATCCTTTTTTTTTTTTTTTTTTTTAATTTTTATTTATTTATGATAGTCACAGAGAGAGAGAGAGAGAGAGGCAGAGACATAGGCAGAGGGAGAAGCAGGCTCCATGCACCGGGAGCCCGACGTGGGAATTGATCCCGGGTCTCCAGGATCGCGCCCTGGGCCAAAGGCAGGCGCTAAACCGCTGCGCCACCCAGGGATCCCTCTTTTAATCCTTAAATCAAGTATTTGAATTGGTTGTTATTTTTGTTTTATAAGAGAGAAAACTAAAGCTCAGAGAGTCTGCAAGACTTGTCCAAGATCACACAGCTAGTAAGCTGGGGAACCGGGACTCAAACCCAGATGTATGATGCCAAAGTTTGTATTCCTCTTACTGGCTAAGTCTCCGGGGTCCACGTGGCAGTGGAGGCAGATATGCTTTTCTTCCTGGAGAGACCAAGTGCACCTGCTTCATTTGGACATGGCAGCATGATTCAGTGGAAAGAGTACAGGTCTCCACCCTAGCTGTGCCTTTCACACAAGCTGTAAGGCACAGACTAGTCTTCAAACCTTTTTACCTTGGTTATCTTTTCTGTCAACAGTTCATAGTAAGTGTTCAGTGGATATTGGCTGCCTTTATCCTTGTTGCCACTGCTGCACCAGGCACACCATAAAATCTAGCTTTTGAGGTTTTTATTTACTTCCTTTTCTACCCATATGACTTTGTCTTTGCCTGTACCTTTCATTTGCAACAAATTAAATCTGTAGAAAGCTTATACCCGGTGATAGAACCAGCCTTTGAATTGTGTTTGGATATGGATCTGCTGGAAGCATCCTTTATTTTGAGCAGGAGAAAACTAGATCCAGAGGGCCAGCACTAAAGATTTTTGGCTAACAAGAAACTTATGTCAGGCATGTAGGGGTGGCCTCATGGTCATAAGGCACAGTCATCATGTAGCTTATATCAGCAAATTTAATTTACTGCACCCAAGATTCTAGAGAGAAAGTGAACAAATTACAATTACCTGTAACAAACATGTTTATAGAAAGGTGATTGTAAAAAGCCTTTGTATCAACAGCCAAGTAGCTCACAAAACCTATTGCTTCTTCTTAGAAAACATTTAAAAGAGAAAATGTAATCAAACACCAGTATGATTTTTGAGGAATGATTACAAAAGTTACAGAAAGATTTTGAGTGCTGTCTGTCCGCCCCTTACACCCCCCATGAAGCAGGCCATTCATATAATTACCCTGTTAGT
The DNA here is from genome assembly GCF_053574225.1 of Canis aureus. Classification (NCBI taxonomy): domain Eukaryota; kingdom Metazoa; phylum Chordata; class Mammalia; order Carnivora; family Canidae; genus Canis; species Canis aureus. Next base: position 3,491,246 of record NC_135626.1, on the reverse strand, counting down.
AAGTATAGTTTTCCTCTAAGGAAAACTCTGCCAAGGTTGGGTTTAGCCATTTGCATGAAAAATCATCACTTTATATGAGCTATGCCCCCATAGAAGACCTCTTTAGCCCAGAGACCTGAGAACTCAGCTTCTATCTCTCAATGCTTTCAGAGGCCTGACACTAGAACCAGTCTTCCCCCATAGCAGTTTTATTAAAAGGCAGTTTTAACAGTTGCACTGACAACTTTCCACAAAGAGTTTTTCCTTTTTGAGTAAGTTACAAAAACTGGCACTTTCTACAATGCCTTTAAATGCATTAAGAAAAAAAGAAGAAGAAAAATAGCTCATAGGTATTTCTTCTTCTGTCCTACAGTGACAATAGTACCCAGAAACAAAGATGACTTAAAATCAGGAAAAGGCATTGAAGTGGCACTGGGAGGCAAGTCTAGGGAAAAGATGCATCAGCACCTACTTCTTGTTACCTGGCTACTGATCACAGTAGGACAGTCAGCAAGGTGGATAGATTTTACTGTGCCATCAAACCAATTTTTCAAATAGAAAGTCAGTGAGATGTGATTAAAGCCCAAGTGCTACAGAAGATACAAGGTGGTCTATTGGAGCTCCTCAATCTTCCTCAAAACTATCACCGCTAGATCATAGAACTATCAAATCATAACAAAACCCCAGCTTTACTTTTTTTGTACACTGCATTTAATAGAACAATGTGAATTAGACAAAATTAAGACAAAGTATGATTTAAGTCTAAAAAAATCCTGAGGGTCATGTAGATCTCTCAAGCACAGTGTATCTGAATCCAAACTCCTCACTCAGTAAATATTTATAGAGTCTCTGCTACATTTTAGGCAGTGTATAAAGGATGGCAGGCCTGTTCTCAGCTCTGATTTTAGTGGGGTAGATGGTCAATAAAAACAGACTGAGATAGATTTGATAAGGATACTCACTTCTGGTTAAAAGGACTTCTTTGAGTCTCCAGTTTTATGAGCACCACTCCCAAAAGGACTCCCTCTTGCCTCCATGATCAGGCATTACCTCAGATTTTCCACTTGAGCGAGTTTCCATGCATCTGCCAACCAGTTACCAACACCGCGCCCTGATGCAGGAAGACATGGACAGGACAGCGATGGCTGGGTGAATTCATGAGATCAACAGTGTAAATTAAGAGGTATAGGCAGTAACTCAGCCTTGGAAGCTGCTAGGGAAAACACTGTCCCTCAGCCACTAAGCCTTGCGTCAGCGGCGCCATGGGCCTGCCCCAATGAGTTCCTAAAAGCTTGATCTTGCCAGATGTTGGTGAGTACCTTACCAAGGGAAAGGACAGGGGCCCTCCTTTTCTTTTAGGATGGGGGAGTTGAGCTTTCCTTTGAGTAAAATGAAAGCCCCTTGTGGAGAACAGGTTCCTTTTTGTTTGCCAGCACTGTAGCTGGTGTGGAGTTGATGACTAACGTATTTTGTGGAATAAGCAAAGGAGAAGCAGTGAGAGCCAATCTGCAGCCCACAGCTGCTTCACTCCCTGCCAGCCCAGGCTCAAGACTACGCACTTCCTATCCAGGAATAGATTCACTGCACTTTGATTATTGGAAATCAAACTTCCTCTGAGAATTAAATCATCGAATGAAAATGTAAATGTCTTAAAAATGAAACGCAGTGCACATCAGTTGAAATTAGTGTTGCCTCCCAGGTTCCCAAGACATGAATCTCTAATGAGTCCTTGGGGAGCCAGTGGAATACAGCAAAAACAGACATTTTTAAGCCCTGATAATCAAGTAAGGGTGCCCAACAGGAAGAAGCTACTGCATACATCCTATTACAGAAAAAGAGAATTAGGGCGAACTCACTTTCCAAAGCAGGGTTGCACATGTGTGAAAGGTAGACCACACACTAATTCCTCATCTTCATAGCAGAAGTTAATACGTATTGTCTGTTATTTATAATCATTTTTAAAACAGCTGAGTAAGAATGCTGATAAAAAAGAAGGTGGGTACCAGAAGAGCCAAAAATTTCTGAAGTAATTACCTATAAGAAGGAATTCAGGGATGTGCAGGGAATTAACTTTTTCATTATAGGACTTGTGATATTATTTAACTTTTAAAACTATATAGATAGCAACTACCCACGGGTTCTGTCCCCATGCTTTAAGAAAAATACTTTTTTGCACTGGAAAAAAAAAAGTAAATAATAAAGATAAAACCTGTATATACAGGTTGACCCTTGAGTAACATGGGTTTGAACTACATGGGTCCACTTATGTGTGAATTTTTTATAGTACAGTACTATATGTGTATTTTCCTAACTATTTTCTTAACATCTTCTTTAGATTACTTTATTGCAAGAATATGGTATATAATACATACACCATACAAAATATGTATTAATCAACTGTTTGTTATTGGTAAGGCTTCCAGTCAACAGTAGTTAAGTTGTTAGACAGTCAAAAGTTATGTGTGGATTTTTGGCGGTGTGGAGGATCAGCAGCCCTAACCCTCTTGTTGTTCAAGAGTTCCTTTGCTAAAAGTAAAAGTTGTTTTTAAAGTTTGTAAAAAGAAGACTACATACTTTCAAATTCTAGAGCTTAGAAAGATTTCTTTCTTTCCTTTACTAACATGGACTTTATTTGGTAACTTCCTTTCTCCTAAAAGCCACAATTTTATTGCGTTGGATTTTATTGTGTTGGATTTTATTTATTATTTTTATTTATCCATTTTATTGCATTGGATGTCACTTTTCTATGAGAACACTGTTATTAAATAGTTGCTTTCCATTGCAAACATCTCTAAACCTTTTAAGACCAAAATGTTATATGAGTATAACCATTATATTGTGATTTTGCCAACATCTTGTCTCTGTGGCCTGTATTTTCTGAAGGTTAAAGCACAAGCTATTAGCTGAGTACTCTTGTCCCATCCTAAGAATGACTAATATCTCAAATATAAATGAAAACAGCTGCTTTTCCATAACATTAGAGTTCCAAACAGCTGTCACATACACATTTTGACATTCTCTCTTCTTTTTTTTTTTTTTTTTGTTTCCCCAAATTGGGACAAAAATTAGTTTACTGAATCTACTAATCTGGTTAAGTATATCATCTAACTTCTGTGGAAAAGTGGAGAGGAGGTCACAGAAAAGCATTTTGAATTAGAATATAGCCATCTCCAAAGATTCGAACTTACTTAAAATGAAAACTCTGTGATGAGACCTCTCTGTGCCAAGAACATAAAATTTTTTGTAGAGGCCTGGCTGTGGCTGCTGTACCAGTGTTGCCCTTGCCAGAGAGCCTGCGCCTTGGCAAGACAGCCATTGTTCTCTCCCATCTCAAGAGACTGTGGAGTGCCACCCCATTGTCTCCTGAAAGCCTGAATCCGTGCTGTCTCATCTTCTGCAGCCGTTGGAGGGTTTATTTCAGGGATTATTGTTGTGGATCAGAAGGCTGTGCTCCCCCTATTGGCTTAATGCTGGCCCTACCACTCCTAAGTAACCTTGATCAGGTCATTCACTCTCTCGGAGTTCCTTGCTTTACTTTGCTCTTCAGTAAGATAAAGTCACAACTATATCACACGCTGTTGGCTGGTAGTCTTAATTGTGGGAGCTTAATACCTGTGTTCTAGCTTAATCCCCGAGGGGTTCCCCTCTTGCTTCTCTTACTCTTTCTAGCTCTTTGGTGGGTTTCATAGTCTGTTTGAACTTCATTTTCCTCCTCTATAAATGAGAATAACACTATCTTCTCCATAGCATTGTTGCCAGAATTAAGTAGATATCCATGTGAAACACCGAAAACACTGTTATTATTTTATTACTCCATAAATGTTAGTCCTGACCCCTCCCTTCAGTTTCATTGTTATGAGACTCAGCCATGCTCACAATTGTGTGATATAAACACTTTGTTTTTTGTGAGTATGACTGCTTTGAGTCATGATTCAACAGAGACCCTAGCTACTAAGGAACCTGGCTCAAATTTAGTCCACATTACATACAGCCCAGAATGTGTGCATCTGTCTGCCCAGCTGCTCATTTGAGCTTTTCCAGGGGTCTGAGGTGCCTTGTCAGAGCAGCAAAGCATCAGTGAGAACACAGGTATGCACGTGTAAGAATGACCTAGCATTCCTCTGTAGCACTCTGCATCTGGGGCTGGATATGCAGAAGGGTTAAAAGCTGGAGAAACTTTTGTCATAAATTTACTCTTCAGCAGGACTTCCCAGGGAACATCTGACATTAGGAGAGAGGAAATGCTGATTGGTCTCGGAGTCAGCTGAAGGAGACAGGAGCTGCAGTGGAAGCTGCTGGATTTACTGTTATTAGCAAGGCAAATGGAAAGCCAGCAGGGCAGCCCAGCTCCCAGATAATAGATGTAACAAGAAGGAGAACTCCCAGGAAGGAAAATGGCTGGCAGCCATGAGTCCTCTTCCCCCTCTACTGCCATTTTTTTCCATCGCTTTTACCTTGTTTTGTGTGTTTAGCACAGGGAGAAGCATATTTTAACATTTTGAGTTATAAGTCACAATTGATTTAAAATAAAACAGGATCTATAATTCAGCTTACCAGTTTGATAGTTGAACATGGTGAAATGTTAAAATTGTATGAATATAGTATCAAACAGCTGCCATTTATTGAGCACTTTCCATGCCTAGCCTAAGTGCTTTACATGTGTTATTTCATGTAATCCATATAACAACTTCATGCTTTAGAAATTATCATCATCCCCAATTTAGAGATAAAAAACAATGCTTAGAGACCTTAGGTAATTTCCCAAGGTCTTAAAATTTAGTGAAGCTGGGATTTGAACCATGCCATTAAGGTCCTACCAGTCCAGTGGAAAGTACTGAGACAAGAGCACAAATGGCTATTATGGGGCCAGACAAGGTACTGGCAGTAAGAAAAGTGCTTACTGAGGCCTGTGTTCCTGTCTTGAAAAACAGCCCTGGCTGGTACAGTGGTATTTAGAAGGTGGATGGGTAGGCAGGGAAGAGCCCAGCTGGCAGGTAGAAATGATCTCTGAAGGACCTGATCCCTCAAAACAAGAAGGGCATGAAGGCAGTTGATACCTAAGGACCACAAGGACTGAGGGAGAATTGCAGGTCCTGACAGCAAGGACCAGGGAAGCAGATGATGCTCAGCATCCAGGGACACAAATACAGAGAGCTGTGTCCTATGCAGGGTCAGGTCAGAAAGGCAACAGGTGAACAAAACATCAATTGTCAAGATTACCGCTAGAAAAAAAAAATCCCTTTAAAAATACCTACCAGATCCCAGCATATACTAGTTTTTCTCATTAAGCCCAATGTAGCTAGCTTTTTTTTTTTTTTCCTAGCAGGAGAACCAATGAAAACTAAAAATATATATCTTTAAATGCTAAAATCAAACTTGGCACAGAAAGACATTCGGCTAAGAAACTGACATCACCATCCACCTAATTAATTCAGTAAGTCATTCATCAGACATTTACCAAGCTCTGTAGTTGCAAAGATTAGTAAGACTCCCACCTCACATTCACTCTCTTGGGGTTCATTGAATCACTGAGAATCATGGCAAGTGGGATTCTCCAAACTGTTGTTCTCTTGGTCATTCCTCACCTTTTCCTTCATTTTTACCAAACAAGTGTAGGTGAATTCAGGTAAATTAAATGTGTACATTTAAATGTGTACACAGAGAAATCCAGGCAGGTAGGTAGCGTCAAGGGCAGGCCCAATTTTCTGAGAGGCCCACTGAGAACCTAACAGGGTACTAGACCCAGGGCAGGGTTCTGGGCAGGGTTGGGCCAGAGGCAAGGCCACTTACCTGGATGAGACTTGAAGATCAAGGCCAAAATAAAAAAAAGGAAGTCTTGTTTTAGGTTGGCCTTAAATTGCAAAAATCTTCTTGTTTTGAAGCAGAGCCTGCAGGTGAGATGAATGTTAAGTGATGTGACTTTCCCTATTGTGGGGAAAGGAAGTGGGCCAGTCTGGGAATCTGGTAGGGCCTGATGTCATGGAGGTCAGTTGGAAAAAAGTGTATGCAAAGGGTCCTGGAGGCCAGATAAGACTTAAGGAATAACCGTAAGAAAGGGATGTGGTTTTGACAGACTGGAGGAGCAGGCAGTGTGAGTGAAGGGAACTATGATACTATGCACTGAACAGTGAGGAGACCAGTTTGGCTGGCTCATAGAGGACATAGATGAACAATTAGGATGGATAGAAGATCCAGAGAGTAGGGCAAAGAAATTGTGAAAGGATTTTTAGCGTGGAGGTGATATAACCTTAAGAGAGGACCCTCTAATAATAGGATGAAGGATGGATGGCTGGAGGCCAGGAGAAGAGTGGGGAGACCATTCTTGATGGCTGGATGATAAGCAATTCAGGGGAGATATTTAAACAGGTGGTCTGCAGAACTTGAGAGTTGACTGTCAACAACAAGGAGGGAAGGCTGAGTAAGAAGTATTCCAGACTTGTGAGTGCCTTGTTCACTACTATGAATCCTTAGAGGCCAGAATCAGTATTAATGATCTTTGCATCTGTAGTGCCTAGCCCAGGACTCAGCACGGGATAGGTTCAGTAAACATTTGACGAACAACTGAAATAATTTATTGTCATTGGAAACCTAGTTACAAGGAAAAAGCTGTTTTCGGTAGAGAAGCTTAATACATTTGTAGTTGATTCTCCTTTGAAATTAGGATCAAATAAGTGCTTGGAGTTCTCTTCATTCCTGCAAAGGCAGGCCTGAGCCATTTATTGTCAGTGGTACTTCGTTGGAGAGTTGATGGAAGCCCCAAAGAGGCCCTGCAGCCTGTTGTCCCACCCACGGTTACAACCTCTTCCAACGGCCACTGGCACCCAGCGGTTTATAGAACACTGTCACTCTTAGTTCCTCACAGAATCTGCTCAGTAGCCTGTCAAGTACATACAACTATTATCTTCATTTTCAGAGGAGGAGACAGAGGTTCAAGAGGATGTAATTTACCCAAGCCGGTCTCTGGCATAAGCAGATATGAATAGAAGTCTTCAGATTCCACTGTATCCTAACAAAGTCTGATGATTGAAAACAGCTGACCCTAAGCATACTCTCCATTGACTTAGTTTGGAGTCACCACTTTTTTATAGCAGAGAAAAGGCTACAGACAAATGAAGTCTCCTTTTTGTTTGCTTCTTTTGTTTTTGTCCTTAGGTGTTTGTGACTAAATTCACTAATTTTGCTGGCTGTCAAGGCTGTGTTAAGGAAAATGGGTTTGAACTGCTGTGGTTTTTGAGTACTGGACTGGATGTCAGAAACCTTTGCCATCACGGGAAATTCTGTCACTCTGGATTTACTATCTGTTCCCCACAGCTGAATTCCTCAGCAGTGTGATTTAGCACCCTGGCTCCCCATCAACCAGTTTTGGCATTTATTTGAATGCATTACCCCACTGGCTTCCATAAACTATTTTACAATTGTTTAAAATAAATGACTGTTTATTTCCACAAAAACCATCTGTATTTCTTTACAGAGTAGCAGATAACTGTATGTAAAATTTGGTAATGTCACAGTGACTCAAGTTAAGAGAAACAGATTAGATTGAAAAATTGGATGGTAAGGGATAGTGTTAAAGGTTTTCATCCTCGGGCAGCCCTGGTGGTGCAGTGGTTTAGCGCCGCCTGCAGCCCAGGGTGTGATCCTGGAGGCCCGGGATCGAGTCCCACGTCGGGCTCCTTGCATGGAGCCTGCTTCTCCCTCTGCCTGTGTCTCTGCCTATCTCTCTCTCTCTCTGTGTGTGTTTCTCATAAATAAATATTTTTTTTAAAAAAAAGGTTTTCATCCTCTGTAACAAGTGATACCTGGATTTGAAGGAGGAAAAAAAATGTTTCTTTTTTCAAAGTAATACCAGGCTTCCTTTCTCCAAAGGGAAATGCATTCCTGCCAGCTGGGTAGTAACAGGTTATGGACTATGAGCATTTCTCTGTTTTTCCAGCACTCTCTCTGCCTGGGGTGGTGTTGTATAGGAAGCTCCTATCCAGCAGCTTCCAGCCTTCACCAAGTTTTAGGGTTATCCATGCCTTACCTCTTCTTGTTCTGATGGTGAGTGGATTTCTAGGCCCGTGTGTTATATCTCAGAGAACTGGTAGGAGACACACTGGGACAAGGTTGATGAGAGAGAAGGTAGGTCTGAGTCAGGGAACTGAGCTGAAAGGGAAGCGGGATTGGCTCCTGACAGTGGTGGTCTTCCATTCTCCAGCCAGAGCCCAAAGCAGCACAGATCTATGCCAGCCCTGTCCATCCCCAGGAAATCCAGTCAGAGTTGGGGATCAATTGTGAGTCTCCAAACAGGGGGGACATTTGGAGGCTGCTGGAGGTAGAACTTTAGGCCTGCTTTGGAAGACAAAGTAGTCAGGGTGGTAGCCAAGCAGGCCGAGTTTCTATTTAGTAACCACTGAAGTCACACACTTTTTGCTGTGGCTGCCCCAGGAATGCAGAGGTACTGAAACATGCACTCCAACCACTCCAACCACTCCAACCGCCATTTGCATACAGCTAGTAACAAGAGATAGACCCAAACAGAGACTTTCTTCGTGTGAGTTGCACAGAGAAGTCCAGGGGCAGAGGTACTCAAGCTGCTTTGATTTCTTGAGTAGGAGAGAATGAGTACTAGAGAAGTGAAGTAAAGGGAAGATTACTTCAGAGGGACTAGTATGAGCAGAGCACAGAGGGTTGAAACAGCATGGTTTGGAGGGTGTTTCTAGATTACTGTATCATTGGGTGGGAGGCAGGAAGAGAAAGGAAATAAGACTAGCATGGCAGACCTCTAGAGGTTCCAGCCTTTGCTGGAGAATCATACCCCACCTCCCCACCCCCACCCAGTGAAGCTTAGACAGCAAAACCAGAAACCCCGACATGATCTGTGGAGCCCTGGGAACAGCTCTTAAAAGGGAGTTACTGTTATTATCCCAAAGCAAGGCATAGAATGTTTAAGTAACCTGCCTAGGATCACACAGCTAGGAAGTGGTGGAGCTGGGAATTCAGATCCAAGCAGTCTAGCTTATAACTACTATACCATCCTGTCTCAAATGTTGGGGTCAGCAGGGGTTGTGGGTCACTCCCTACAACACATACACATACTAAGTTTAGGACAGGGAATAAATCCAGACCTTCCTCCTACCCCTGAAGCTACAGAAATGGACTCCAAACACACTGCCTCTTGTCTCAAAGCCTGAGTGGAGGCACCAGGACTGTCCTAGAGGGAGAGACACAGTATGGAGTCACCCTTTGTTTTCCATAGCCCATCTAGAATCCAGGAGGAAGACAGGGCAGGCATAGTTGTCTAGACTAGGGTGATAGAACAGCAGATGGACAGTAACCGTTGGTCTGCAGTCATGGCCTCTCTCTGAACAGCCTGTGGGGGCTGCCTAGCCTCAGATGTTCCAGTCCTCTTTACCTTTACTGCCTAGCTCCTTTGGGCAGCTCTGGAAGCCTTTGTGGCCCACCTTATGCCTTGACTCTGGACCATGGGAACCCCTGAAGAGGCTCAATGCCATTTTTGATCCTGGTCCCCCAGCTACTTAGGTGTCTCCCCAGCAGCCACTGAGCCCCCATGATCCACAGGAGCCAGAGATGGTAAGAAGAGTCTCCAGAGACCACAGTCCATAGTCTGATTTAGCTGTAATCACCTCTTAGATTGTTTAACTTCATTTTTAAAAATTGGGTTTTTAATGACAGAAGTAATACCTATATATGCCCACTGTCAAAAAGCCAAACAAGATAGAAATCTATAAAATAAAAAAGCAAAAAAGCCTTTGTCTTTGCTACTATCCCATCCTATGCACAGACGTTAACAGAGTTAACTAGTTAACGGAGTAACTGTGCAAACAGTTTGGCTGATATCCTCCAGATTGTGTGTGTGTGTGTGTTTTGAAAATACACACTCGTAAATGCACATATATAGCTGAGGCTTTACTTTATTAATATGGAGCATGCTCTGTACATTCTATATCTTTTAAAATTTAATAATGTATCATGGAAATCTTCCAATGTCTTATTAACTTGGTTTATTTTTTTAATAGCTACATAACATCCTAGTGTACAGAAATACTGTAATTTATTTGATCATTTCCTGCTGGAGAATATTTAGACTGTGCAATATTTTATTTTAAAACAGTGCGGCAGTGAACATCTTTGAACATACATCATTGTGTGCTTGGAGTAATGCTTCTCCGGATAGATTCCTTTGTTGGGTCAAGAGTCAAGGTTGTTCAATTTTAAATGCCACCTTGTTGAAGTCATTCTATTGAACAAAGATTATTGAGCACCTACAAAGAGCCTGTTGCTATTCTGGAGCTCTGGGAATACAGAGTTGGTTTTATTAAAAAGCCCCTCCACCCTCATCTTCAAAGATTTGCAGGAGGGGGGCGGGGCGGAACCAATGACAGACAGAAATGCTTCTAATCCAGCATGCTCGATCCATTGAGAGAAGCAAGGCCCCAAGGAAGTTGCAATGAAAGAGCTCTTGACTCTGACAGAGATTTAGGCAGGGCTGCAGAGAGGAGGGGAGATGCCAAAAGATGTGCCTCCCTACTCCTCCCAGGAGCCCATATGTGAGGCTGGGTATTCAAGAAGAAATTTGTTCTAAAGAATTATGATGCTCCTGCATTTTCTCCTGCACAAAGAAGGAAATCTCGGCTGTACGCCCTTTCCTTTCCTCCTCTTGGCACTTTCTGATTGATGATTGGAAATGATGGCAATACATAAACTATTTTTCTTTTTATTTTATGACCTGGTAATAGCAGTAACATATTTCCAGTAAATGTTTTCTATCGCAATAAAAAAGTTGTAACAAGACTAGAAATGGGTATAGTTAAACCCTAAAGAAATCATACTTTCAGAACTGTGGATTGAGGCGGTAACTCTGTAAATCATTTAACTTAGAAAAAGGTCCTCCTCCACCCGAACAATTCAGGGCAGGCAGCCTGTGTTCACTTTCAGTGCTCAGCAGATAGGTGTATGCCACGAGGGCTTGGAGAACCCTCAGTTTTGACCCTCATAAAACCGACTGCTCTCTCTCTGTCTTCCTGCCTGGCTTCCCCCACCCCAACACCTTTACTCCTCTTTGAGCCAAAGAATCATCTCAACCTTAAAATTCTTTTTTTCAACCCCCAAATCAAGAAATCATAGCATGCTCTTTCTGGAATACAGCATAGTAGTGTGGTTAAGAGCACAGGCTCTGGAATCATACACCTGGATTCTTGTCCTGGCCACACTATGGACACATGATTTAACCACTCCAGTTTTCTTCTCCTCTGTAAAATGAGGATTATAATGAGGCCTCCCCTCTAGAGTTTTATGATTCAGAGTGCTAATGCATGTAAAGTGCTTTGTTAAGGGCCGGGAAAGTCCTCAGTGTCATTCACCGTTGTATGAAAAAAGAGTAAATTGATGATTTTGTTTAATTTGCATAGCAGTATAACAACCAACATATATTGTGTGCTTATTATGTCGTAGGCATCACGTTACACATAATCTTTGCAGTTACTCCTCAAAGGTTTAGATCGGTAATGTGCCCAGTGTCACATAGTTTGTAAAAAAGCCAATATTTTAATCAAGGTCTTTCTGACTCCAAAACCATTGTCTAACCACCACATGTCCACCTTCTAGGATTAGATACTCAGCAGGAGCAGAGATGGTAAAACTAGTCAAAACTACTCAAAAGTAGTTCTGTCTTATGCAATCATGGCCTCCTTTGGCAAATAATGATTTTGGAGCAGATGATATTGAGAAACTATGCTCTAGGAGTTCCAGGGCCAGGCAAAAAAGAGAAATTCCCTTTCCCTAATTGCACGGAGAGCAGCCTGCTCCTCAGCTGATCCTTGTTTAGGCCCTATCACTCTCAAAAGAATGAATGTCTGCTTTTTCTGTTTGTTTGGTGTCCTTAACATGCTCTAAAAATTAGGCCTTTCCCAGCCTTTGTCTTTAATTTCTGATTCTAGCTGACACCTTCATTAATGGTCCAGTACAAGCTTTCTGTCAACTTGAAGACTACTCTGTAAAAGTGGTTTTGCTGTCCTATCAATAATGGTCATAATTTCCCCAATACTCTCATCAGCAGTGAATTGAGTCTTGTAGCAAAGAAATGGAAACCCCAGTGCAGTGGTTTTAAAGTGATTTGTCTTGTAGACGGCGTCTTATTTCAGTAAAATCAGGTCAGTGCAGCACTGCTGGGTCAGATGTAAGTCTGATACAAATTACTTGGAGGAAATTGATCATTTGAACATTAGGTTATTTTTAGCTACTGTAGCTTTTTAATATCTCTTTTTTTCTTTATTTACATCTGTTTTAATAAACTTTAACCATCATCATCAGGGAAATTAAATGTCTTCTCAATTTCAGCCTAGCCTGTGGAAGGAATACCATCTCCCCACCTGCCTTCCCTGCACGGTTTTAGGATTGGCCGCAGTTCCGGCCTCGTTTAAAACACTTAAGCCCCACTCCTCCTCATCCTCTGGCCGGCCCCATTCTGGCGTTTGTTTATTGCACACACTGGCCCCTTGACCAGTCTGTTCTTCATTGCTATTGAAAGTTAATGGGGGCAAAATTGCATTCCCAAACATTTGAACCTGAAGTGGCCAGGGCCGAACTTAGTTGATCTCTGGTGATCGGTTCAATTTAGTTACGATTTTTTGCCATTAGGCTGGGGCTGAATGATGGTGATTTGGTTGAGGCCAAATGTCTGAAGAAAATTGGCTCTCTGATAAGAGTGCTGTTATCAGAGGGGGCTCCCTTCTCATTTACATTTAGATGAGTATTGATTATTTATTTACTCAGAGAAGTGAGATTCGTTTCCAATCTTATCTTTCTCGTCTCTGCTTGTCAGCAGAAAGAGAGATAGAGCTCCTGACATCAGACCAAGATAACAGCACTTTGTAGTAAAGATAAAAGTTGGAATGGGCCTTTTTCTAGTCTTGACTGAAAGGATAAGTTTTAAAAATTAGAACTGATGGGTCATGCTTTCAAAACCTTTCCTGAAGGTTTTGTAGTTTAACTAGGCAGGAGAATTGGTTTATTGGAACAGCCTTGGTCTTTCTTCTTTTGTAATAGGAATTGTATTTAATTTGATTATATTCGGCTGATTCACTGAGAGCAAATTGTGTATTGGCTCAGAAGAGGCTAAAATGTGACCTTATTGTCATGTCACCTTGTTCCTTTTTTATTATTTAAATTCCAAATTATCGGATCTGAGCCTCAGAGGGAGTATAAGCTACAGTGGCTATCACTTGAATATAATTCAGTGCTTACATTAAGATCAAGCAGAAAATGATTATAGTCTCCCCTAGAGGAAGAGTTATAAGCAATAGCATTGACACTAAATGCAGACATTTTAGAATAGCTGATGTTGGGTCTGAGCTTTGATACAGACGGCGTCAGCTTGTCAGGGGTGGCTTTGGCTCAGTGAAGAGCTCACGATTCAGTGAGTCCCTGCCATGGAGCAGGTGAGGCTTGGCACCGTTTGCCTTGGATGAGCCTCCCTGCCATCAGTCTCCTCTGACCCATTGTCCACGGTGTCTTCAGAAGAATCTTACCATAGTGTAAAGCTGACAATGTCACCTTCCTGCTCTGTTAGCATCCGTTGCTGCCGGACCTTGACCAACAGTCTTGGCCAAGCATCCCAGCCTACTTCTCCTCTCACCCCAACAGAACCTATGTCTTTTCCACACTGAATTTCCCCTTGGTCCATGTGGGCTCTTCAGTACCTCCTTGCTTTCGGACATGCTCTTCCCTCTGTAGAAATGCACTGTTTCCCCTACTTCACCTGGCCCTGAGCCCTCCTTCAAGAGTGTGCTCAGATGTTCCACTTCAGGATAGAGGAAGTTCGTTGTTTGCCTCTTCTATGCTTCCACAGCACCTGATCTGTCCCTACCTGGGGAGGAGCACTGACTCAGGCCCTTGGATAACGTCTGCTCCTGAATGTGCTGCCACCTCCTCCAGCCTACCTGAGGGCAGGAATCACTGATTATTCATCTTTGTGGCTGGGTCATCGTTGGTGCTCAGGATACCTTTGTTACATGATGTGTGGGTGGCGTTGTAACATCACCTGTCCTTTGATACCTGTGCTGCCATGGTTGGCTCCATGACCTTTACTCATCAGTTTTAGACTATATTTATTGAACCTGAGCCTAGGGAACCTTAGGACTCTGGGCTGCTGAACAAGTCTGATTTTGTAGCTTAAAAGCAAGCTTGCTTAAATAGATATGCACCATCTCCCACCCTACACCCCTGTCTTGGACACACGTGAGAAACAAGATACCACATCCACTTTAACACCAGCATTCCCTGCCGTCATGTATTTTCCCTTAATGGGGCTATTAGCCTGTTGGGACTCTTGGCCTACGGTTCCACCTGCACCTCATCTCAGCTAGCTCTGTCCCAGCCCGTACGAACAGTAGTAGATGCTGTCACTGAGCACTGTGCCGAAGGAGTCAAGGATTGTCTCATTTAATCTTCATAGCAACCTTCCAAGAGAGGTTCTATTATCTTCCTTTTATAGATGAGAAAATACGCAGAGAGGGACCACTGGGTGGCTCAGCAGTTGAGCGTCTGCCTTTGGCCCAGGGCATGATCCTGGAGACCCAGGATCGGGCTGGGCTCCCTGCATGGAGCCTGCTTCTCTCTCTATGTCTCTGCCTCTTTCTGTGTGTCTCTCATGAATAAATGAATAAATAAAATCTTTAAAAAAAAAAAAAGGAAAAGAAAATACACAGAGATTAAGTAACTTCCCCAGAATGCATGTCTGGACGTGTTACTCCCTGAGAGGGTGCAAACACCTGGATTTTTCTGCTCAGAATCCAGCCTTTCCTCCTCCTGGCTCATACTTCATATTTTTCTGGCTGCAAGAAGCTCTTTCAGATTAAAGTAGCTCTTTAAGCTGGTGAATGGAAGATGATTGACATAAAGGCACATCCGTGGAAGTATTCAACCTTTGACTTCATCATTTTTCTTTAGGCAGGTGGTCCTCAAATTTGTTCTGATGCTCAGCAGTAATAGCAATAGGTTAATTCATTTATATCTCACTTCAATCCAAAGAACATCTGGAATATATACATCCTTATAATAGGATAAAAATACATGAATTGAAAAACTACATGAAAGGAAAAGGAAAATAAAGATCCAATCATCACAGAAACGCATGCCCAGTCAGCACAGTTGGATCACATGTTTAGTGCTGAGCTTCCTCAGAGGCAAAGGAGAAAGAGAAACCGTCACTTAGTCACAAGAGTTATATTAAACTGTCTGAAGATACAAAAGAGCAGCCAATAGCTCCAAGAAAGCACAACTTTTCCTGAGAGTGAGGTCTGAAGGAGTTTTTCCCCTGCATCTTTAGAAATAAGAGGCAGGGATCCCTGGTGGCGCAGCGGTTTGGCGCCTGCCTTTGGCCCAGGGCGTGATCCTGGAGACCCGGGATCGAATCCCACATCGGGCTCCCGGTGCATGGAGCCTGCTTCTCCCTCTGCCTGTGTCTCTGCCTCTCTCTCTCTCTCTCTCTGTAACTATCATAAATAAATAAAAATTAAAAAAAAAAAAAAAAAAAAAAAGAAATAAGAGGCAGAATGTATGTATGTATCCACCATCTAACAGATTTTCTTTGAAACTTATGTGCTGAGATGTTTGCCTCAGGTTTACAAAATCCCATAAAAATCCTGCCTGGCTGTTATAACTTGGGACCCTCCCAAAGTGCCCAGAGCAGTATTTTGTTCCTAGACCATCCAGTGACATGGTGTTACTGCAATAAATACATCATTAGAATACCCAAGCAGGTTTTCCTGTCTCGGCACAGTAACTGCTTCCCAGAATCCTTCTTTGGTGTCCACATCCACTGCAAAGTAGAGAGCATGTGGCTTCATGTGCAGCTGTGATATTTGAAAATCTCTTTCCATAGATGGATGTTGCCTTGAGAAATACATCCTGTTCAGTGGGAAGGAGACTTTTATATAATCATTTCCTTGGAAAAAATATATTAATAGAAGCTGACCTCACAGCTTGTCTTTTTAAAGTGGTTTTAGCTGCTATTTTTTCTTTTCTCCCATGTTAGCTGCCTGAAAATTAAGCATTTGATAGAAATTCTAGATTGATAGATCTAGTAGGTCTAGGTTGTCATGATCTCAATTATCATCACCAGACATTTATTAAGAACTTGTTATGAGGGAGGCAGTATGGTTTGTACATATTATAGAGTGCAGACTAGGGCAGCCTGGCTGTGAGTCCTCATTCTGCCACTTCCTATGGGACCTTGAGCTGGTTTTTTAGCCTTTGTAAGTCCCAGTTTCTTCCTGTTATGAAATGGAATTCATATTCTTTACATCCTAGGATGACAAATCAGGTGTTCTGTATTAAAGGCCTAGCACGGTACCTGGCACACAGTCAGAGGCCCTGCTATGTTCTGACCTCTTAGTATTGATATAGTCCAGTGAGGAGGCTGTGGTTGATAGCTGACACTTATATAACACAATTAGTGTATCAGACACTGTTCTAACTGCTTTACAACTATTAACTTATTGAATCCTCAGGTAGGCCTATGAGGTATTATTATCCCCATTTTACAGATGAAGAAACTGAGAGAGATTGAGTTGCCCCAAAATACATACATACAACTCATACAGCTGAGTTGATCAGCCAGGACTAGAGCAAGGCAATCTGGCCCAAGTCCATTCCCTTAACTACCAGGTTATATTACTTCTCATACATATATGGCCTAAAGTTATCCATTTGGCTTTTTCAGGGGGAAAATGTGTGCAACAGTCTTTCTTTCTTTTTTTTTTTTTAAGATTTTATTTATTTATTCATGAGAGACACAGAGAGAGAGAGAGAGAAGCAGAGACACAGGCAGAGGGAGAAGCAGGCTCCATGCAGGGAGCCCAACGTGGCACTCAGTCCCGGGTCTCCAGGATCACGCCCTGGGCTGAAGGCGGCGCTAAACGGGCCGAGCCACCCAGGCTGCCCACAAGAGTCTTTCTGTGTGAGATATCTCATCCACTGTTTGGGCAAGAATTAGGAGTTCAATTTGGATTTTGATCTCAAGTCTCATCTACAGCTTAGCCACCCTACCTTCCCCGGAATCCTTTGCTATGCCCAGAAATGGGTTTCCAAATAGGTCTTCAGTTTTTATGGAAGAGCAGAGGGAGTACCTAGGGTAGAAGGTAACACTCAGAATTTCAGTTAATGACAAAACTGGGCACATATAGGAATATTCTTAAGGAAAGATGAAAGGAGAGTCTTCCTGGATGGATGGAAAAATAAGGTGATCCTGTCTTCATAAGGATCCAGGATATAACCATTGGACAGAATATTTAGTATGTATGGATTTCATAAAAATAAATAATTTCAGATCGTTTTCATTTTGAACTTATAGAAACCACAAGTTAAAAAAAAAAAAAAGAAAGAAACCACAAGTTAAGTGATTCAGAACCCAAATGAAACTACAAATCTACAAAAATTTATACTTATGGTATAAACTATGGCCTCTTTATAATTGTCCAGTAATTTATAGTTTGTTAAAAGAAGAAAGGTTCAAAACACAGGGGCTTTAAAGCCTAAGACCCTTGGGGTTTTATTTCCCCTGAGCTACTTCCTACCTTTGTGGTCTTGGGAAGTTACTTCATCCTGCTAACCTTCAGGGTCCCAGTCTGTCAAATGGGGATAATAATATCTGCCTCTTAGAGCTGCTGTTAGTATACAGTAAGGTAACGTGTAGAGTGTTCGGCATATAATGGCCATTCAGTAAGTGAGCATCATCATCATATTAGGCTTCAAGGAGAAAATCCTAAAGCTACTTTCACAAAACAAACTATTTTAATAGAAATATCTGCAAGACCCAAGAAACAAAAGAGGGTGAATGGTTGATTGATGGCTGTTATGGCTTTGAGAAGTGGTGGAGGGGCTCATCATGCTTAGAGACAAGGAACCCTTGCTAGTACTCCCTCCCTCCCCTAGTTTCCCTCATCACGTTTTCCAGGCAGCCACAGAGACTAGAAGGAAAGAGTGCAAAGGAAAACAGCCTGATATACACCGCGATGCAGCCAGGCCTTGGGTCCCAGCGATCAGGAAAGTGGTGGCTTATTTATAGCCTAGCTGCCAGGTAGGCAGACAGCTGTAGGTAGGCAGAGAAGCCTAGCTGACAGGTAGACCGAGAAGCCCAGCCCACTGTGCACTGTGCTCAGAGTCAGACTAAGCAAGTCTAGGTTTCAGGGTTACCTAAGATGAAAATGACGATCTGCATAAACAGATAAATGTCTGATTTTGATTAAATTATCACATGTGAAAGACCTATTAGAGATGCCACAATGTGTGATAATTGTGGTATCCCCAGAAAAATGGCATAGGAAGAAATCAGAGGACTTATAAGTATATATATGATGTATTTTAAATTATAAAAGTAGCCTTTTTTATTATAGGAAATGTGAAAAATACAGAAAAACACTAAGGAAAAATAAAACACTCATTATCCCACCATCCAGTATTAGCACTATTTACATGTTGGGAATGACCTTGCAGTCTTTTTTTTTCCCTTGTGACTTTACCCATATTTTTTCACAATTGCAATCTTCTGCACATGTTGTGTTATAAGTTGCTGTTTTCATAAGATAGCATATTATAAACATGTTTTATAAAACTAGATATTTTTGCAGCATCATTTTTAAGATCTTTATGGTATTTCACAATATTTTGTTTAACCAGTCCCTTGGTGTTATATTTAGGGTGTTCCCAAACTTTGGCTGTCATAAAAAAGTGAATTATTGTGGCTAAACATTGTACCCAATTTCACCCTAAATTCATAGAGGTGGATGTCAGTGTCTTGCACACTATGTTGCTGGGAGGTATTCAGGGCAGTCCAAGATGGTTTAACCGGCCCGTGTCTTAGAAAGCAGCTCTCTAGGTTCAGCGGCGACTCCTTTACCTTAATGGGCTTGAGGCCCACAGCTCTGAAAGGTGGGTGCTGGGAGGGGAAAGGAGAGGGTGCATTGGAATCTTCTTACCAGCTGAGTTTTCTGAAAGTTCAGCTAGGCATGATTTTTCTGTGATTACTTTCCCCAGTGAGTGTGGAAGCATCAGGAATCAGCAGCAAACATGCCTGGTTATTGACAGATGTCAGTGGTAGGTGACAGATGTCAGTGGTAGGTGACAGATAATCAGAGACTAGGAATCACCTGTGTTTCCATACCTTTATTTGCTAAATATTTTCAAAATGAAAATTTAACTGTGTATGATGTTGAAATGCAGTATCCTCTTGACCTGAATATAGCATTTTAGAGTTTATAAGAATTGTGTAGTCTTCTGAGCATGTATTTGCATAAAATTGGAAAAGTGTTTTGAGCACTATTGACTTGGTAAAAGTTTAAGCACTATAAGTAGTGTACAAAAGACTGTGGACAAGAACTCTGAGTCTTGCTAATGACATACCAATTAGAGAAAAGATGGACTCTCCCATGAAACTGACATGACATGACAGTGCTCTCGACGAATGTAGAACATAGGGGAGGAGGATGACATGGAGGAGGTGAGTGAAATGCCTCTGACTGGTGAAGGAGTGGTACTGGATGTGAATAACAAGCTGACAACAGCTGAAGAATATATCTAAAAATATGTGTTCCGCCTGGGAGCCCCGGAAGGCCTCTGATGCTTTCCTCAGATCTCTTACACCTTTCCTCCGTCTGACCAACACGCCTTTCATAGTCAAAATAATAAGACAGTTTCTTATGCCTCTAATCTTTTCAATAACCATTAACAACATGAGCAGTCTTTTGAATCTGATCATTGGACCCATTAGGTATTATCTGAGAAGAACAAGATTGTCATTTGCCTTGACAAAGAAATACATGAATAAATGTATAAAATGCCCCAGTGTTTTATTAAGATCTGCCACAGCCCCCCGTGTGGCACAGGCTAGCTAGTATTCCCGGTTTTCAGTATTATTGAATCTGTGTCTTTGTGTTTTCATGAATGTTCAACAAAAACATGAATCAGCAGCCCCTGTCTTTCTATCTCTGTACCCAGAAATCGGAGTTGTTTTTTGTCTCACCAGCTTTTTAAATTTTTAAAAAGTTTTTGGGCTGTCATCGTTTTAAGAGTTCTAAATATACTTTATTCCTGCTTATAAATGACTATTCATTATTACATAATGATTTTTAATAAGTACTTCTGTAGGACTGCCTCCTATGAGGCAGATGCATTACTAAGGATTTTTCCTGTATCATCTGTAATCTTCACAGTAATCCTTAACACATAAATGTTCCCCCATTACGTATTAGGAAACAGAGGCTCAGAGAGGGTAGGTTATCTCCTTATATCTGAGAAACCATGTAGCCATGAGATTCCAGGTCAGGCCAGCCCAAAAGCCATCTACCTCTCACCTTACAGAGAAAAACTCCAAACTCTTCCATCTTGGATAGCTAGACCCCTCAGACATACTTCAGTGTTTTTCTAATGCTTTACCAGCTTTTCAGCCAGTATATGGTGTTTTTTCAATGCTAAATTCATTGTTTCAGACTTCCTCCCCCATCCTGCCCCTTTGATCTTCCAGGCCCTCAGTACCGCCTAGAGAAGCAGAGTGAGCCCAATGTCGCCGTCGACCTGGAGAGCACTTTGGAGAGCCAGAGCGCATGGGAGTTCTGCCTGGTCCGCGAGAACAGTACGTTGGCCTCCTCGCTCCGTGCCCACTTTGTCCGTTGCAAACATGCGTAGGAGTCCTGTGTTCGGGAATACTCACTGGTCTGGGTTCGCCAGGCAGATTTGAAATGACTCGGTTTTCCAAGGTAGATCTCAGCCTTTGTGCCAAAAGTGTGTCCCAAAATGAAATGATTGATTTTATGCATTTTGGTAAAATGTCTGCATCCTGTTTAGCACTCTGTGATTAATATTTTTCTGGTAAGCTGTGTCTTCCTAAGTTAAGAGCAGCCTTGGAAACAACAGCTTAAAGATAAATATGAGGCCTTTTCTGAGGACTATTTTGTATATAAAACAACTGGCCTTGTCAGTATCACTACCATGACTTTAAGTTTTAGAAAATTCTGATTGCATACTCATTAGCAAGAGGCAGTGTAATGGTTCCTAGAGCTATGCTGTAAGCCTTTTTAAAACTTCAGTTTTTTTTCTTCTTTAGTTTCTGTGTTGTGAATCTTTGCCACTCCCTCTTCTGTGCTCCCACTGACTTAGGGGACAAGAATGTAAAAACCGAGATTATGGTAGCCAACTCCGCTGTCGTTCCTGCTTACACAGGCTGTTTCTTCTGTGAGGAGCACACTTTCCCCCACTCTGGTTAACTGTTTCTCATCCTTTGTCTCAATTCACATGTCACATCTTCAAAGAGGCTCAAAGAGGCCACCTTTTTTTTTTTTAATAAATTTATTTTTTATTGGTGTTCACTTTGCCAACATATAGAATAACACCCAGTGCACATCCCATCAAGTGCCCCCCTCAGTGCCTGTCACCCAGCTACCCCCATCCCCCGCCCACCTCCCCATCCACCACCCCTAGTTCGTTTCCCAGAGTTAGGAGTCTCTCATGTTCTGTCTCCCTTTCTGATATTTCCCACTAATTTTTTCTCCTTTCCCCTTTATTCCCTTTCACTATTTTTTTATATTCCCCAAATGAATGAGACCATATAATGTTTGTCCTTCAAAGAGGCCACCTTTGGTCCCCCTACTCCCCTTACCTGAACCTGATACATTCCTCATTTGGTACCCTGTTCTATTCTGTCATAGAGTATACTACTTTTTCTTCATTATATATAGTTCTCTTTATAATTATATGTTTTTCTCAATGATTATTTGTTGTCTGTCTCCCCCACTAGGTTATCAGGTCTGTGAGAGTGTCATTGACCCGTACCATGTTGTCCCTCATTATTTCAGCAAATATTCACTCGTTATCCACTATAGGCCAGTACTGTAGGAGCTTAGTAAATGTAGATTGACTGAATGAATAAATGGTAGTTTTTAGTCATGCCACTGACCCTCTCAGCAAGAGCAGCTTGCTACTCACTGACCACGGGGCCCTGACAGCCTCTGTTGAAGACTCATGCACAAATTTCACCAGGATGGTGAAACATGATCTTTGCATTTAGCAACACAATCTAAAAGGCAGAAAAAGTTGGTATCCCACAGTCTGCAGCCAATTATAAGTATCTTATATAAATATACAAAGAAATCAAAATCAAGAGGATTCCCAAATGGTAAAAAATTCAAATAAATAATAAATAATAAAAATGTTTATCCCTATCAACAACATAAGATAAAAACATTTTAAAGCAACAATGGAATACTCTTCACCTATCAAATAAGCCAAGTATTTCAAAAAAAGAGCCCATATGACATATTCAAACATCAGTGACTAGCACGAGTTAATGTAACTGTGAGAATCAAGAAACATAAAAATGTTTTCCCCAGCATTTCTGCTTTTGGAAATCTGTCCAAAGGAGAAAAAAATCTAAAATGCAATAAGTATATATGTATAATGATAGTTGTCAGATATTTATATTATTTAACACTAGAAGAATAGTTAGATGAAGTGTATATGTATACTTAAAAAAATTCCACAGAGCATCACCTTTTGGTAAAGGCAGACCAAGTAATTTGAACAAATTCTCCCAATGAAGGTAACTTAAAAAGCTCATTAAAATCTACAAATCATCACCCTAAAGTTATCAGAAAGCACAAGATAGAAAACAATTAATGGCCTATATGTGGGAAAAGGTTGAACCAAAAGAACTGAGATCAATACCTAAGAATAATTTTACCCGGATATCATCTGAACTTGAGGGCTGCTGTATGTAAAGGAAATTTTATAGCTTTCAGATTCATATATTACAAAAGAAGAAAGGCCAAAATATAATAAATAAGCATTCAGCTCAAGAAATTAGAAAAGAAACCAAATAAAGAAACTTAAAGAGAATTAAAGGAAGTAATAAAGAGTATAAATTAATGAATTAGAAGATTTAAGGACATCAAAACCAAAAATTAGTTCTTAGAAAACATTAATAAATTACTAAACCTCTGAGTAGGGATCCCTGGGTGGCGCAGCGGTTTGGCGCCTGCCTTTGGCCCAGGGCGCAATCCTGGAGACCCGGGATCAAATCCCACGTCGGGCTCCCGGTCCTGCTTCTCTTTCTGCCTGTGTCTCTGCCTCTCTCTCTCTGTGTGTGACTATCATAAATAAATAAAAAATTTAAAAAAATTACTAAACCTCTGATGAAATATATTAAAGACAAGGAAGAAAAATAATAGAAACAAATAGTAATAAAATAAAAAAGAGGTATACTTTTATTGCCAAGGATATATGGCTATTAAACAACATGAAATTATTTTGAAAACCTCCATACTAAAAATTGTGAAAATGTAGATGAAAAGGACAAATTCCTTTTAAAAAAATGACAATTTGCCAAAATTGACACAAGAAGAAATAGAATGTACTCATAACTATTTTGAAAATTGAGTTCACAATTAAAAACCTTCCCACAAAAAAAATTCAGGCCCAGTTTATTTTGCTAGCTAGTTGTACCAAACACCTATGGAAGAAATTACTCCAGTCTTACATCAGCTGTTCCAAAGAATAGAAAAAGAAGTGTCACTCTCCATTTCAGTTTAAGAGACTATCTCAATCTTGTTACCAAACCCTATTAAAGACAATGCAACACAGAAAATTTAAATAGACACTATTAAATTTTTGCAACACAAAAACTTAAATAACCTAAACAAAATGTTAAATTAAATCCAGTATTATATTAAGGGAATAATAGAGCATTCCCAAGTTGGATTTATTCAGAGAGTAACAAGGTTAGTGTGACATTAGAAAAACCCAGTCAAGGGTTGCCTGGATGGCTCACTCAGTTGAGCATCGACTCTTAGCTCAGGTCTTGACCTCATGGTTGAGTTAGAGCCCCATGCTGAGCATGGAACCTACTTCAAAAAAACAAAAAAAACAGTTAAGATAATTTGCCACAATAACAGATTAATAATCATCTCAGGAGATGTTGGATATTATTAGCCATTGTATATTGCATTTACCAAGAGTTTTCATAATGGGAGAAATAACTTTTGATGTTATATTAAGGAGGAAAAATGTCAAGGATACAAAAATAACACATAAGGACTAATATCAACTATGTAAAAACAACAACAACAACAAAAAGAATAAAACGAAAATGCCAAAATAGTAATAGTGGTTATCTCTGGCAAGATTCTGAGTAATAATTCTCCTTCCTCTTTATGCTTTACTTACACTTTCCAGAGTTTCTGTGATGAGCATGCATGACTTTCTATGAAGAAAAACCAAAGAAGCAATAAAAATTACATAATGAGACCAGCTCTTAGTTTAACAGTACTTACGAAATTGAATTCTCAAACCATATATATATATAGTACTACACTATGGCACACCAAAGGGAGAATTATAACAACATACCCCTTTGTAACTTGTTTATCTATTTTTTTTTACCTGATTTAAATGGATAATTCCTCCCTCCCTATCATCTTCTTTCATTCTTTTAAGAATTTCCTCTAAAACAAACTGGGGAAACTAATTCGCAGATAGGAACTCTGTAGTGGATTCTATTTCAGAATTGACTCTTTGTTATATGATTAAGATGAAATGTTATTTGTTAGCGTCTTGATAAGTTTTTTGGACAGGTAATACTTATCCATGTTAAAAAAAAAATTGCTCAAATAACAAACTATCTGTGATGAAAACTTCATCTCTCTTCTCTCTCCTGATTCTCCTTCCAGAGACAACAGTTGTTTCCAGTTTCTTCCGTATCTTTCCAGGGATCATCTGTGTATATGCAAGCATACTCTGTATAAGGATGTGAGGATACACCCACACATGCATGTATATGCTCACACATATACAATGTATGTGTGTGCACATACACATATATACAACAAATGTGTGCACATCTGTACTTCCCTGTTTAGAAACAAATGAAGACAAACTTACTTAGTGTTCTCATTTTTTCTTTTATCATTTTTAAATTTTTTATTTATTTGAGAGAGAGCACAAGCAGGGAGGAGTGGCAGAGGGAGAAGCAGCCTCCCCGCTGAGCAAGGAGCCTGATGCAGGACTTGATCCCAGGACCCTCAGACCATGACCTGAGCCAAAGGCAGATGCTAACTGAGCCACTCAGGCGCCCCTTCTTTTATCATTTTAACAATACATTTGTAGAAATTATTCCACATTAATCCACATTTGTGTAATGTACACATATGTGTAAATTCAACCTTTTTCAACTGTACCACAGTATATCATAGTATACTGTGATTTCAAATTATTTTTTTTTTAATTTTTATTTTTTCTTTTTTAAAGATGAGGCCTATCTCTCGTCCTAGAAAAGAGACACTATGAGGATTGGTAGGTAAAGCTTTGAAATCTGGGGCTCTTATTCTCACTCCACTTGTAAGCGTGAGCATAGTTTTAATAAATTGTCTGACATCTGTGAGCCTCAGCACCCCCATCTTAAAGGATTTGCAAGAAATTCCAGCTTTCTCACTCTGAGTCAAAATCACTATGTTTGTAAAAGAAGCCCTTACCAGCATTTACAAAGGACACAAGGCAGTCAGTGGTTTGGAATCCGTAGAATATTATAACTAATATTTGTAAAATGGAAGTAAATTATAAAAGCAATTTATTTCTTTTCTAGAGAAGGTTTTTAATCTTTTGCTTAATTTTAAATAGAAATTCCAATGAAGAAACAAATATTGTTCTCCCATAGCTACGTATTAGGACGTTGGATTGAGACAAAAATATTTCAGAAATAGAATTTTTTTTTTTTTTTTGCTTCTATTGGTATGTTTGATCAGGACAGGCTTGCTGTCCATAAAGCCATTTTAGAAGTGAACTGAATTATGAGCATCTATTATGCAATGTTTAAGAGACTTCGCTATTGAGCCAGATTGCCTCGGTTCATATTCTGACCCTGTCACTTACTGGCTGTGTGACCTTGGACAATTTACTTAGCCTCTCTTGGGTTTATCTGCCTTCATAAGGTTGAGAGGATTCAGTGAATTTTAAATCATAAAGCTCTTAGAATAGTGCCTGGCACATAATAAACACTCAATAAACGTTAGCTATAATTAATAAATAATGAAAACAGCCTTCTGTGGCTGACAGAGCAGATGGGCCACAGATGTGGAGGTCTGGAATCATAGACCTGTTGGGGCCCTCAAGAAGGTGTATGATGGGGGGAGGAACTGATACAGAATGGAGGGAGGAAGGGGAGTGGAGGGCAGGCAAATCCGAAAGTCTGTGTCATAAGACCAGAGACCTTAGAAGCAAAGTACTTTCCAGCAAATGTGCTTTGGTGTCCCAAAAGAGATGTGTACCTTGTAAGTAAAACCATTTGATTGAGCATACTGCCATAAGAATGGATATAAGCCTTTCAGTTTTCCTTCCAAGAAGGGATGGTCATAACTTTATTCGATCAATCACATCAAAAGATGTTTCTTGGGCAGCCCGGGTGGCTCAGCGGTTTAGCGCCACCTTCAGCCCAGGGTGTGATCCTGGGGACCTGGGATCGAGTCCCACATCAGGCTCCCTGCATGGAGCCTGCTTCTCCCTCTGCCTATGTCTCTCCCTCTCTCTGTGTCTCTCATGAATGAATAAATAAAATCTTAAAAACAAAAAAAAGATGTTTCATAAATTACTTATTCAGGCCTTCTATAGTAAGGCATTATCCTAGACATTTTGCAAACACTCTCTTGTAATTTTCACAACCACCCTATAAGATACTGTTCTGATTGTGGAGAGAGGTTGTGACTTGTGCAAAGTTAGCTAGCCAGCAGATGATGGAACCAGAGTTGTAAGTCAGCTGATTCCAAAGCCCACCGTGAGATTATTGGTAAAATAACCTAAATTTTCAATCCTAAGAATTGTGATGACAATTGTCTTACATACAATGAGAGAAGCTTGCTAATAATGAAGCTGATATGACAAGAGTTTCTGTCTAGGGACTGAGAGCTAATATTTGTGCTTGGATCTTGGCCTAAATAAGAAAATGACAAGCCAAAGTCCTTGAGCTTTCCAGTTTGGATTCTTGTCTGATAATCTACTACATCCTTCAGCCAACTGCCTGCCAGAAGCTGGAATCAGACCAGAAGGAGGCATGAGTACATTATAGAGAGGATGTAACGTTAGAAGACTTCCACTCTTGTCCAAGCATCTATATAAATCCTGGCACCAAACTGAGCCTCAATTTCCTTTTGTGCCAAATGTTGCCAGTGATCTTTTCTCTTATCCACTGATTATATGTAGGTAGTCCATCCAGGTCCTTCTTAGAAGAAAAGTGCAGCATGAACCAACGTGTTCTTTCCACAACTTTCAGAAAGAAACTCAGGAATTTTCCATCATCAGGGAAACAGGTCTGAAATTAAACTGGCTTTACAGAGTACCAGCAAAATGTCAGACACTGTATCTTTACTCTCTGACCACTCCAGAGTCTTTCAAAAGCACTGTCCTTGAAAAGCACTGTCTCTCTGCAGCCTCTCACATCAGACAAATCATGTCACTTCTCTGAGCTTCAGTTTCCTCTGTAAATAGAGGTGGTTGAATCTTTCACAAGGGTTTTTTGAGGATTAAATGAGATACAAGTACCTTCATTATAATGACCTTTTAGGTCACTGTGCTCGTCATCTTTATTTTATAGAAGCAGAGGCATGCACATGATCACATGAATAATAATCAGGGGTGGGAGGCTTGGAAAACTGTCTTCTGTCCAGTAAGTTTAGTGCAAAGTTGAATCTGATTATTTTATTTCCTGAGTAGAAGTTATCATACCAAGAGGCTTTGGTGGTTCTCTACATGTCAGTTCCACTTCCTTTGATCTCCTTTCCTTTTCAAGAAGATCTTCCATTATTTCAGTGCTTTACTGAAGTCCTCAATTCCCTTAATCTATCCTGAGGAAGGCTATCTTGAGGAAGTCTCAGCTCAAGGTGGACAGTCATGTAGATAAGTGGACTGTGCTGGGGAGAGTATCTCTGGGTGTCAGTCTGTGGGAGGCCTCTTCTAGTTCCTTTAGTTTCCCCCTTGAAGACCAGAAGAGGAGGCAGCTTCCTGTGCTCAGGAAGAGTCTCTCCTTTCCCCAGTCTGACCACTGACTCCAGTGATGGATTGACCCACCCCCACACTGGACTGTGACCACTACCACTCCGCCCCAGGGCAGGAACCATGCCGGTGCCTCTGGCCAGGTATGGTTCATTACCCTGGATGGAGTTAGCCTTCTGAGTGCCTGGCATCAAGGAGGCTTCTCACTAGAGCTCCAGGGGGCAAGTACGTGATAGCTTTTAAAGACAATTTGGGATTTGGGTGAGAATCTACACTCATGTTTCTTCATGGAGGTACTTGGGCTTCTGCCCCCACCCATTGCCTCCCCCCCAGTACTACTAAATATAAAAGGAAGGCAGGAAGCAACCATAGGCAGCGAATGACTGTTTGCTAATCCTGATGTGTTTCTAGTTTCTCTGCATGGTGCTTAATCATAGTGGGCTAATCCCTCCTCCTGTGCTCTGTGCCAGCCCTGGAGACTCCCTGGTGGTTCCATTTGGCTTCTGGAGGCTTTCTTTAGCTACAGATTACTAATCTCTCTAATTTCTGTCATGTGATTTAAATACCCAGGCTTTAAGCCTCTTTTATTATAATGCAACAGCAGTCTTCAAATGCAAGAGAAAATGTAATCATGCAAATAACTCTGTTTACAAATAGAAATGACCTGTGGTATACATGGTTCAGATTTTAGGTTGAATTACTGCTAAAAGCCAGTTACGTATCTGGCTTTGGTGGGGGAGAAGTGTTCACTCTAAGGAATTTTTGTATGGCTGAGGATTTTTCCATGTAGATATGGATAATAGCACCCCTGCTTTGCTGCATGCTAACAGAATTTAAATAAAACAGAAATATTGTCCCCAGTGTAAGAATACCTGAGTGTTGGCACCTCTTGCTTTCTGGTTAATGTCGGCTGTTGGTCACATGTTGTAATGGAAAAGGCAAGATGTTTGCAGGCACTGTGTGACCATGGGCAAGTTGTTCTCTGTGAACGTCATTTCCCACCTGTAGGGTGTGATGGTAACCTCTGTCCTGTAGAGCTGTTAGGATGGTATCGTGTATGCTAAGAGCACAGGGTGAGGTGTATGCACATTGCAGGTTCTGGCCAGGCCCAGTATTTGTCTGTGTGCCCAAGACAGCACGCAACTGGCCTAGGCACCATGGCCAGTGCACGTGTGTGGTGGCTTTCCCCTCCCTGTTACTCCAGTTTTCTCACTAGCTTTCGGACTTCCTGCAGGCCCCTTTGACAATGGCCAGCACCAAGGGTACATGGTACCTGGGGCAAAAACCAGTGCTGACCTAGTCCAGAGGCAGACTCACGCCCTGTCCACACCTCCTTCTTTAGTAATGAATGTCTGAATTGCACTTTTCCCTCTCCCTTTCTTGAAAGTTCCCCCCTTTTCATTTTATCATTAGGTAGTAATTAGTATTCAAGGGAAATTGGTCTTAATATATTGAAATTGGTTAAGTGCATTTAGACCTGTACCACAGCCAATGTCTTATTGGAAAATGTAATTGGGGACTCTGTGTATGTAATTAATTGAATTACAATTAAGAACTTTCATTAAGCGATACACTGGTACATTAAAGCAGTAAGGAAACATGTTTGACGAGCCACAAACCCTGTATGGGCTCTAAGTGAGGGCACAGGGATTTGCATCCCTCTGGTAGGCTCCTGGCCCCAGAATCTGCCCTGCAGCCCCTGACTAATGGTTTGGTAATGCATCAGGTGACATTTCCGCAGTGATTCCCTGATAGGAGGTGGGGTTCTTCTAGCATGTGTGCCCTCAGTCTCTGACTCTGGAGTCAGAGAGAGAGAGAGAGAGAGAGAGAGGCACCTCAGTGTTGATCAAATATTACAGTTCTTAGATACTTTGTCATGGAATTTGTCAAAAATGCCCAGGCTCCTTTTACTGTGTTTCCCCCAGTAAACAAAGTAACAAAGATACATTGCAGGAAGAGGAAGTGATGAGAATTTTGTCATCATCCTAACTTAGCAAACCTAGACCCTTGGATGGTCACGCTTTATCCTCTAAAAGGTGATTAGTTTCATTCTTGGCACACATTTGTTTATTTATCCCCTAAACATTGATGGTGCCCTCCTCTAGGGCCAGCCACTGAGTTGAGACAGTAGAGAGGAGCTCCACATTATGGAGCTCACAGTGATAGGTACTACTAAGGGTATAAAAAAGTAGCTATGGGCATCCCGGGTGGCTTAGCGGTTTAGCACCACTTTTGGCCCAGGGCATGATCCTGGAGACCTGGGATCAAGTCCCAAGTCAGGCTCCCTGCGTGGAGCCTGCTTCTCCCTCTGCCCGTGTGTCTGTCTGTCTCCTCTCTCTCTCTCTCCCTCTAATGAATCAATAAATAAAATCTTAAAAAAAAAAAAAAAAGGTAGCTAGCAGGAGCTGGTAAGAGAAGGAGAAAACTTCTTGAGGAAGTAGAAAAAAGAGTTAGTGAGTGAGGGAAGAATGTTCCAGTCCAAGGGACTGCTCATCTCAAGGCTTGAGAAGGAGCTTGACCTGTTTGGGAATGAACAGAATGGAGTGAAATGAGCAAGGGCAAGAGCGCTGAAAGTTAAGACTGAGGGATGCACAGGATCTAGAAAGCAGAGCCTAATGACCCTGGTTCTGTGTCCTGCTCTTTTTAGAAATTCTACAAACCGGAAACTGTTTTTTTCTGTTTATCTCATAAAACAAGATTACCCTGATTTATTGAGGGTCTGAAATCTCCCTGTGGAAAGGCTCTGACTCCAAGAGTTTAATCAGGCCCTGACAGCAAGGATCCCTACCCTGGTCGTAGCGTGGAACATTCAGTGAAGGGCATATCCTACTATGTGATCCTGATGGCTTTGGTAAGATTACTGCAGAGGGCATGCATGCACGCATGTGTGTATTATAGTATATATCACCTATTGATTATTTTTTAGAGACTAGAAAAATGACTAGTTGCCAAAGGGAAGTGTTTAATAGAAGAGAAGTTTAGGGCTTATGAAGCTTTAGGGACTTTAAAGGCCTTTGGAAAAAAAAAAATGTGATGGATGTAGATAGCAAAGGGAGAGTTTTTCTCTTCCACTCACTTATGCAGCTAGCTTTGAGTCTTACACAGAGAGCAGAGAGAATTAGGTTTTATCCCTGATTCCTTATTCTGGAAAGGCCAGGCATGATTGTGTTTTCCTTAGATACTGTTATGGCCCATGGAGTTGCACTCTCACTGCCTATCCGAGGAACATTTCTACTCGAAGGGTTATGTGTTGGTTTAGGGCACATTTTTGGAATTATTCAGACGTGGGTTTTCAAAGTTCCAGCTTATGCTAGTTGTATGGCTGTACTAGCAGGATGACATTGCAAGCCTCATTTTTCTCACCTGTAAAAAGTGAATACTACACAACAAAATAGCACTGGGGAAATTAAATGAGGTAGTGTATTTAAAGTGCTGAGCATGGTGTCTGGCATATAGTAAACACTGAGTAAATGTTAGCTGCTCTTGTAGTTACTGAGACAGGACCTCAGTCTGGTGGGTTGTCTGAATGGAAAACTAGGAATGGTGTATGAGGTTCTATTAACCAACGTAAATACAGGGATGGTATACAAACTTGGATACTATTATGGTTAATGTGTGTTGCATCAAACTTCGTTCCTATCACCAACAGCATTTATTGAATACCTACTATGTGCTCTGTAGGATAGAATGCTCCTGCACTCAAAGGAACGTATAGTATAGAAGGGGAGTACAGATGTTTATCATACTTATCATTAGAGCCTCAGACTACAAGGTTTCAGGAGACGGATCAGTGAATATTCTGGACTAGACCTTGATGTATATACATTTTAAGAAATGGGAAGGACATTCTGGCCAAATGGTATAACCTGAGCAAAGTCCAGTTTAGCTGAAGCAGGAATTGTTCCTTGTGGCGAATAGCAATAAGGCATCAAGATAGAGTAGGACAGGGGTACCTGGCTGGCTCAGTTTGTGGAGCATGCAACTCTTGACCTCAGGATTGTGAGTTCAAGCCCCACTTTGGGGGAGAAAAAAAGATAGGGTAGGGCAGAATCAGGGAAATACAAATCAAAACCACAATGAAATCCCACCTCACACCAGTGAGAATGGGGAAAATTAACAACGCAGGAAACCACAAATGTTGGAGAGGATGTGGAGAAAGGGGAACCCTCCTGCACTGTTGGTGGGAATGTGAACTGGTGCAGCCACTCTGGAAAACTGTGTGGAGGTTCCTCAAAGAGTTAAAAATAGATCTGCCCTATGACCCAGCAATTGCACTGCTGGGGATTTACCCCAAAGATACAGATGCAATGAAACGCACCCCGATGTTTCTAGCAGCAATGTCCACAATAGCTAAACTGTGGAAGGAGCCTCGGTGTCCATTGAAAGATGAATGGATAAAGAAAATGTGGTTTATGTATACAATGGAGTATTCCTCAGCCATTAGAAACAACAAATACCCACCATTTGCTTCGACGTGGATGGAACTGGAGGGTATTATGCTGAGTGAAATAAGTCAATCGGAGAAGGACAAACATTATATGGTCTCATTCATTTTGGGGAATATAAAAAATAGTGAAAGGGAATAAAGGGGAAAGGAGAAAAAATGAGTGAGAAATATCAGAAAGGGAGACAGAACATGGAAGACTCCTAACTCTGGGAAACAACCTAGGGGTGGGGGAAGGGGAGGTAGGCGGAGGGTTGGGGGTGACTGGGTGACAGGCACTGAGGGGGTCACTTGATGGGATGAGCACTGGGTGTTATTTCTATATGTTGGCAAATTGAACACCAATAAAAAATAAATTTACAAAAAAAAGAGTAGGGCAGAGATGGTTTATTTTTTCTTCTTCTTTTTTTTTAAGATTTATTTTTTTTTTTATTTTTTTATTTTTTTGAGAGACAGGGTCAGGGGAAGAATATACATGTGTACGGAGGGGAAGAACAGAGAGAAAAGGAGAGAAAGAATCCTCAAGCAGACTCCCTGCTCAGCATAGAACCTAATGAGGGGCTTGATCTTAAGACCTGAGATCATGACCTGAGCTGAAATCAAGAGTTGGACACTTAACCGACTGAACCACTCAGACGCCCCTATTTCCTCTTCATTTAGTCAGTTATTTGTACAGCAGTATTTTATTGTGTGCCAGGTCCTGACATGGGTACTGACTCTGCCTTTGAAGAATTTATCCCCCTCTACCTCTGACCATTTTATTTTCCACTATTCCCCTTCACACACTCTTTGCTTCAACCAAATGTGAACACTTGCCATTCCCTATATATGTGCTCACACCTTGTGAACTTATTTTTCTCATACTATTCCTTCTGTGGATTTCCTGTCCCCTTTCTATCGTCTGAGAATCCTGCCATTCTGCTCTGTTCCTGAAGCACAAGCACAGTCCTGCAGCTGTGGTTGGTGCTGAGTGACTATTTGTGAACCTGCTAGGATTAGTCAACCACATCATCACACTACAGAAAATTTAAAGGTGAGGATGTAACAAGGTCCATCGTCTTCTGGTTGAGTTCTAGAGTTGGCATAGATCTTTTCAGAGAAGAGAGATTGAAAATGCTTTAACTTATAACAAGATGCAAGCTTTTTAACTTGGTCTAAGATTCACTGAACCATAAAATGAAGTTTGAAGTTTTGTGTAGTTTGTATCTATGAACATAAGACATCTGCTGGTAGCACAGTCAGTTCATCTGAGCTTTGATATAATGGTTAGTTCCCATTTGTCTGAAAGGAGGTCGTGTACGTACCTCTAAGCGTCTCCCTCAGTTTCAGTGAAATCACATATATGAAAACACTTTTTATTTATTTTTTATTTTTTTAAAGATTTACATATTTATTTATTCATGGGAGACACACAGAGAGAGAGGCAGAGACACAGGCTGAGGGTGAACCACGCTCCATGCAGGGAGCCCGACGTGGGACTCGATCCCACTCGATCACGCCCTGGGCTGAAGGCAGCGCTAAACCACTGAGCCACCTGGGCTGCCCCTGAAAACACTTTTTAAATGTAAAACAATTTTAGTAATAATTAGCCTTGGTCTGATCACCTCAGAGCAAGCCTGTTACCCTTGTAATTTGTACCTAAGCTTTCTATTTGTGTTTATTGTCAGGTATATAGCACATGCATAGCTGTAACTATACTTTCATGTCTCATCACAATTGTCCAAATGAATGTCCAGGGACAGTGAAAAACATGGTATAAGAACCAGTACAGGCAGTGACTCTTAAGCTTCTTGGTGTTAGACTGCTTTACACTCTTAAAAATTATTGAGGATCCTAAAGAGCTTTTGTTTATTGGGTTACATCTACTTATTAAGAATAAACACTGAGAACTTTTAAAATACTACATCTTAACGTAAATTTTTATGAAAAATAGCCATATTTTCTTTTAGTTTTGTTTTGTTTTCCATTTTCTTTCTCTGAAGAGTGTTTATTTTTGTTCCATCAGGAAGATAAATTATTGACCAGTCACCTGAACCAGTGGCACTGTTTTATATATTTTTTTGCAAATTTCCGTCATGTCTGGCTGTATAGAACATCTTGATTTTCATATCTACCGCATTCAGTCTACTATATTGTTTCAGTTAAAGTATATAAAG
The DNA here is from genome assembly GCF_053574225.1 of Canis aureus. NCBI lineage: Eukaryota > Metazoa > Chordata > Mammalia > Carnivora > Canidae > Canis > Canis aureus. The sequence continues at coordinate 3,456,641 of NC_135626.1, read as the reverse complement.
AAAATTTGGCCTAACACAGATATGTGGTTGGAAAAGATAGGAGTATTTCAGTAGCCTTTTCAGAGAATAGTGGACATTAATTTTCATTAATATACCAAAACTCAAGTGATTGATTCTTAAAGGTTAGTTCCAATGTGGAATCAGAACCATATCATTGAACTTGTGCACTTATTATTACTTTGTGCCCTTGTAAGATAATAGGCATGAAAAGGGCAAATGTCTCACTGTTAATATTATGAAAATAGTATTGAGATTCTAGACCCCCAGAATGATTCTTGGGGATCACCCATCCAGTGGGTCCTGGACTATACTTTGAGAACCAGTGATTTAGAGTTTACAGTTACCTACACTGTCTCTCTCCTTGCTGCTGCTTGTAGGAAGGCAGTGAGGTGGGAGGGGAAGGAGAAGCACAGCAGAAGGAATATGGACTTGAGTTCAACGGATTTGTCCCAGCTCTGCCCCTTCCCAAAAATGGAATCTTGGGCAAGGTTTTGAGCCACTCTTGACCCTTGATATCAGAGTTAGGATTTGAACCTATATCCCTGAACTCTGTGTTACAGTGTTATTAAGTCCCAACACCACTTCCCAACCTTTGGCTCTCTCAGCTGTTCCCTCCCCTTTCTTTTCTGCAGGCCCTAGACTTTGCCCGGCTACTCCTTCCCTCCCATCCCCTCTTGCCCAGGCCTGGTTTTGCCATTAAGATAGGTGTTGTTCCTGTTTCCTCTATTCTCATTCTTTCCTCTAGATAGCTGCACTCCTTTCCCCCTTAAATTTTGTCCCTCAAACATTTACAAATTGCACTTGGGCTCTCTGTCATCCTTCCAAAGCCTGGTGTCAGTCCAATCCGAGCACCCTGGTGCACAAGTCACTTTTAGGCTCCACCCCAAAATTTGATCTATCACAATACATCTATGAGTTATTGCAGCTCGAGCGTTTTGACACAATACATTATGGTAATCCATGGCACATAGAGACATTAACACTCCCGACTTTGACAAAATACATTGTGAAGTCTTTGAAGGCACCATTACAATTTATCTTGTCATTCAGGAGGAGACCCAGTTCAGCATTAATGTAGATGAACACAGTGTGGCTTTTGTTTCATTTAATTGCTTGTGACCTTTTTAATTGCTAATTTAACAAAATACCAAAGGGTTGTGTTTCAACTAAATTAATAGTTTGGGAGTGGTTTTTTAAATATGTTTATTTTTAGGACATGCTGTTCTCTTTTTTATTTTATTTTTATTTTTTTTTCCACAGGACCCTCCCATTTTTATTTTTTTTAACTTTTATTTATTTATGATAGTCACACACAGAAAGAGAGAGAGAGGCAGAGACACAGGCAGAGGGAGAAGCAGGCTCCATGCACCGGGAGCCCGACGTGGGATTCGATCCCGGGTCTCCAGGATCACGCCCTGGGCCAAAGGCAGGCGCTAAACCGCTGCGCCACCCAGGGATCCCATCTTTTTTACTTTGAGTAGATAAAAACGTCTTCTCTTGAACATAAGTGGGTTTTTAAATGTGAAGTTGATATATATTAATAATTTTAACATGCAAATGGTATAGTGCTGATGTATGGTTGGTTTTACTCCTTTTTGGAAAGATACAAACAGTAAAGGTATATATGTAAAGTCTTAGAACTTTTCTGGTCCAAAAACGTGCTTTTGGTATCATGCTCTGCTTCAGATGTATGTCTTTAGATATAAAGTGTCTGTTGCATGCACCATTTATTGGGTACTTCTCTCTGCCTTGTACTGTTTTCTTTGTGTTCCTAATACCAAGTTTGTAAGCTCCTAAAGATCAGGAACGCTGCCTTATCCTCACCAGTGTGCCTCCATAGTCTAGCATCCTGCTGGCATGGGGAGAGTAGTTGCAGGTTATAAGGCTGACTGATCTATATGCACACACATGCCCCCTCCGAGCAGCAGTGCTCCTGAGCCTACTTTGAAAAATGGCGGCATAACTCTGAGACCAGAAGTTGTTCCCACTTGGCAGATGACCTGCTTGGGAGTGAATGGCAGATACTAGAAGTGAGCACAGGGACATTCCTTCCCTTCCTACTCTCCCAGATGTTGTTGCCCTTCTCATCACAAAAGCAAATACACCCCCTGTCTTGTGGGACTGGGCTCAGAACTTAGCCCGTATCAGGGGTGCTTAAATCCTCAAATGGGATATGAATTTATACTGTTGAAGAGTAGAAGGTCAGTGCAAGAATCATTAGTGTGTTGAGCCAGCTCCAGCTGTATAAGTCTTGAACAAAATTAATATAAGGAAATTGACAAGACTTGCTGGTTATTCCATATCTTTAAGACCTCTACTAAAATCCTATCATCTCATCTGCCCATTATTAACATTTCAGCAAAATATAAAGTTTTCATTAATCTCCCACAGCAAATTTAGGATGAAAACTGACACTTGTTTGAGCTTTTAGGACTACATTAGCTGGTGTATTAAACAAAATATGTCACTCTTCAGTAGCTTCTGTAAGAAGCTAAATCAATTTCCAGCCATATTTATGCACCACTTTATCTAAAAGCATCCGAATTATCATTTACAGCTAAGATGCTTTATTAGCAGCTGGCATTGAAATTGCTCAGTAAAAAATTATATGTCACGTTACAGTAATTTTTAAATTGGTTTTAATCCAACATCATAAAATGTAAAACTCTTAAGTGTAGGTGGGTTTTTTGGGGGGTTTTTTTGTTTTTTTAGTAATTGGCATTTTAGCATAATGAGCAGTTACCCCTTTCCAAATCAAATACCTAAAATATTTAGAAAATACTGTATTAGTAAAGAAAACAGAAGTTCTTGAGCTAAGTTATGCCTAATAATGGCATTTTCTCAGATAAGATGGCTTTAACTAATTTTTAAAACAAAAGATTTTAACATTTTATTAAAATTCCACCACTCTCATATTTAAAGGTTTCTAAAAATAGAAATAAACACATCTTTGCAGTTCTGTTTCAGTTAAGTGTATATCGGGAAAGAGAATGATTATTTGAAACTGTGAATTCTAGCCAGCCTCTTGGTTTAAGAGATGGACATTACCTCGAAAACAGTAGTGCTTGCAATGATGGCACCTCTGCCCAAAATTATAGGTGTCCCAAAGGAAGGTAACAAGGTAGCTTAATGGCCCTTATAGATGTTAAGTGCAACTCTTCTGATCCTAGCGATGTAATATTGGTTAAGTCACTCAGCCTCTCTTGCCACCTTCCTGTGGACATGGCAGCCCGTATTCATCCAGTAAATTTTTATTGAGGCGTTGCTTTATCCTGGGCATGGTGGCACTGGCAGGATCTAGGCTATAATGGTGAGTAGAGCAGTCATTCTGCCTGCTGTCTTGGGGCAGAGATAAATGATGACTAGCCATGACAACATTCTGCAAGAAAATACTGGGTGCAGTTTCAAAAGGACCTGAACCTAGACATGGGGGCCCGGGGTCAGGAAAGCTTTCCCTAGAGTATCATTTGAACTGAGGTCTTCAGGGAGAATAGGGAGAAGACCTGGAGGAATAGGAAGTGGGGGAGAGAGGACAATATGCACAGATGCTCAAAGATGGGACCATATCACAGACCTTCAATAAATGGCCCATTAAGGGTGAGGCTGTGTCTTCATTGAGGGGAGAGCGTTATTATAGGTGCTGGAGTTATTTTAGCTGGGAAAAATTATAGCGTTTGGAAATCAAACACACAATTCCTGATACATGAGTTCAAGGTAAAGACATCAGAAACCAACTTTGACTTTTAAAAGCTACCCTGTAAGCAATACCTCTGGGAAGGAAAAGCATGTAATTGTTAAGCTACCAGTTATATAACAGAATTTTCCCATTTGGTACCCAAATCTAGAGCTTTCCATTCCTCCAACTCTGTCCCAAGGAGTTCTCTCTGGATTTCCTTGTGGAGCCATCTCTGGGTATTCAGCACAACAAGGCTTAGAGCACCCTGCTCTGGTTGGCTTCTGCTATACAAGTGCTCCCATTCCAGTGGTGAATGGCACCAGCAGCTGCACCTTCAGAAGACCACATGTTAAACTCTGGGGGACAGGAAATAATTTAGCCTTGCTTAGTTGTGGCCCTGGGCACATAACTTTACCTCCCAAAGCCTAAGATTCCTCATCTGTGTAATACAGAAAATTAGTGCCTACCAGGTTGTTATGATGCTTAAGTGCATGTATAAAGCACTTAGCACCATGCCTGATGTATAATAAGGCACTGATGCACTCATATACACTGGTTCTTTATGTATTGTATTGCATAGTTTGTATGTATGTATTTAGCAGAATTTAGCAAGAGCATACCAGCTACCTGTACTGCTTGCAGAAAATACAGAGATGAATGAGAAACTTAACTGACAATCAAAAAGTTTCTAAATTAGGCCAGTGCAACCACTTAGAAATTTTAGTGCAAGGCTGAATGTGGTCCTCTATGACAGTAGAATAAAAATAATCTGACTGCTAGTTATTATTAAGTATATTATGTGTTAGATTCTTTAAATACATTTTGGTATTCTGTGCATGGTATAAACTGGGGTTCAGAGAGATAAAGTCACTTGCCCAAGATCATATAGCAAGTTAGAGGCAGAGCTAGGAATTGAACCCTAGTCAATCTGGCTCCAGAGTGCAGTATAAACCAAAACTGCTGTGGAATTCAGGAGGTGGTAGAGTTTGAGCTGTCCTGAGTGGAGTTTTGACAAGTGCAGGGTAAGGTTGGAAGGGGTGTTCTAGGCCAAGACTTCCACATGAGCAAAGGCCCAGGAGTAGAAAAACGTGGACTTGTGTGCAGTCTGAGGAGTTTGGGAGGAGTTGAAAGAAGGTATTGATGAGAAATGACAAGTACAGTTGAAAAATTGTATTTCAGCCAGATTATGGACAGTCTTTTTTATTATTTTTTTAAAATTTTTATTTATTTATGATAGTCACACAGAGAGACAGAGAGAGAGAGAGGCAGAGGGAGAAGCAGGCTCCATGCACCGGGAGCCCAACGTGGGATTCGATCCCGGATCTCCAGGATCGCGCCCTGGGCCAAAGGCAGGCGCCAAACCCCTGCGCCACCCAGGGATCCCAGATTATGGACAGTCTTGATCGCTTAGCTGAAAACAGTGCCTCATTCAGGAGGCCATGGGAAGCCAGGGAAGATTTTTGAGCACCAGCCTTCATATTTTCGTTAGTATCACGTATCAGAGTACTCAGCGTGCACAAAGCTCTCACTAAATATCAAATGAATGAGTAAGTAATCAAAGCTTTAGAAAGCTGTATGAATCAGAAAGTCCTGTGGTGGCTGGATTGCAGCGGGAATCTGTGGCCAAAAGGCCAGTGAGGAGACTGTTACAGCCTTCCCAGCAAGAGCAGGCTCATGCCCGCACCAGTGGAGACTGTGGGATGCAAGACAGGAAGCTGATGAACAGACAGTTTGAGGATCTTGGAAAGCATGAGAATTCTTCAAGAGTGTAGATTACTTTTATGATTGGAAAAATTATTATTAAGAAAAGAAACAAGTGTGACCACCCATGCTTTTGTGGTTTTAACTTACTCTCATGGAGACAGAAAGCTTCTGGCAAACAGCAGCTTTTCTATCCTTGCACATCCCTGCTGCCCAGCCAAGGGCCTGCCATCGAATAGGCAGTGTTTGTGGAATTAATTGTTGAATGATGAATATGCTACCATTCTCTGTTTACTGGAATGGCATTATTAAGTCATCGCTCAGCCTTTTCTTCTCCAAATTAAATAGCCCATATTATTTTAATTTATCCCAAAGCATTTTAAGCAGACACCATTTGCCAAGCCTCATGTATCTTTATGTGTTAAACTGCTTTTTCCTCCCCAGGTTCAAGGGCAGACGGAGTTTTTGAGGAGGATTCACAAATTGACATAGCTACAGTACAGGATATGCTTAGCAGCCACCATTACAAGTCATTCAAAGTCAGCATGATCCACAGACTACGATTCACAACTGATGTCCAGTTAGGTAAGTGCACGAACCAGTGATGGATCAGACGGACCCTTTGTATCAGTGGTCAGCAGAGACACAGGGAAAGAAACAACATCCGACTTTTATGTAACCTGAATGACTAATGGTAATTTGTTTTCAGAGAAAATGTTTAAACAGTGAAATATAAAGTACCTCCTTTTTCCCACCTGAGTGCTCTGTCTTGTCTTCTTTTTTATGAAGCAGAAGATTAGAAATAGAACTAACTTGAGACTCTTTTCAAACTGATTGACTTCTGTGAAGTTCCATAATTCTTATCATTCTGTAATTCTCTTACATGCTATCCTTAGAACTGCTTGGTAGCTCTGCCACTTGCTTTTTTTTTTTTTTTTTTTTACTTAGGTGAATTCATTGCTTATTCATTCATGCCTTTATTCAGGAAGCTTTTTAATTTTTTTAATTTTTTAATTTATTTTTTTTAATTTTTTTTTTTTTTTTTTTTTTAAATTTATGATAGTCACACACAGAGAGAGAGAGAGAGAGGCAGAGACACAGGCAGAGGGAGAAGCAGGCTCCATGCACCGGGAGCCCGACGTGGGATTCGATCCTGGGTCTCCAGGATCGCGCCCTGGGCCAAAGGCAGGCGCCAAACCGCTGCGCCACCCAGGGATCCCCTCAGGAAGCTTTTTAATGATCTCAGAAGTTACATTTGGATCCTCCAAATAATTGAGAATCAACTTTCAATTAATATTTGGGATTAATTTGTTCTAATTAAGTGCTAAATTTCTGTTTTGACTTACACATAACAAGAGTAGATAAAGTGTCGTAGGAGTCAGTATTGTGTCATCATCATCATCATCACGGCTGTCATTTATAGGTATCTGCTGTGCATTAGGCACTGTGCTAAGTGCTTTCCATACACTACTGAGCTACCTAAAAGGAAAGTATTTGTACCTTCCCCATCCAGCAAAGAAGATAAATGAGGTGCCAGTGAGGTGACATCTCATGCCCAGGCTCACACACCAGGTAGGTAGTGGTGTCAGGAACAGAATCCTGGTCTGGCCAACTTAAGTGCATCTGCTCCTTAAGAAAGGACACTGGAAGGAGCAGGGAGTAGGTATGGATGCTAGGCTTAGTCAGAGAGCTGACACATACCCTGGCCCTGCCACCTGCCTCTGCCACACTGCCTCTTCCCAGGCCTCAGCTGCTTATGTGTGAAGGGAGGAAGTTTGTGCTCCAGCTCTGAGGCCTGCTGATTAAAGGTTTCTCACAAATGCTCTGTTTGTGTTTCCTAATAAAGTATTTTGTAATGTTGCTATTAGGTTAGCTAATTTGTATTAAGCCTCAAAAATCTCTCCAAATTAAAAAAAAAAAAAAAAGAAAGTCTTTTCAAATATTCCTTCCCAACCTGACTGACTTGAAACACACTGACAGTACAGCTGAGTAAGTCAGAGAGGGGCACCAGACTCACAGCAGCTCTGAATCACAGCTCTGCCAGGAGCCAGCTGCACCAGACAAGTGTCTTCATCTTGCTGAGCCTGAGTCCATTCGGTCCAAATGTGAATATCAGTAGCACCAGCTTCTTCGGATTGCCTTGGGGAACAAGTCAGAGAAGCCATGTGAAGCATTTAGCACAGGGCCTGGCGTGTGGCAGACTTCCTGCAAATGAGAGCTGTTAGTGGAGCACTCAGAGGACAGACTCTGGAGCTAGAAGCTGGGGCTCAAACCCTGGCTCATGTATTAGCAGCATCACCACAGGCAAATGATTCAGAGCCTCAATTTCCTCATTGGTAAAGTGAAGACAGTAGTCCCTATATCATAGATGCGGTATTTATGGGGATGAAATGTCATCACACATGCAAAATATTTAGGAAGGCACCTGGCACATAGCAAGGCCTCCGTAAACACCAGCTGCTAAGAAGATGGTGATTCTAACAAACTAACTAGATGAATTTAGCACCCAGTAACTTTGAACCAAAACATAGAACCTACCTTTTTTCCCCCTTTCTGGACCTGTTATTGCCTCCTCACAAAAACAAACAAAATGCTAAATATCTAAAATGGTGAAAAATGAAACAAAAACAAAAAACCTTTTTTATAATGTTGATTTTTAAAACATAAAAATCTTTGGTGTCTTTCTTCCTGGCTCTTCTCATAGAAATAAAAATAATGAGGCTACTCAAAAAAAAGCCAGATTCAAAAAAAGGGAGAAAGATATATACTGTATTATTCTACTATATAACGTTCAAAAATACACAAAAAATAGTGTTGGTGCTATAGTGGTGAGCATAACTGCCTTCCAAGAATATACAGTAATCTACTGTGTAGAAGTAATGATGGTGGTTATCTGGGAGGAGAGGAAGCTGTAGTGACTGCAGGGGAGTCTTGAGATACTGGTAAGTTTTCATTTATTGATCTGGGTACCGATTACATGAGTGTGTAGACTTTGTGGAAAAATCAAGTTATAGATACTCTTAGGACTCATGCGCTTTCTGTTGGTATATTTTCTTTTTTGTTTGGGGGTTTTTTTTTGGTATATTTTCAATTAAAAGTTTACTAAAAATAAGAATGATATTCAGACATCTAGTTTGTGTTTGCCTACAATACCTTCCCAGGAACAAAGGAGTGAGTCTAGTTTTTCATTGTTGTTTTGTTTTTTTAAAGATTTTATTTATTTATTTGACAGAGAGAGACAGCACAGTAAGCAGAGGGTGAGGGAAAAGCAGGCTTCCCGCTGAGCAGGGAGCCTGGTGCGGGGCTCCATCCCAGGACCCTGGGATCACGAACTGAGCCGAAGGCAGACACAGCCAGCTGAGCCACCCAGGTGCCCCAGAGTGAATCTAGTTTTAAGAAACCCAATAAGTAGCCTGACTGCAGCCAGGGTACAAGGCAAGGATTTTCCCAGGTGAGCATCATCCTATCCACGGATTCCCAAGGTAAAAAAGCAATGCTTTGGAAAGATAACCAAAATCATGAGCTTCTTGCCCACACATTTTTCCAAAGGCAGAAAAGATTCTCACATGTATATTCACTTAAAGGAAAAGACCCACTAAAGAATCTGTGGGAAGAGCCCTAGCTCTGTAGTCAGGACTGGGTTTAAATCTCAGCATTACCACTTACTTGCAGTATCACCTTGGACAAATCCCTTCTCTTTTCAGTTTTAGTTTTTGTCATCTATAGAATAGGAATTATAACATTTACCTTTCAAGATAGTATAAAAGTGTCCCCTAGAAGGTGTATTCTGAATGGAGGCCTATCTTAGTGTTGCTGTTGTCACTCTCATCTATTTGCCCATAGCTTTCCATGCTAGTCTACCATCTTGACATTAACCACATCTGTCAGATTAGGTGGTGGCTCTACTGGCAAAGTTTTACTTGTAGCTACAGTGGAGGGGAGACTTCTCAGGTAGAAATGGATGTTGATAGTAATGCAGGTATCTCTCCCTAGAGCAGTGGCTCTCAGAAGTATGCTAGAGGCCAGGTCCCAGTCACCTCTGGATGTTTCCAGTGGTACACATGGCACCCTCTGGTGGAGAGCCACAGCTCTCCATGGAGCTTCTAAACAGAAGTTGCCAGAATATTTGTTTTAATTATGAATCTAAGCTCAATCTTTAGCATCATAAACAGAAATTTAATTAATTAGTTCTAAGGAGTTTTGTGACAGTTACATATACTGCACCCATGTACTATACCATGCAGTGAATAAATAAGGTCATTTCTTGGGGTGCCTCGGTGGCTCAGTTAAGTGTCTGCCTTCATTTGGGGTCGTGGTCTCAGGGTCCTGGGATCGAGGCCCACTTCTCCCCTCTCCCTTTGTCCCAACCCCTCATTCATGCTTCGCTTTCTCTCCCTCTCTCTCTCAAATAAATAAATAAAATCTTAAAAAAAAAAAAAAGCTCATTTCCCATCACCATGTAGATGAGTTCCACATATAACTTTAGAACCCCCTCTCCCTCCTTGCACAGCAGGAAACATCCTTTCATTTTAACAGTAACAACAAAAACCTGCAGAGTGATGCAGGAATTCTTTTGTTCCAAAACTGAATCTACTGTAAAGTACAGGGCAGCAAACCACACACCTTTTATGAGCATTTGAGTGAGCAGCTGGATTCTGAGATCAGTAAATAATTTATTTTATTTCAACTGACTAGCCAGGTGCTTCAGATCTTTCCTGACACTGATGGATGGTCTCCTCCACTCATCCATCCTGTGTCAGTCAGAACAGAGACTTCACTTGCCCCCTGTGGCAAGTTCTTCTAAGTGGTAAGTGTCTGTGTGTGGCATTTCCCCAGCAACCCTGCTGATTCCATAGAAAACTCCCCATCCGCTCTGAGTCAGTGGGACATAGGAGCACCCGGCAGCAAGCAGAATTCCCAAGCTCCGCTGGGCCATCACAGACACAGACGAGTGTCTGCTCGTCTCCTGATCGGGTAGCCGTGGCTCATGCTCCCAGTTTACCACCTGCCATCTGCTTCTGAGAAAGTCAGGCAAGGAGGAACTCAAACTTGGATCTGCAAGACCCAAACTGAAATGGATTTTTCCACCAGACTTTTCTATGATTGAAAAACTTTCTTGGAATCTATTAGTGAAACCTGTGGCAAAGACCTAATCTTTTTAAATAATACTAACATGAAGAATTACAATTTTTAAAGGTACTTATTTATCAAGTGCTTGCTATGTGCCAGGTACTTTACTGATCACTCTTATATTCTTGTCTCCTGTAATCATATCGCTATTATTGGATAGTACTGAAATTATCTGCATTTTTTATATGAGGGGATATAGGGAACAATTACTTATTAAGTAATGAAGCTGAGATCAGACCCTAAGACTGCCTAAGGCTGAGTCCTGCACCTAACCCATACTATGCCTTAAATGCAAATTGTCATTGCACTAATGCTCTGTAGTCCTAAGACAGTTTGCAGTATACAGTGAACTTTCACTCCATCACCTTATTTAATCCACACAGAACATTGATGATACTACTCCCATTTCATGACTGAAAAAAACAAGGCTTGGAGAAATAAATGAAGTAATGTGATGTATACAGAGAATTTAGTGTTTACTGGCACATAGATATTACTTAATAAGCACTAACATTCTTTTCTCCCTCCCAGCCATCAGGACATGCAGTGGGATATCCAGTCCCAATAACAGAACTGGACTGAAGCCTATCCCCTAAAACAAACCCAATCCATCAAACCGTGGATGCCTCAGTCATTAATAACTTGCTTTCACAAAGGAAATGGTTACTTGTTGTTGGCGTCTTCCAAATATCCTGCACATCCTTACTGCCCTAGCATCTGGAGGTCCATGTCAGTGGAGCATACTTGCTGCTAGTCCATCCTCCATTCACAGTGTTTGTCCGTCACTGCCCAGACCTGACCTCAGAACTCTTTCTAACATATCCCTATAAGAAATCCCTACTGCACAGTTGAAGTTAGTTCTTAAATTAAGTTGAAGTCTATTCACCATCCCTGCTCTGTAAGCCTGGAAAGGTTACCAGGCAAAACCATCATGCCTAACCATTCTGTTCTTTCTCAAAAACATTCTTGGAATATTTCATCTTGTCTGCTTCCTATCTGTGTTGGGCCTAAATGTATAGGTACCTTTAAGTGTAGACCTTGCTTGAGTTTATACCAAGCTGAGGTCATTTCCATTAACTTGATCTCCCATGTGTCTGATCCTGTGTGCCTGACCATAGAATCAGGCACTAAGACATATGTGCTTCCCAGACATGCCAAGGCTGACAGCTTGAAGTAAGTTTGGAAAAAATCAAACTAAAAGGGTCAGATGGTGAGTGCCAGCCACAATCTAGGAAGCCTATAGTATACTATCAGTAAGTATTTGTTGGCTGCCTGGTGGAAGGTGAATTATGATGCACTAGCCAAGGGGCTGCCAGAAACCCATATAAGAAAGCAAAGAGGACCAAGATATCACCATTGTATACTTCTTATTTACATAGTACCTTAGAGTAGTGATTGCGACCCAGACTGCATATCAGAATCACCCAAGTCCCTGACCACATCCCCAGACCTGCTAGCTCAGAATCTCCCCTTAATTGTGGGGTTTGGGAAATGCAGCCTTTCCATATTCAACGGACTTTCTTGCCCCTTATCTCTTTGTCCAAGTCTTATTTTTATGACTGGGCAGGTCAGCCTTGTTTCCCCGTTACAGGGTCTTGGTACTTTGATGGTTGTGACACTGTGTGAATTCCTTCACCTTGTCATTCGTCAGCATAGACCTTCCCCATAGCACCAAAGGTATAATTACTGAATCTGTAATATACCGTGTAATATACCATGAATTCCATCTGTGTCATAATTGCATATATAACCTAACATCATTCTGTGTAAGATAAACAGATTCTGTGTGGGATTTACAGTTAAAGACTATATCATAAAATAATCTTGCTGAAAGTTTCTGTGGTTACCTCCACTATCTCTTCATAAAACAATCCATATGTATAATCATAACACTTGTGATCATAGTAGTTATTTGTCAAAAGTATCAAGTACAATAGCATATACCATAGAGAAGGCAGAGAGGTTTCATCTCATAAACTGGCTCCAATCAAGTTTGTAATGGCTGCCTAGAGCATTATGCTGAGGCAGCATCGGGAGCTGTGTCTGAGGGCAACATAAAGAAACTCTGTGATTGATTAAACATGCCTGCCCTGGACCTGAGAATGATGAGAGGCAGCATATTTGCCATCTATTGTCTTCCCTGGTTTATCTGTCCTATTGCAGTTATTATTTAACCCCCTAGCCAATACCTACAAGCCAGTGCTAAAGGAAGACTTCATTACAGTGCCATTTCTTAATATGCAATATGCAAACTTAAGAAGCACATTAACACAAGACAAAGTGAATGAAAGCAAACAGCTGTGACCTGCACTTTTTTTATTTTTTAATCTTTTTTTACTCACTCTGGTGCTTTGTGTGGCTCTATGAAAAAAATACTTGAAAAAAAAAAATACTTGCCCCTGTTATTTTCCATTTGGGGTACCCATGGAGTATAGTTCAAGTAATTACATAATTTGGAAATGTGGGTTCTTAGCAGTAGATAGATTTTCCCTCCATATTTCTGTTTCATTTTCATACTGAATACTAAGGAGATACCCTCCTCCATTCAGATCCACAAAAATGATCATGAGAGACATTCATCACACTTAGCTCCAAAATCCCTGGGTCCACTCAGTAATTTGAGGATGGCAGTTCTAGTATCACATGACTGTTCTATCCCTGTTGTGACAGCATTTTCTGAACCAAAATTTGGAATAGAGCTTAACAGGTACTAATGAGCTTATGAAATAGCAGGACAAATACTATCAAGACTGCCTCCAGAAAATGTTCCTTATCACATTAGTGCTTAATGCAGTGATTGCATTGAGGGAAAATCCCCTGATAGGGAATGTCAGAAACTCAGGGTTTTTCCTAACTGTGTACCTTACTCTAATTCCCTGCTCCCAGATCTACCCTTTTGAGAACACCTGTTGAATAATCTAATGTTACTAAGGATAATGTATCAGGAGGACAGATGGTTGAGAAAGCCTTGAGAATTGGAAAAGTTGAGAGCCACTGGCATAAAGAAATTAATGGGGGTAGGATACAGGAGCATCCATCAAGGTTCTGTATTCCTTTTACCATGCCCTCAGCCTTGGCAGTTGAGCTCCATCCGTGTACCAGGACCTGAACATGAGGAAGAGCTGGTCCTTCCCCACTCTACAAGTGATGTCTTAAATTCTCTTAGGAGATGGCATACTGCTTCCTAACTGACACCGTAAGCTCCCCTGAAGTATCTATTTACCAGGAGAATATTTAGTTTGGGAAACTAACGCCCCTAATAGACAATCTTTGTAAACACCTTTTTCACAGAGAGACCTTAGTCCTCATCCAGGGACAGTTGTTACTGGTTGAAACAGTCCCAGGTCCCATTCAGTAAGCCCCATCTTTGTGCTGAGCGCTATGCCGAGTACAGCTGTACATTCATGATTTCATTCATGTTCAGGCCTTAGTTTTCATTCCAAGGATAATGGCCTAGTCAAGTACACTCAGACTTGTCACTGAGTCCCCAACTGACCACACATTGGAATTGGCAGCTCTTAGCTATGGTTCCCAAAAGGTTTTAGATGGTGAGCCCTTGAATGGAACCATTGATTCTAGGTCCCAGTACCCCCACTTGATTTCAAGAAGGTAAGGCTCTACTGGGTCTCATTAGTTGTGGCCAAAATATGATATTGTTATCTATTTTTGGGTCCCTAAGGACAACAGTGCTTTTCATACTGTAATGCATTTGATCACAATGTGAATATACCCACTATATAAACAATGCATTGAAACAGGAGAACTGATCTGTTTAAATCCTGGCCTGATAGTCTGGGATATGAATTATGGGTACAGCTCTGTCATTAATGGGTGACATCAGACAAGTCATATCCCCACCCTGAGCCTCAATTTCTTAATATGGAAAATGTAAGCCCCAGACTAGGTGATCTCTGAGGTCTCATTAAGCCCAAACAGCCTTTGTATCTGATCCTGTGTGTAAATTCAGACAAGTCTCAAAGACTTCCCTGACTGCTCTGTGGATTCTATCGATTGGCTGTGTGGATTCAGCACAATCCACTCCAGCAAAGAGTTGTTCAGTGGCACTCCCAGGGGCTTTTCCAGGCTTTCATAGACTCTAGGTAACCCGAAGACAAGAGGATTGTAGAATTATATGAAAAGCTACTCCAGGATTTAACAACAGTGGAGCTTTTCTAGTCTTAGATTCAAAGTTGTGGGAAATTGATGAATGAAGCACAGTTCATGATGTCTGAGCAAATAAATAACTCAGGAAATACACTGAGGCACAGAATGTTAAATGCCCTAATTTTTGCCAAATTGGTGTTTTAGCTTCTTGGAAGGGCATTTTAAGCGTGCCTTAGGGAAGGTTGTGCCTCCTGAGAGTCAGGCATGAGTCTCTGGAACAATAGGAAGCAGCAGACTTGTCGGGACACATCCTAGATTTGGTCAGATAGATCTGCCCTTCAGCCCAGTTTTGCCATTTGCTGACTTGATTTCACCCTACGTAAGTACATCATTTCACCTTTCTGCAGTTCATTTCTAATAATCTTACTAATAATTGATTGAGCCTTCTTATGTGCCAGGCACTCTACTGAGTTTTTTACATACTTATGCCACTCTATCTTCAAGACATTCTGGAAGACGGTTCTGTTTATTACCCCCTTCTGCAGAGGAGAAGGCTCAAGCTTACTATGGGAGAAGTACATTCACCCAGGATAACAATAATGGGAATGTACCAGCAAAATCAAGATCCCCAAACTAATGACCTAGAGACTTGGGTGCAGCTGAGGTGGGTGGGGGTAGCAGGGGGTTCCCCTAGCACATGTTTTTACAGCTCCAGGTGTGAGAATGGTCTTCCTAATGTCAAATTGAACTCCTGGAGGTTGCGGGAAAGAAGTATGGCTAATGACCCTCGGTGATGGGAGATTACTACAGGGATGCATAGGGTTGAAGATATTGGTCTCCCCAGTTGGACATTCATTCTGGATCCTGGCGCTTCCAAGGCTGGGATGTAGAGCAGGTCCCAGAGATAATGCCTCTAGACTAGGGCCAGGCAGGTCTCTTGTTCACATCCCTCCTGGGGCCCGGTGAGCTTCCTTTCCAGACCCTCATTGCAGGGTCTGTGTCATATTTCTTAGCCCAGTGCCTAACTCCTTGATAATGACAGTCATGAGAAGTTGTGGTATAGGTCACTGGTGACATATTAAGCACTATTCCAAGCACTTTACAAGTCTTATTTAATCATCACAAAAGCCCAGGAGGTAAATTCTGTTATCATCACCATTTTATAGTAACTTGCCCAAAGTCACGTGGTTAGGCAGTAAGGAAACCGATACTCAAACTCAAGACTCTCTAAATCTAAAGTCCCTATCCCTAACCAATCTGTACTACTGCCTTTATATATAAAACAGGCTCCTACTGCCTTCCTGGTCAGAAGTGTGGTAAGCTGTCAGTAAGTCGCTCTACACAAAAGGACCCAGCACACGGGCTGCCCAAAGGAGGTACCCAGTCTCTTAGCAGAAGATGATATACATGCTTATTTCCTTTTATGGAAATCTCTTGGTTAGTTAAAACAGACGAGGGTTTCCTTGTGATAACTCTAAAGCCTTGGACAAATAGTTTCCCCAGGTTGCTGTATATACATTAGAGTTGCATTTTTCTTTATTTTGAGCTGTCTTGTTAGGGAAGGATTTATATGCTGGCATTGACATAGGACAGCAATCAGGCATTGTTTTCTGCCTTTGACAGTTGGCGTGATACTTTGCTTCCAGTGAAGTTTGACTCACTGTATCTGGAAGCTGTCAGAAGTGGGAGCATGAAAAGGTCATGACGGATGGCCGTGGATAAGTGGGTAGGGGAGGAGAGCTGGTAAAAGAAGACAAGTGGCCTCCCTTATTTCTGAGGGAAGGGGCTGACCCTGTCCACTTCAGGCCAGCCCTCATGCTGTCTTCATCACTTCCCACAGCTGGTCAGGTAAGGCCTGCCAGGCACCATTTGTGGGAGTGGCCCCCTGGGTGGCTATAATGCAGCCATGGGAGGGAGCCCTTCCCAGCAGCTCAGCCACTTGGGTGCTTGAGAACTGCTAAGTGGAACTGGTCTTCGTTTAGGGCTGTTTTCATGATTATTGTCACGTTTAGTCAAAAGTACCCCCAGAGGGCCATTGAGCCTGGGGGGTGAGAAGAGAGAGGCTAGCCACCAGCGTGGGGCCTCGATCTCCTCCCGGGTTTCGGCACCAAATGTCAGGTTTAATCCGATCGGTAGTGAAATGGAATAGAGAGGCCAGGCAAAAGTTGGTCGAAACAGGCTTTTAATGGGATGCGCTCTCGGGCGAGGTTCCGAGGCCCGCAGGGGAGAGAGAGAGCAGGGACGTCGCAGGGGAAGTCGCCCCCTGGCAGGTCGCAGGTGGGTTTATGAGGAGTTTTTGGCAGGAGGGTTGGTAGGGAAATATGGGGGGAGGTTTCCTTATTTGATGGTGTTTTTCAGGTTTTCGGTCTTTTCCGGGTCTTGGTTTGTTTTTTTGTTTTTTGTTTTTTTCCAGTTAGGGCAAGGGTTACGGGTTTCATAAACTAAGTCAGGGTAGGGCGGCAAGGCGGCGTTGGCGGGAAGATGGGGGTGGGCGGCGTTATTGGGAGGTTGCTGGCCTCTGGTCGGCCACTTTGAGGTCCCCAGTCTCACCAGCCCAACAATTATCAATCACAGGATTCAGCTTACTCCCTTCCCCACACTGTAAAAGTTAGGCAGGTGTACTGAATCCTGAAATAGAAACCAAGAAAAATGTCAGCTCCTAAAATGATGTTTGTTTTTATTTTGAGTGAAATTTCTGTTTTAGAAAAGAACAGAAAAGGAAAAGATATAATTCTACTAGCAAGAATTGACCACTGTTGCCAGTTTGGAGCATATCCATTAGATCTCCTTTCTATAAATATCTTTTTCCTCTGCTTTTCACTTAGCTTCACAAGAATTCTTCCAAGTCAAACCTTTTCTCATACACATTTTTTCATGGTTGTGTTATATTCCATCATGATTGGATTAACTATTCCTCTATTGGCCGTTTAATTTGGAGAAATGTAAACTTAACAAAAGCCAACTTCCCTTGTTTTCTTGGATGTATGTTTATAGTTTGAATTACCTAAAAATAGTGCCCAAGTGACACTTTAAGGAGCACACCTGCCTTTCTTTCATGACTTTAAACAAAAGCTTTTGTCAAGGACATTAAAACCGTGCTCAGTGGCCATACAGAAGAATATTGATAGGCTTTCATGCTCCATGTTGCCATGTCGGAACAAAAGCAGGTGTGCATTTATCAGCACGTTTGAATGTTTGTGTTTGTTCATTGGTAAAAATTGAAAAAGGATACTAAAGACTAAACTAAGCAGAATTCCTTATTACATCTGGACTTAACTGAATGAGGCTGTGCAAAGCAGTGGGAACCAAGTAAGTAGCTCTGGGTATAAAATGGCTTTTCCACGGAAAAGCTCCCCAACCTTGGACAAGCACCTTCACCCCTCCTGGGGGATGTTATATAAAACCCCTAGCATAGTTCCTGCAGAATGGCATAGTGGCTGAGAGAACAGATTCTGGAACCAAATTTCCCGACTTTCTCTAAATTCTAGCTCTGCCACTTTTTAGCCATGTGACCTTGGGCAAGTTACTTAACCTCCCTGTGTTTCAGTTTTCTCATCTATAAAATAGGGCTAAATATAGTAGTAACCAATGTGATAAGACTGTCCTGAGATTTGAATCAATACACACAAAGGATTTCTAACCATGCTAACATGTATTTGGTGCCAGGTAATAATGTTCATTCTTATTTGCCCCTGGCCCGGACTGTTGTGCCAGCTTCCTAACTGGTCTCCTCTCCTCCAGGCTACTTTCTCTGTCCAACCAAGAAAGACCCCTTGAGCTCCCCAGGCAGGGAAGAAGAGGTCTCTGTTTGCTTCCAGCCGAAGTTCTGGAGACTCAGCAGTGGCTTCTAGGTACATTGAGGAGAATGGGCTCCAAGGCTAGACTGCCACAGACCCTCCTGAACTGGAAGCAGAGGGTTGTCACTTGTGCATCAAGAGCAGATCAGCTCCTGTGGGCTGTGTGCCCTGCTTTAAGAAGCTAAGACTCACACATCTCAAGCAAGGTGAAATTATTTAATGTACAAAAGGATTTTTCCCATCAGGAAAGATTCCCCCTACAGGTTCCTTTAAATAGTGACTCCTCTAGGCGGCGAGTATTTTACAGATCATTAACTACTTGACTGAAAGCCTGCAGGGCAGAGAAATTTAAAACTAAAGTGTTGGGAGCCCCTGCCAATTACAGATCAATCCAAAATTAATATAAAGTGTCTCTGGAACTAGAAGTCAGTGGGAAAATGTGATTTGATTCAGAAAAAAATCTGATTTACAGGCAACTTTTTGGGAGCACATTAGTTGTTTAAATGATGTTCCACCTGCCTGCCCATCTTGAACCTAATGCATTCATTTCCCACATCTTCATCCCCAAACTCCAGGATTGGGGTTCCCCTCTGCGAACAGAGACTGCACAATAACCCCCAGAAAGGGTGTCTTTGGGAAAGTGTTCCTGTGGCCATGCAGAGCGCATGCAATTGATGCAGAGATACAGCCAGAAATGGATGAACTCTACAGTAACAATTTGCAGATAAAAATAATAGAAGTTAAAGTGTACTTTACATGATAAAAGAAAGATGAAAGAGGATGAGAGTCTGTTACATCTGAGATGGTTACAAAAGTCCTGCTTTGTGAAGTAGGCTCTGTTGAAAAGATTGATGCCATGGGGAGTGACCTTGGCTTGGAGCAGGAGCTGGTGATGTATGTATGAGCATCCCTCTGCTAAATGGACCCAGATTTGTAGCACTAATATACATGGGAGCCCAGAACCAAACTCAGTATAGCAATAAATCAACAGCCACTTTGGGTGTCATTTCTGGTTTATATTCCACTATTGTTCTATCACTTTAATTCATGTCACTATCATCTTTTCATCTGGAACAGTTTTATATAATTTTCCAGTGGAGTTACCTGACAAATCCTATCAAATTAACAAGGTACATTAACAATATTGACTGACTACAGCTTCAGGAGTTGCAGGACCGTAGAACAAAATTTTAAAGCTGTGCCTCTCTAGTGATGCTTTTTTTTCCCCTTCTCTTGCTAAGAAAGGAATATGGGGCAGGGTTTATTCTACATAAGAGATATGCACATTTATTTATTTATTCTACATAAGAGATATGCACAAAAAGTCTGCTCACTTTTTGACTTTTATAAATGTCAAAATAAGCAGAAGAAAGAGGGGGGGACCAAAAAAATAAAAAAAACCACTTGCTACCAACAGCTATGGCATCAGTACTTTCCTTCTTTCAGGGAACTATAGAAATGTCCAGATCTCTTACAATTAATGACCAAATTGGAGGGAAGAGTGTAACTGGGTAGTCGTAATCTATTTTAAGTGAAATGTAATAAAATTGGTCTCCTGATACATTCTCACCCTCCTGAAATCATCTAGACCTGAACGACCAGAGTCCATTGGACTTATGACATTATGCCTAATTGAAATATGGTGTTCCTGAAATATGTCTAATGTCAAATTCCAGCATTCAATTAATAAAAAATACCAATTGTTCATCTTTTCCAAAGACCACACAGTAATGACCAGGGTTAAGCAACTGTACTGCATTGTCTCTTCTGAAGACAGCAGATAAGACTCTACTGGAATCTGTCTGTTTGGCCTCCTGCCTTTGTCTAACTGCTATTTAGGATTTCTTTATTCATAAAATAAAATAGAAACGGAATATGTGGCAGACCATAACACTAGAATTTTTTTTTATATTTGTTTTCTTGTTTAATTTTAAATTTGCTCTCAGACTGTGGTGATTGTGTTATTTGGGTTTTTTTGTTTGTTTGTTTTGTTTTTTAATTGAGCTGTTTCTTTTATCTGCTTTTTCTTTTGGTCTACCAAGTTTTCTCATGTTGTACTGAAAAATTTCTGAGTGTGACCCCTGGAATGAAATGTATTAATTTTGATTGTCTTTTTGTTACAGCATGTACATTTGTGGTTTTAATTATCTCATACTTTATTTGATTTTGCTTTTTTCCACTTTGCCCCTGACCTTTAAACTATGACCTAAATATTAATTACTTTCAAGATTCTCTCTGAGGCGCACTCTGGAAGGCATATTGAAGGTTTTTGTCTTACTTCATAAACAGATTCCTCGATTTTCAGTAAAATGGGAAAAAGAGAGCATGCAGCCTAGATCATATGTGTGTGTCAAGCTGAGAGTATACTGCTCAGTAACACTGGGAGAGCAATTGCTATATATTGCCACGGTTATTCCAGGACACCTTTCATCCCTGGCATTACCTTTGTTCTCCTAACACCTTTGCTTCCAGTCACTGTACGATATGTTATGTCTTTCACAGCTCTGAAAATGGAACCTGAAGTGCCAGTATTTAACATGCTGGATTCCTGTTATAAAGCCTTTGTTGCATAAAGCTCACACCCAGTGCTGTTTCTCCCTCAGCAGAGAAGCAGTGACCTCCACAGACTGAAGCCAGGCTCCCAGACTTGAACTTGGAAGGTTTTATGTAAAGGACCCTTTGATCCTCCTGTGACTTCTTCTCAATATAGTTTGCATAATTATTTAGTAGCAGAGAAGGGAAGAGATAGATTTTTCCTATTTTTAGTGTGTAAGATTTTTCTAGATCAGAAAAAAGACTACTGATCAAAATTGTTTGTTTTTTTAGTGAATCTTACATTATGTTTTACTTCATTACAATCAAGGTGTTTTGTAGGGTTAACAATATGTAGGTAAACTCTCTATTGTATCTGTGGTACATCTAAGATGGCATGTTTCTTAATACTTTTTTATATGGGTTTTAGTGGCTTCTCCCCGCAACTCACCCACCCAGGAAACCAGGCTGTGCAACTTCTGTGTGCCGTTGGAGTCTCCTTATGTCTGTCTTAAGCCCATGGCATTCCCCAAAGCCCTAAGAAAGAGCTCTTGTTCATCCAATTTAGGATTTGCAAAACAGGTCAAATGATTACACTGAAATCACTTACACTTTCCACATTTATGCCTTATTTTTTTGTCCTTCCCTTATCCTCACCCCCCCCCCCCCCGGCCTTACAGGTATCTCTGGAGACAAAATAGAGATAGACCCTGTTACGAATCAGAAAGCCAGCACTAAGTTTTGGATTAAGCAGAAACCCATCTCAATCGATTCTGACCTGCTCTGTGCCTGTGACCTTGCTGAAGAAAAAAGCCCTAGTGAGTAGTCCCTTTTATTTATGTCTCCTTTCTCTCTTCCCCCTCTTCCCCTCTGTGTGCTGGGTGCCAGGAGAATATATTGCCACCGTGTCCTTTTTTCCTTGGGTCTATTTAATCCATTACCAGAAATTTCTTTTAATCAAACAGGATTGTATTATGGTGCCCAGAGCCTGACATGAGCCCCCATCCTGTTAGGTCTTGATGGCAGCAGAGAACCTCATAGCACGGTTTCTGACCTTAGGAGCCCCACTCTGGGGGCTGGGGACCTAGGGGCAGGTTCCTGATGCACCAGAGCCCTCATGCTCTCCCTTCTTCTTCCCATTTGGGGCACTTGAGCAGTCAGACCTGGACCTGCCTTCCTTCTTTGCCAGATAGAGGGAAGCTAGGAGATTTCCTGTGGCAGCCGAGGACTAGATTTAGATATCCATCAAGCCGGAAGTGTCAACACCCTCCAGATTATTGGCAGCTGCATGACCTACCAGCTCGTAATTAAACTCCTTCTTGGTCCTGCAGAAGAGATCGCTGCTGGGTTGGCACTCCTCTGCTTAAATTATCAAAGTAGATACAGTCTGGTTATATATTTTTGGCATATTATATTTTTGCAGTTAAGTAATTGAGTGTAGCATTTAGATTCATTATTTTTAAGCCTTCAGTCCCATCAATAGGCAGAAAGGACGAGATCACACTGAAATTCCTTCATGGAAGAAAAAAGTTTAAACTGTACAAGAATTTGTTAGTTGCCTGGAAAAGGCTGCAAGAGAGTAGTTGTCAGAGTCTGGTATATATCAGCATTGCCTGTGGACCCTATTTATTTTTTATTTTAATTTTTTTAAAGGTTTTATTTTATTTTTTTCATGAGAGACACAGAGAGAGGCAGAGACATAGGCAGAAGAGGCAGGCTCCCTGCAGGGAGCCCAGTGTGGGACTGAATCCCAGGAACCCCACCTACCCACCCCCATCACGACCTGAGCCAAAGGCCAGATGGTCAACCACTGAGCCACCCAGCGCCCCCTGTGGAGCCTATTTAAAATGCAGTTCTCCAGGGCCCATCCCCACTGGGGTTTTTTGGTGGGGGAGAGGGGGTATTTATTTTATTATAGAGCAAGTAGGGAGAGGGACAGAGGGAAAAAATCTTCAAGCAGACTCCCTGCTGAGCAGGGATCCTGACACAGGTCTCAGTCTCACAACCCTGAGATCATGACCTGAGCCAGAACCAAGAGTCAGATGCTTAACTGACTGGGCCACCCACACACCCCTCCCCAGTGGGTTCTGATTCATTAACTTGGAGGATGATATGAGCTTCTAATTTTTGTTAATCCCCTTTATTCCAGTGCCCACTGAATTGGGACCCAATGTTATAAGGAGTGACATACTCAAAAGAAACAGTAAGAAATGTAAAGGCCAGCAAGTGTTTATAATATGGTTCAAGTTTTTGAGATAATACTAAGCAGGGACATAGGAGCAGAGAGCCCCCTGAAGGGGTCCTATGGACAGGGCACCTGCCACATTGCCTCATTTCTGGGTGGGTATTTGTTTTATCAAATCCAGCTGTGCTAGGCTACATAATCTCCTCCTTTCAACCCATTGGTCTCCAGCTTGACAAAAAGGGAGAACCTAGTGGTACAGGGGAAAGGAGGCAGACCATGCCCACCCACTCTCACTTCCTGCCATTGTTGTCATCCTAGTGAGGGGATTCTGCAAGATGGCAGCCAGAAGGGGCTGGTGAGAAAATTGTTTACTGCTCTGGGGCACTTGCCTCCACCTCTAGATAAACATCTTCTTCCTAATTCCTCCCACTCCAGCTTATCAGCCAATAAAGATGTCATTGTTCTGGCATCTTTCTTCCCAAGAATTCAGGATGCTTTGAAAAGTAACATTTTGAAATTCTCCATGTCTCTGAGAAATGAAAGGCAGTTGCTTACATGTTCATAGATGGATAAGCTGGAGTAGAAAGGTTAGGGAAAGAACTAGAAAAAGGATTCAGATTTCCTTTACACTCATACCAAGACACTCACATGCCAAAGAAGTCTGTGTGTGATTCAGGCACTGAAAGTGAAGGGTGTAACACACCCTAAGAGGGAAGGAAGAAAAGATGCGCAGCCACCACCTCCCAGTTGCCTCTTGCCATCAGGCAGTCAGGAAGTAAATATTACACATGTCTGAGAGAGGTGCCAAGTTCCAAGCTGTGGGGATACAGAGCAGACGTGGGGTCCACCATTTCAATATTGACAGTCCAGGAAGAGAGTCTTTTGTCTTATTTTCAACCTACTGGATGGTTTGTCTTATTTTCAACCTACTCACATGCAAGTCTTTCTTTTTTTTTTTTAATTTTTATTTATTTATGATAGTCACAGAGAGAGAGAGAGAGAGAGGCAGAGACATAGGCAGAGGGAGAAGCAGGCTCCATGCACCGGGAGCCCGATGTGGGATTCGATCCCGGGTCTCCAGGATCGCACCCTGGGCCAAAGGCAGGCGCCAAACCGCTGCGCCACCCAGGGATCCCTTTTTTTTTTTTTTTTTAATTTTTATTTATTTATGATAGTCACAGAGAGAGAGAGAGCACATGCAAGTCTTAAAGAGGTTTCCTTCTCTCTCACTGTGGTTCCAGAGATCTAGAAGTTGTGAGTTCCCTGAACAAAGAGGTGCACTGCCCCAGTCAGACATTTCCTAAGTTCCTGTGCCCCTATCACAGTGCTTTCCAAACCATGTTCCTCAGAGCTCTAGGTCCTTGGGGGACCTCAGGGGCTGGGGGCAGGGAAAGGGGCAGGCTTGGTTATGACACCTCCCCTTCAGTCAGCAGAGTGCTACTTCTTTCTGTTTGGGGATTCTGCAGTCAACCAATAAAAGGGATTTTGCTGCTTTAAAAAAGGTTTGAAAGCTACAGGCTCACAGGACAGAAGCCAGACTCCTCACCATAGGAGTCTTTACAGACATTGACTACTCCAGGCTCATAGCCCATAATTTCCCATCCTAAACTTGGACTATGGTCACTGTGGATTATTTGCACACAAACACACCTTGAATTCTGTGCTGCTGCTCTTACCACTGCCTGGAGTACACCTCCCCACTGACCCTCCCTCTAACTGACAGGCACCTCCAGTTCCTCATGTCTGGCTCATCCTTTTTTCAAGGTCCAGCTCCAGTGTCAGGCTCTCTCCATAACTTTGTCCCAAAGAGTTTGCACAGCAAACTCGGATACAGCACCTCTCACACTGTGCTGTTTATTGACTTGAAGTCTGTCCCTCCCCCCCAATCTCCATGCTGAACTAATTGATCCAGGAACTAGTTTCTCTATCCTCATCCATAGCACCACAGTGCCTGCAGAATTGTCCTCAATGGATGTTTGCTGTCTTCAAATTGAATTTAATGAGGCCAGGATTGAGAAACCAAAAGTTTCTCAACATAATTTATGTTGTAAAGAGCCCAAACAAAGATACATTAACTGAATCGGCTTGATGCTGTGTTTGTTTTTTTTTTTTTTTATGATTTCCAGTATCTTCATCAAATTAATTCAGTGACTTAATCTAAAAAGTTTATCTTCAAGACCATCATCAGACCACAGAATTAATCTGTGGGGTGGTGACAGCGGCGGCAGCAGCTGCTGCTGCTTCTTCTTCTTCTTCTTCTTCTTCTTCTTCTTCTTTTAAAGGATTAATGGTAACCCTTTTTATCTTTTGTGTCTGTTGAACCTTAGAAAAAAGTTATTTTAACAGCACTAAAGAAATGAAAGTCACTATATTTCATAAGTTTAGCCTGTGATTTTTATCAGCATAGTGATGTATGTTTGTAGCTGAGTTTACATCAAAAATTATTCTTGGGGCCTTCTTGAATGAATTATGGCAAAGAGAGAGAGTCTAGAAGTAGATAAGGTTTTGATTTCTGCAATATATTTCCTTTTTCATGTTTTTATCTCTCGTAACACAGTGTCTTGCCGAAGACTGGAACGTGTGACCAACTGGAATAATTTAGTTGTGAAAACAGCAAACGTGTTATTAAACAGCCTTCTTTACAAAAAGGCATTAAGTGTTGGAAGGATAATGAAGTTGTCCCAGTCTGTCTTGAGACGTGTTTGTCAGAATTTTGAACAGAAAAGAAATGGTTTCTAAAACCTTCAAATATGACCAGTTTGCAGTGTTTATTGAAAAAGCCTGTCAAACCATTAATTTGGTCGTCATAAGGAACACAGCTCAAGTTTAATTGACGCCATATCCAAAAAGTATGTGAATAGTGGACTTGGCAAAGGGACTGAGCAATAGAGCGCCTGCAGTGAGACACATAATTACACATAACCATGGATCAGAAAGATCCAGACTATGTAGCTGTGCTCCATAAATAGCAGTTCTATGGCTCTCTTTCCTTCCCCTAACTTCTCCCTCTTAGGCTGCATTCTCAGAGGGAAGATTTATTGCTCTGTCCCTGTGAGTGTTTAAGGACCTGGAACTTAATGACTAAATAGATACATGCTTTAGAAGAAATTTGTACATATAAATATGAACTCTTACCAGAATCAGTGGAGAAAATCTGTGTATCAGAAGCACTGAGAAATTAAGAATAAATTCTGCCTTTGTAGATTGGGGGGAAAACAAAACAAAACAAAAAGGCTATGCACTGCCATTACTATTCAAATCAGTGATTTCTCAGTCTGGTTTTGCCACTCCTTAGGATATCTTTTGCTATTTTGAAGGATGTCACCAACCTCTAAAAGATGAATTCATTTTAATTCATTTTAACTGAACAAATATGTATACAACACATTGGAGGGAAGAATGTTTCCATATCAGAGACTACCATGGCATCCTCCATCCTTACTCAGCTAAACCTGGGCTTTGGATGTGCTGGGCTCTCTTTTTAAGTGCTAGCCTCAAATTCCAACACTGAAACAAAAGCAAGGGACCTTTCTTTTAAACTAACACCCTTCAGAGACTCTCAGGCTGGATTTAAATAAAGTACCAGACTCAACCATGCCAGGTCTGGTTTTATCATAAGAAGGTTGTGCAGGTTTCGAGTCTTTAAAGGAAGCAGCCTATCATTAAGAAATCAGATTTAAACCTTAATAAAGTAGCTGTCGTCTTTATAGCTGAAAAGAGCTCTGTATCTCAATTAAGTATAGATAATAGAAAATCTTAAGGAAGCAACATAATAGAGGTAACCTGATTACATTCTCTTGCAATAGTATAATTTAAAGGAAATCTGATTCTGTTGATGCTGGTGGGGGATTGCTTGTTTGTTTTGTTTTGTTTTGTTCTTTGTCCAAAACAGTGTTTGGATATAGGATAGGAACTCTGGGATTATGAGTTAACCACAACTGCAGGAAACTGTCAGGCCCTGGTATGAACAGAACCTGCTAGATATTTGAGATGAGATTCAGTTAAGGTTATGAGTTAAATTAGTTGGGCTTATTGGTGACCTCCCGCTTAAATGAATCTTTCTTTTCATAAGTACTTGACAAGATCTGTAAAGTAGTGTATTTAATTTACTAATTAAATTAAAGCTACTGAATAATGATTTGTCCACATTGATTTAGCTTAAATAGAAAAGATCAGCATTGTTGTGATCTTCAGCAACCTTAATGGCCAAGCCAGTTAGACACAAAGGCCTCTTGTGTTTTATAGGTCAGAAGTACATAGGTAAGCCCAGGCTGTAATTGAATTGCCTACACTGCATGCTGCAGTTGCAGATTCCCTTTGCCTTCTCGTTCCATTGTTGCACTGGGGCTTAAGAGAATGTTAACGCGGTAATAGGCACAGGGCCTTCCCCATTATACGTCTTGCTATCGAGCGGTTCTGCATGACTAGTTAAAGAAGATGGCAAGAAGATTAATGAAAGCAAGGCTAATACAGAAGGGGGTACTTTTGCAAGACTTCTACCGAGGAGATATTAGAGCTGAACCAGAGCTTGGCTTTTTCTTTATCCTGTGACCTTTGAACCTGCCTTAGTGTTGAGAGCTGCCAGGGAAGTCGACATTTTGATTGATGTTGGTACACGAGTCAGTCTCTCCCATTGAATTCCACATCTGCACGAAAATAGCTTTTCCAGCAGAATTCATACTGGCCAGAAGTGATAGCCAAATTGATGGCTGAAATGCTTTTATGTAGTTTTCATTTAAACCTAAAGGTATTTGATGGTTTAATTCAGTATCCAGTTCTCATAGATTATAAGCATTCACTTATATATCCTTAATGGGATCATCAACTCATAGTGAAAGACCAGTATTAAGAGTGTTCAGAGGTTTGCAAAAGAGCTCCAAGCAGGCTTTATGGAGGAGTAAAAGCAGTCATCACACAAAACCTTCATCATCCTCCAAAAAGAAAAATCAGTCTGAGGGCCCAGGCAAACTGACTTTGAGGTTTTTGTGTATAAAGTAAAGTGTCCCACTATTTCTGGAAAGCTACAGAGGGGGAAGTCTGAAATCTTCTGTCTGGATCCCACCTCAGCTCCAACTCAGAGGCTCTCTTGATCTGAGTTCCCTGACCTTGTCCTCAGGACACTAGCATTCCATCTGAAAGGCATTGTTATGATCTGCTTGTAAGACAATCCCGTGCATGTGTCCCCACTAATTGTATTGCCTTGCTTGTGGAACTGTGGGCCATTAGTGTATGTTTCTGTGTGTCTGTGTGTGTCTTTAAATGTGCCTTTGTTTGCATCCCCCACACCCTGTTCCCAATAAAAAAGAGTAGGGAGGGAGAGCGGCAGAAGAAGGACTCAGGTTTTGTTACTAAAATCGACTTGGGCACACCCCAATCCATATGTTGAATCCTCTGATCACCTGATTTCTCTTTTTTCTGTTGGACAGAGGTAGTAGTTGTAGCAGAGAGCACATGCACACACATACACACACACACATTGATGTGACAGGCATTCCAGTTCCTAAAGGAGGAGGTACCCAAGATAGATGTTCATGAGAATGAAAGAGAAATGAGGGCGACATTAGCCATCCTGGCTGACAGAGCCACAGCCCCTGGGTGAGTGGGTGGATGGCCATGGCCATACCACATACTGTAGGCCCCAGTAAGTAAGGCATTTGCATTTATACTCAAGTAGACCTGTAGCCAGGAAGACCACAGCCCATCCTTAGGCTCTAATGATTCCCAGGAGGTCCAGGTACTCCAGACATCAGGTGGAAAGCTATGTAGTGCTTTTATTCTCTGACAAGGACTTATTTCATAAATTCCAGATCAAATACGGTAAGTACTGCTAGATTACAGAACACAATGGACTCTAACATATTAAATGCCCCAGTTATTGAATTGCCTTTTCATAAGGGTACTCTGGAGCACAATCAGGAGCAGGCAGTGCCTCATCCTTTTAACAGATATGTTTCCTAGCCCTATTAAAAGGGGTCTTCATCTATCCTGTCAAAGGGAGTCTGCTGGGGTTTTTTAGTTTAATTACACTATCCAATTAAAACTCCTTGCTGCATTTGGATGCGCCTCTCCTTGGGCCTGAGTGGATATGACATTTACAAGGCTCGCCTTTCAAGCAGACAATAGTGTGATTGATGAGGTGCATGTTCAGTGGAGGAGGCGAGTGCCTGTGGAAGTGCTGCTTAGTGCATTTTGATTTATTTATCATTTCCTTCCAAAACAAGGGAGCTGCCGGGGAGATGGGTTTGGGCAACCAGGGAGACCACCTCAGTTTTTCCAAGTGTGTGGGAGGGAAAGACCTGGAGTGTGCCACAGAATAAAAGTGGGGAAAAAATCTCTAAGCTCAGGGCCAATGGGCATCATCTACTGCCAGGCTGCATTCCTAGGTTCTCTGACCCAGTTTGGTTTCCAGTAACCTCACACTGTGATCTGCTGTTAAATGGGCTATCACTGTATTTCAGGGAGCAGTTCTCTGGGGCTGGATAACATTGGCTAGACCCCTGAGAACTCAGCCAGGAGGGAACCCACCCAGCATGTGTGCCATTGATCTAGTCATTATTAACTGGCACTTGATGTTTGCAGTAGGTATGCCTATTTATGTTCCCAGATGCATCCTTTAGAAATCCAGCAGTTTCTGTCCAGGGGCTACAGTCAGTGCTCGATGACCCTCAAACTTTGCCTGGGCACCATAAGCATTTAAAAGTTGCTTCTAGAATTTGGAATTCGCCAAGAGCAAGTGTGGCTGTTCAACAAAGAGATATGGCAGTACGGTGGAGAACTTCTCAAGGTTGTAGTGGAAAGGCAAACCCAACATCTTGTTCTTAACCTACTATTGCTGTTTGCCCTCAGCATATGATAGATGAGACCAGCGTGCTTGTCTCTGTAGTTCATGGAAAAGACAATATGTGGTTTCAGGAAGGTCAACACTCTATGAATTTAGGAGGCAGGAGACTCTCTTCTGAGTCCCAGACAGATGATAAGAACAACACAACTCCCATATTCATTTTCACATACTACAGTTGCTCATAGGAGTTGTTGGGAAGCATGTTTGCTTACTACATAACATGTAAGAATGTCTGTGTTTCTGAGGAAAATTGTCTGCTCCCAAGATTTTCAGTGGGTTTTCATTCTCTGTAATCCTTCCTCATTTTTCCCTAGGATTTATTAATGAGCAAAGAATATGTTTGTGTCAATTTGAATACTTGTTAGAGTAGAAAATATTTTGGGGTATCAACTTTTTTCCTCCTGGAAAAACCTTTTATTTCTTTTTTCATTAAAGTTTTCGCTTAATTATTGGCTTGTGCATTATGAACCCATAATAACAAAACAGATATAATAGGAAATTTGCATACATTTATGTTTTCCTAGGTTTTTATTACCATTTTTTCAAATTTTTTCTTTCTTGATTTTAACATCAGAAGAGATCCTGATTGAAAAGAAGGTAGGGGCAGAAACTGTTCCTTACTGAAAAATTGTGTGAAAGATTTCTCAGCTAGATAAATGATAGGAAAAATCTGTTTCCCTTGCCTCCTGCCAAGCTCCAAATTGTGTTTTCATAATAAATAAATGGGGTGCTTAGATTTTAAGTTCTCACAGACATGGAAAAAGTAAGCCATTGTTTCATTAAAATCAAAGTGTGTATTGCTTACAAGATTCCCATAGGCAGCTTCCAGGACAGGCTAACTGCTACCAGATTAGCCCTTCTATCATAAATGACTGGAAAACCATACAAAATATAAGAAAGTGTTCTCAGACACTAGAAAACAAGCAGTGCAGGACTGTGAGCCCTGAGAGAAGGGAAACAAATGAGGCGAAACTTACTATCACTTCAGGTTTCTTCAGCGTTTCCCAAGGAGAGTATAGACGTCTCCTCAAACTCAGAGACAGAAATCAGAGTTGGAGGAGGCTGAAATTTATAATAAATGAAGTGTGGAGAAGAGGGAGCTACACTGAGAAGAAGCTCCAGAAAAAGGCTCTCAAATCTTCTGTTGTATACCAAACTACGCATGCCTATAGTGGGACCTCACAAGTTGGGTCAAAGCACAACTACTAGGGCACTATAATGTGGAGTTCTGGCCAACCAGACGGGAGTTTCCAGGGCATGTAGCCGTGACTCCACAAAGGCCATATCTTAGTAAGATTAAACTAGCCCTAGACTAATAACTGCTCTAAATCCTTGCCTAATAAAGCTTTTTTTTTTTTAACTTTTTATTTTAATTCCAGTTGGTTAACATACAGTGTTATATTAGTTTCAGGTGTACAATATAGTGATTACACAATAAAGCCTTAAAAGGAGTCCTAAAAAGGGGTTCTTGGGTGGCTCAGTCAGTTAGGCATCTGCCTTCAGCTCAGGTCTTGATCTCAGGGTCCTATGATTGAGCTCCACGTCCAGCACCCTGCTCGGCAGAGAATCTGCTTCTCCCTCCCCTTCGGACCCTCCCCATTGCTCATGCTCTCACTCACTCTCTCTTTCAAATGAATAAATAAAAATATCTTTTTTTTTTTTTTTTAAAAAGAGTCTTAAGAGATCAATATGGTCCACAAGTAAATTAACTGGCTGTTAGAATAAAGCCCAATATTCTCTAAAGGATGATGACAGAATGCAGACAACCCACAATGTAATGTTTATAGTGTCCAGCATTCAATAAGAAATTAACAGATATGCAAAGAAGCAGGAAAATGCATCCTATAACTAGGATAAAAATCAATCAATAGAAATAGCCAGAAATGGCAAGGATCACAGAATTGGCAGATAAGTACTTTAAAACAGCTATTATAAATGTGTTTAAAGATTTAAAGGAAAGGAAAACAACTCAAAAAAAGAGAAATGGAAACTACTAAAAAAAAGAACCACATGGAAATTCTAGAGCTGAGAAATACAATACCTGAATCAACACTTATGTGACCAGAGTCATTTATTAATTCTCAGGAATCCAGCACAGCTTAGCTGGGTCCTCTTGCTGAGGGTCTCTCCTGAGGTTGCAGTCAAGCTGTCAGCCATGGCCACAATCCACTCAAGGTTCAGTTGGGGTAGGATCTGCTTCCAAGCTCACTGAGTAGTTGCCAGTAGAGTTCATTTCTTTGTGAACATCTTGAGTTCCTTGCCACACAGTCCTCTCCATAGATGAGCTCACAAGATGGCAGCTGGCTTCAACAAAATAACCAAGAGTAAGAGTCATAGCAAGGAAAAAGTCACAGTCATTTACAACCAACCCTTAGAAGTGGCTTAGAAATATACTTGTGCTGAATTTTATTTATCAGAAGTAAGTCACTAGGGTCATCTGGGTGGCTCAGTCAGTTAAGTATCTATCTTCAGCTTGGGTCATGATACTGGTGGCCTGGGATCAAGCTTCACGTCGGGCATCCTGCTCAGTAGGGAGTCTACTTCTCCCTCTCTCTTTGCCCCTCCCCATTGCCTGTGCTCGCTCTCGCTCTCTCTCTCTCTCTCTCTCTCTCAAATAAATAAAATTAAAAAAAAAAAAAAGGTAAGTCACTAGGTCTAGCCCACATGCAAGATAAGGAGATGACACAGGATATGGAAAGCAGGAGACAGAATCATTGGGGGCCACTTCTGAATCTGCCTACCACAATCTGTAAACTTCAAGACAGGACAATGAAACTATTGAGACTGAAGCACAGAGGCAAAAAATTGATGAGAAGAACAGACTATGGGATAATACCAAGTGTTCTAACATACGGGTAACTAAAGTCCCAGGAATGGAGGAGAAAACTATTCCAGATTTGATTTAAAATACTAATCCACCAGTTTTGGAAGGCCAATGAAGGCCAAACAAGGTAAATATGAAGAAAACTGCATCAAGGCACATCATAAGCAAATTGCTAAAAAGCCAGTGATAACTAGAAAAATCTTAAGAATAGCCAGAAAGGGGTGCCTGTGTGGTTCAGTCAGTTAAGCATCTGACTCTTAATTTTGACTCAAGTCATGATCTCAGGATAGTGGAACCGAGCCCCACATCTGGCTCCATGCTCTGTGAGGAGTCTACTTGAGATTCCCTCTCTGTCCCTCTACCCCTCCCCCGGTTCATGCTCGCTGTCTCTGTCTCTCTCAAATAAATCTTAAAAAAAAAAAGAAACACCAAGATGAGAATGATTGCTGACTTCTCATCAGAAATAATGCAATCCAGAAGACAATGGAGTGACGTCTCTTAAAGTGCTAAAAGAAAATCTGTCAATCTAGAATTCTATATTCCATGAAAATGTCCTTCAGAAACGAAGGTGAAATAAAGACATTTTCAGATACTCAAAAGATGAAAGAATGTGTTACCATTAAGCCTTCGCTACAAGAAAGGTTAAAGTCTGGAGGGGGAAAATGCCAGATAGAAACCCAGATCTCTACAAGGAGCATTCAAAATGTCATTATTAGCAACTGTACAGAATGAACGCAGAAAGGGTAAATAAGCAAGAGAGGCCTCTTTAAACAGGAATTAGCGAACTATGTCCCAAAGGTAAATCCAGCCTACCACCTATGAACTAAGAGTAGTTTTTACTGGTGAACATTTGCAATTGATTTAATGATAGGGAACACTAACTTTGGATTTCATTTAAACAAAGTTATGCACCATCTCGAAAAAATTCTATCCTTCTCTTTTGTAGACCTGTACTATACCCCCCCCCCAAATTCATTTGATCATTATATTTCAAATTTTGGCAATAAGAAATTTGGAAGTTTTTTCATAAAATTTCATAATTATGAAATGTACTTAATTTTGCTCTTGGCCTGCAAAGCCTAATATATTTACTATCTTGACCTTTTCAGGAAAAGTTTGCTTGTCTTAGAGGAAGTAAAAAGACAAAGGGAACCTACCACGTACCTGTCAGTGTCCTGCATGTTTTACACGCACTGTTTAGTTTTTACAACAGCCTGTGAGGTTTTATATGCATTAAGTATAGAATTTTAGAATTGTTGATTTTATCCTAGCAACAATGCTGTGAGGCTGAGGTTATTCCTATTTTATAATAATGAGGAAACTGGGACTCAGAAGTTGCATGACTTGTCCAAAGTTGAATCACGTAGGACATTACGGCCACTGATGCCTATGTAGTCAAAAATCTATAGCTTTTGACTCTCCCAAAACTTAACTAATAGCCTATAGTTGACCAGAAGCCTTACTATTAACATAAACAGTGGATCAACACATTTTGTATGTCATATGTATTATATACTGTATTCTACAACAAATAAGCTAGAAGAAAAGAAAATGTTAAAGTCATAAGGATTACTTATTAAATACATTTTGAATACTGTACTGTATTTGTTGATACCATAAATTTATATACCTACTGAAAAAATTCTAGTAATGAGTGAACCCACAGAGTTTAAACCCTTATTATTCAATGGTCAACTCTATAAACGGTAATAAATAGAGGTTTATATTCTTTCTGCCACCAACATGAAGCCAAGGCACTTCTGTGCTGTTTTGATGTGAGAGCATCCCTAGCCCCAACTCAGACTCTGTAAAGTCTTCTTTTTTTAACAAATTTCAACTATGCTTGATTATCTGGGTTTTCATCCTAAAGGATATTAAATGTGGAAAATAGAAGGAGAGAAAGAATGACAATAAGGACAGTGGGAAGTGAAAACTTAAAAGAGTTGACCAAAACTGAAACAAAACAAAAACTATTAAAAAGCAATCTAAGAATTCAGTAAGTAGAGTAGTATGGCAGCATGGAACTATTTTGTGGCAAGATGTAGAACCTTCTGCAACCCTGAGGAAATCCTAATACTCCATACCTATAAAGATGAACATAACACAGCAATTTTATTTTCCTTATACTCTAATATAGGAGGAAATTTTGTAATAAGAAATTTTAATGCTTAAAATTGAAAAAGGCTTTTTTTGCACAAAGCTCACCCTAGCTGTCTGCTCTAAGGATTCTGGATAAATGGAGTTTCATGTGTTGTAATTTAGCCTCCCAGGTGTATGTGGACTTTTTATCAAACTTTTTATCACAAACTGTGGAAGAATATCCAGATATAAAACTTGTTTCTTGCCTCTAAAAGCTAAAGGGTAAAACCCAACCAGTACTTGATTACTGAAATGCCATATGGTATTTTGTTAGAACAACTTGCACATGAATCAAAGAATCAAAAGACTCCATAAACCATTGTTCTTAATTCATTACACATAAGCATTTCTGCTGCATGTGGGAGTAGAGTATTTGTCTCAAGGAAAAAGCAGTCATATAGTTTGAGTTGCTGAACTAGCCATTTATTTTACAGAACACCACTTTTACTTGAAAGAACTTGACAAACCATGGTTATTCAAATTTGAATATTTAGCAGACATTTTCTTGAAAAAGAAGGAGGGAAGCCCTTCACTTAAAAAAAAAAAAAAGCGATAATATTTGATGCCAATGATGAAATTCAAGATTTCAGGTGACAGAGTTTTGGAAAACTTGTATCTGTCACTGGCTTGGTTTCTCAAAACTTAAAGACTTTTCTGATGAGACCAGTGGTGATTTTAATGAATGCAATTTTTTTGGTGATACTTTTGTATAATGAAATGTGTCCACATTTGGAAGACCTACATAACTCCATGAACCAGTATTTTCCAGACTACTGCAGGCTGTTACAGAATCATTCAAGAGTATAAGATTCATTCAAAGTGCCAGACCAAAAACAAATCAAAAACAAACAAAAAACAGTGCCAGACAGACCAGTAGTATAATAGAATACAGGTTTATTAATGTGGTTTTAGATTCCACATTGCAACTACTCTTTTAAGAAACTACCATGTATCAAATTGGGCATAGTATCAAAGAAGAATATTTGCAAAGAAGAATATTAAAATATGCTTCAGGCAGCCCCGATGGCTCAGCAGTTTAGTGCTGCATTCAGCCCAGGGCATGATCTCGGGATCCCGGGATCGAGTCCCACGTCGGGCTCCCTGCATGGAGCCTGCTTCTCCCTCT
Source organism: Canis aureus (assembly GCF_053574225.1). Taxonomy (NCBI): domain Eukaryota; kingdom Metazoa; phylum Chordata; class Mammalia; order Carnivora; family Canidae; genus Canis; species Canis aureus. The sequence continues at coordinate 3,420,586 of NC_135626.1, read as the reverse complement.
GCCTGTGTTTCTGCCTATCTCTCTCTCTGTCTCTCTCATGAACGAATAAATAAAATCTTAAAAAAATATAATAAGCTTCAGCCAAAACAGTTTGTCACAACAGACAAAATGCAGAAGCAGATAGGATAATCCAGCTGTTTTCTGTTAATATTAAAGAGATTTCAAAAATATAAAATAATTCCACTCATTAAACTTTTTTTTTTTTTTTTTTTTTTTTTTTTTTGCTTGGGGGAAGTACTAGGGTTTTCCATTTTAAAAAATACATTGTTTATATAAACTTGTAATGAGTTTATTGTTATTTTTAATGAATTAAATATTTTTTAAATTTCTCAGTTTTAATTTCTAATGCAATAAATGTTGATGTAATTCACACAAACAGAAGCTTTTTTGGGCTCCTCAGTAATGTTCATAATGTAAAGGGATTCTGAGACCGAAGTTTGAGAACTACTTAAAGAATCATCTTAAGAAGTTTGGACTTTATTGTGAGGACAAGAGGAAAAGAAGCCACACAGTGTTCTAGGGGAGTGATGTGGCAAGATATGTGTTACAAAAGGATGACTCCTGTGGGTAGAGGTTTAGATCTAAAAAAGTATGATCGAAAGTAGGAAAACCGAAGCACGGCAGGCCCGGCATCAGGGCCACGCACTCCTCCCGCTTCATCCCCCTCAAGTAACTGGTCGGCCAATAAAGGCACCAACTCCCGGAAAAAAAAAAAAAAAAAAAAGGAAAGAAAGTAGGAAAACCAGAGAGGAGGCAATAGATGATCAGGACCTGGGTGAGGGCTATGGCCACAGGATGGAAGGGGACAGAAGATGAATATGTGAGAACTATGTAAGAGACCAGATGCCTGGAACAGCTTTTGATTTAAAGGGAAATGTTGACATTGATTCTAGACATGCTGCACTCTAGGCATGTGGAGAGGACAGCTGTGAAACTCCGGAGAAAAGTCTAGGTCAGATTTCTACTTCAGGATCATCAACACAATTAAAACCTAAGGGGCAAACCTGAAAGAGGAGAAATGCAGAGTTAGAAGGAACAAGGGTCAAGCATAGGACAGTGGGAAAACGATCGTTTAAGGGACAGATGAAGGAAAGGATCACAAAAGTGTGAGAAGCAGATTGGCTGGAGAAATCTACTGAAGAATCAGATAACTGTGCCTTGATGGAAATCCAGGGAAAAGAAGAGTTCGGGGAGAAGTATCAAGTACAGCTGAGAAGCCTAAAACCTAAAAACTAAAAGCTGAGAAGTATCTACTGGATCTCTCAACATAAAGGTTGCAGTGACCTTAGCCAAGAATGTTTTCAATAAATGAGGAAAGAGGGGAATCACATTGCCCTGGGAGTTTTTATAATCAGAGAGCTTTAATTATGTTTATAGGAAAGAGCCAAAGAGAGATTTGAAAGATGCAGGCAGAAAATAAGTAGGTCAGATTCGGCCCTGCTCTAAAGGTCAAGGAGGTCATTACGGTTCCCCAGGCCTCTGCCACAGTAGGAGTGCTGGGGAAGTGATGCCAGCCTTTACCAGTTGAATTACATTGACCTGAAGCTCCTGGAGGCAGCTCAGAACTGCTGTTTACAGTGGGGACTGAATCTAGAGGGGGTTTGCAGCCTCAAAACCAGGTAATTTCAGCCCATCCTTCCCTCCAGGGTCTATAGAAAGGTACGGCCTTACCTAAAAGAACATGTGTTCCCATTTGTTTCCCCCAAGAATCCCAATAAGAGCTTTCCACTTCCTTCTAGCCAGAGGAACCAGAAGAGATCACACCCTAGAAACCCAGTTTTAAAGCTGAGTATCCATGTTGCAGCAGCTGTTACAATTTATAAATGTCTGTTTTCCTTCTTTGGGTCTGCAGTGTCAGGGAAAATGAATTTTGGCTAAGATGCACTGATTTGCAAGGAGACCTTTTGGAATTACAAAGACAGCGAAGGGTTGGGAGCCCACTCCATAGAGTTTGAATGCTATTCTGCCACTTATGCTCCGGAACAATACAAATACAAATCACAAATGCCCTAAAGTCCATTTCCTCCAAAATAACCCAATTCAAAAGTGGGCTAAGGACTCGAATAGACCTTTCTCCAAAGAAGATAGACAAATGGCCAATAAGCACATGAAAAGATGTTCAACATCCTTAGTCATTAGGGAAATCAAAACCACCCTGAGATATTGCTTCATACCCACGAGGATGGCTGTTATGAAAGAAAAAAGAAAAGAATAAATATGACAATGGGGAGAAATTAGAATCCTCACGAGTGTGGCCAGTGCACAAAACGGTTTGGTTCAGAAAGTTAAACAGTTACCATATGATCTTTGTAGAGGCCCCTAAGAACTGAAAGCAGAGGCTCAAATAGATACTTACACAACGATGTTTATAGCACCACTCTTCCCAACAGCCAAAAGGTAGAAACAACTCAAATGTCCATTCCCAGGTAATGGATAAATAAAATGTGGTAGATACAGAAACTGGAATATTATTCAGCCTTGAATGAAATTCTAATAACATGGTACCCAACATGGATGAACCTTGAAAACCATGCCAAATGAAATAAGCCAGACATAAAGGGACAAATGCTGTATGATTCCACTGATACTTGTCACCTAGAATCGGCAAGCTTGTAGACAACAATAACCAGAATATATGTTACTAGCAGCTGGGAGATGGGAGAAAAGGACATTGCTGTTTACTGAGGACAGAGTTATCTATTAGGGATGATGAAAAACTTATGGAAATGGATAGTGGTGGTGGTTGTAAAACATTGTAAATGTACTTAATACAATTTTACACCTAAAAGTGCCTGAATAGTCCATTTGACCACATTTTTTAATGTGTTTCCTTCTCAATAAAATTAGAATTCTCCTCTTAAAAATGTTTTAAAAGGCATCCATGCCTGATATAAAGGAATTGAGAAATAATCCAAATCCTCAAAGATACTTTCCATAGTTTTATTGATAATACTGGCAATTTTACAAATATTTTACATGCTTGTGAAAGAGAGCATGAACTTTGGCACACATCCACTTTGCAAAAGAATGCTGCCGTTGAAAAACATGATGGTTGAGGGCAGCCCCAGTGGCGCAGCGGTTTAGCGCTGCCTGCAGCCTGTGATCCTGGAGACCCAGGATCGAGTCCCATGTCAGGCTCCCTGCATGGAGCCTACTTCTTTCTGTCTCTCTCTCTCTGAATAAATAAATTAAAAATCTTTTTAAAAGAAAAAAAAAGGAAAGGAAAACATGATGGTTGAGACTATGTCCAACATGGAAAGAGCTATGGTTAAAAAAAAAAAAAGGCCCAAATTTTGGTATACCATCAGATTATGGCTATGTGAAAACAGATGTGTGAGAATGACTAGAAAAGAGATTATGGATATCACTCTGCCAGGTATTGGCATTATGGAGGTAGTGTGGAGGTTTTTCCTCTCTTAAGTTTCTAGTAACTTTTAAATATATTTTATACTTTAATGGAAAAGGAGAAAATGAAACATTTTTGGCTTCCCTGACAAGTGGTGACACCTGGTCATTTTAGACAAAGGTGAGCTGCAGGCTCCATTTGAAAGATGCAGCTCGACCAGTCATTGCCAACCACAGTCAGTGCTGACAGGTTATGTTAGAAGGAGGCTCCTTTCAAACTGTAACCTCCGTTCCGTGTTCTGTGTGCGGAGGCAACCTGGAAGCACTCCTAGCAGGCAGAGAAGCTGCTGTCCCTCTTTGCTTAAGCTGGCCAATCGTATGACATCAGCTTTTTCGTAATGATCTCTGGTCGTTCCCCCCGAATGACCAGAGGGACCTATTTTTTCAGCACAGCCTCTTATTTAAGTTAAAATTCATAACACAGAAGGGAAATTAGAGCACAAGAGTTCAAGTGACTCCCCTTCTGACATTTGTGTTGCTAATTAGTTTCTGTTCAGTGTTACATTCCATCTTTTCTGTTTTACTTTGAAACTACATAATGTAAATACATTTTTACATATCCAGGAGCAAATGTATAGTTTCAGTATCTGCCCTGAGCATGTGACCGGTGCTTAGATGCCTATTTTATGCCCCACTCTACTGCATTTTATTCCTACAACTCTAAAACCAAATCTACTTAAAGGCAGCCCAATTAAAAAACAAAATCTTAAAAGTAACAGGGATTTTCTGTTCAAATATCTGTTCCATCACAGTTGTAAGAATGTTTACCACCATCCACTGAGCCTTGCTCTATCTGGGTGCTACGTGAGACTCCTGGGGGCAGATCTGGGGGCCTTGAGAAATAGTGTCTTGTCCAGGTCCTGCTGCTAAAACACAGTGAAGCTAAAAGTTCACCCTCAGCCTGAGTCCAGAGCTTACACTTTCCCCCTCTGCATCCCAGGCCCTTGTCATGCTTTAGTCTCCAAACAAAATTTAACAACCCAAGCAAAATAATTCGGACTGATTAGAATATTAGATTTTGCATTTCCCTTTCAATCATACCGATACACAATTTTTTCGTGGCTGACAATTTTACAAAGACACTTTGCACCTATGGCTTCCCCCTCTGATGAAAACTGATGTTCTTTAAATTTTCAAGGATAACCTGCCCAGCTCAGATTCCCTCTGGCATCCCAGGACAGATGCCTTGGGAGGCTGCAGCTAAGGAGCCTCCTCTTACCCCCCTTACCTGAGGTGAGCCTGGAGGTGTCTAAGGCTGAGAACATGTTTGATAACAGACTTTCCTTATTCTGTTTTTATCCTGTTCAATCGGTGTTGAAATGCCAGTGGTTCCTTCTTAGCTACTTCCTCAGGTGGAAATTTACCGTGTAGCATGTATGACCCCTGTTTATTGATAGATTTGTTCCCAGCAAGAGGTCAACTAACTTATTACAGCTTAATATATAGGTTTTGGACCAGATGAAACTACACCAGTGTGAATCCTGCTTACTAGCTGTTATTCTGTTGTAAAAAAAAAAAAAAAAAAAAAATTCCCCAAGTCCTGCTACTGTTACCTCCTCTATGGTTCTCAAGCCAGTTCCTTCTCAGCATCCTTTTTGCCTCTGGCCAGCTCACACCCGCCCACATACGCTCCTACCTGAGCGGCTGTGGCAGCAGATCTCCCTGCCTCCTCACCCTGGGAATCTAGAAGGAACACCCAAAAGCACAGGTTGACCATTTACTTTCCTGCCTAGCTTTACAGCCCCCAGCAACTCCCTCAGCTGGTGAGTCTGGCATCCCCCACCTGCCCACTGCATGTGGCTTTATCTGCTCCGATCTCCCCAGACACCTGCTGCCTCTTGCTCCTGTACGTTTGTCCTGACTCTGTTGCATTCTTCCCCACCCCTACCTTTACCCAGCTGACTTCCCATCCTCCTTTAAGACTGCTCCAATGTCAGCTCCTCCAAGAAACTGTCCCTGACGGGGCTGTCCACCTCCACCTGGGGTCTCCACAGCAGCAGCGTGCACTTAGTTAGCATCCTCGTGGCACTCACGGTTCTTGACTCTATTCATTCCTCCGGCCCTTGCACAAAACTCTGCTGCTGGCGGGGCCTGAACTGAGGAAAACTGCTATTCTGGCCACCAGGCTAAACAGATCCCTGGAATGAGAGAAGAGTCCTCACAGCAAAAATTCTGTTGGATTGAGTTGACCCCAGGTCCCATGGCTCTGTAGGGGTGGAAGCTGTGGTGGCTGAGTTTAACCTGAGCTTATGCACTAGAGCTATCCCTCGAAATTTCCACCACAGAGGAAGAAAGGGCTGTGTGCTGTCGCCATCTCACCACACCTTATCCCAGTTATTAACATCTATGGCTCTGTAATAATCACAAAAGGGCTGATTCGCTAAAATGAAAATCCAAGTACTCCAGATAAGATTCTCAGTGTTCTCCTCTCTCTGACATGAATGCTCTCCCTGGAAAGGACAAATAAATCAGAGGTTTCAGAGAGATGGTGAGTGGCGAACTTTTCTTCATTCCTCTCAGTTTAACTCTTCTTTGCGGCTCTAGAGTGAACACCAGAGACAGGCAAGGAAATAGGCGCAGCAAAATACAGATGTTAGTGTGTTTGTGTTCACCTGGCCCAAATATGCAGCCTTCCAGGAGACTTGACTTGGGATGTTCTCTTGTTTGTTTTTCATGTGACTGTGGTGCGGATGAGCTGCAGGCCACCGCTCTATAAGCCCACAGTATGTCCCACAGGCAGTGTGATCCTAGGAGGACAGCGTCAGGGTATCCAGAGGCTCCCAGACCAGTGCAGACTGCAGATCACATATGCCACATATAGACTTGGCTCTACCTAAAGAGTACAGAAAAGGTTTTTAGTAACACCTCAGTTGTTTGGGCAAAACATGATCTAGCATCTTGAGGTTTGGTGTGGTTTTTGTCAGTGACAAGTGGGAGCAGGTGGTGTAGACAGTTTATGAGATCCCTTATCAGAGCGGTCAGTGAACCCTGAAGCTGCAGGTCTACGGGCCTCCCTCAGACCTTCTGGTCCTTTCTAGCCCCAGGCCCCAGTGTCTGTGTCTGTTATGGCCAGGTGTCAGTAAGGCCTCCTGGAGGGCGGGTCTCTTTGTCCTTCCCAGCCCTGTGACCTTCATGGATGTCTGCTTGGTCACAGCATGGCCAACACATAGCTGCATTGTTCTTTGACACAGTGATATCACCAGCAAGACTCTACTCTTCCAAAATGGGTCCTGTGAAAATCAAGGAACACACGCATACAGATATATCTGTTTATGTGAGATTCCCTTTCTTATCAGAAGCAGATAATTTACATATTAACAGAATGATTAGCTTCTAGCTAAGAATTCTAACATTTTAGTACCACTATTTAAAATCAGGTTAAATTTGTCAAGTGACTGAAAGTGAGGTTTTTCAGAAACTATTAGCTAATTTTTTCAATATACAATTTATAGTCACAATTAGTATATCATAATGATGTTTCTAGGATAAAATACCAGCAGCTCAACTTTTCTGGCCACAGATGTACAACATATATCAGTTTATTTTTGGAGATCTGAAGAATTAGCTACTGTAAATAAAGTCCCCAAGAAGATCTCTCCGGGAAAGAGGTGAACTTACAGTAATATGGGTGACATATTATTAATTAATAACTATAACCAGTGCTGCCTCAATTAAAAGGAAAATGGATGAGAAGTCCTGTTAGAAAGGATATGCTTAATCTCACCAGCACTGAGATCTATAGAGCAGACTAAGGAAGGTTGTTTCTGAGGGTGTCACCAGCGGCTCCTGAGTCTGGGAACTTAGTACTGAGTATTGTATACGTGTCTCTTGGAAGCATTGCTCATTTGGTTGCCAGGAAGGCAAACCAACTTCGAAATAGCTTGCAGAGAAAGAAGACTTTCTTGGAGGGCCGTAGGGTCTCCCATAACTCAAGGACATCATGTGCTGTTGGGCCAGGGAGGGCTTCGTTTGGGACTGAGAGTGGCATCCATGTCTGTTTAGAGGAGGGAATCTGATTGGTGTGTCTGGCCCAAAGGACAGGCCATGGTACATGTCACCTGTCACAATATAGTAAGCAGGTTTCTTTGACAGACCACAGATGGTATGGGAGCTGCATGAGAAAGGTGCCTAGAAGTTTAGCTGTGAAGACTTGCCCAAGGAGGTGAGCTGAGTCACCCAAGATCGGCATTTTCCAGACAGATCAGTGAGAGAGGAACTGCCAGGCCTGCGCTGGTGGGAGTGTGACCTGCCGTGGGCTGGCCTGTGCATGGGTTATGACAAGGTTATTCTGAAGATGGTGGGAAAGGGGCATGAAAAAATTTGGTCCTGGGAGAGATTTGTGCATTCAGAGGATCTGACCCCCTGAGGTCAGACAACTCTGTGAGGTGCCATCCTTCTAGGGTAATGACTGGAGGCCAGGAGGAGCTTCCACACAGGGGCACAAGACCAGGATTCCCCTATCTCCACAGTAGCCAGGGCTATGGAGAAGCCTCGTGATAGCATTACCAGCAGCCTTTGTCCTTCCTGTGCTCATTTATTTGGCTTCAAGCACAGTTATTTTATTTTTAGAATAACAATATGGAGTTAACTGGCCTTCTGCCTTAAAAATGCCACTTTTTCCCTGTACCCGTTGTATAGAAGTAGTTCTGTAAAGCCTTCCTTAATGGGGCATTGCCCTGAACACAGAGAGGAATGAGACCTAACTAGCCATTTGATTTTTTTTTCTTTTTTTTTTTTTACTCTCCATTTTCTCTCCAGCCTGTGATGAGAAAAATGAACTGCTCCTAGGAACAGCCTCACCATCTCCACTTGTTCTCACTTGAACTGAAACAACAAGGGGAGAATATGTGGGGGCTCCTCCAAGGGGAACTCACCAGAACCCCCTCAACACTGCCTTTTCTTTCTTTGTCTCTTTCCAGGTCACGCAATATTTAAACTCACGTATCTAAGCAATCACGACTACAAACACCTCTACTTTGAATCTGACGCTGCTACTGTCAATGAAATTGTGCTCAAGGTGAGTCCAGGCACTGGGTGAGCAGGGCTGGCTTTTGTGCAGCCAGTTCTCAGGCTGGCAGCAGCCCCCTCCCCACGGCACTACACAAGGCTCCTGGGCCTGGTTTGCAGAGGAGGAGATAACCTCTGGTCACCCAGGTGGGGAGCAGCCACACCACACTCTCAGGGCCACACCACACGTCAGCCACCCTCTTCCCCCTTCAGCCAAAGCAGGCCCCCCTAGCTTCCTCCCCACCCCAATCCTGTTCTTCGTTTATTTGTCCTTTTCAAGCACCACGTATTTCCTCCTGTCCATTATCAGAAGTTCCTTGAGGCTCCTGGAACAGACTCAGAAGAAATTGTTATTGGGTAAATACTTAATGTATTTGAGGTAATTTTAGCAACCTGTTCTAAACATACTCATCTTTATGCTACAATCGTGTGTTCCCATATCTCAGCAGTGCTCCCTGAGTGCCTTCTGTGCACCAGGCTAGTCCTTGGGATGCTCCAGTGACAGACCTGCCGCCAGAAAGCTCTTCCTCTGTCAGAGGCAGACATTAAACATTAAATTACAAAAAGATTGTTAAACAGTCACAGAGGTGCCACAGGGACCGGGGCGAGGGGGTTGGGAGGGGTAGGTATACGTGGGGAGGCGGGCAGGCGCCGGGCAAGCAGAACCCTGAAGAATGGATGATAAAGCACAGACTTCGCCAGATGAGAGAGAACAAGCATCTCAGACAGGGAGCCGCCTGTGAAGGGACAGAGAGGCAGGGCAAGCACAAGAGGCTGGGGGCTGCCCCCAGGCCTGTGTGGCTGGAGCAGAGAACCAGGTCACACAGAACCTTGCAAAGTGGGGACAGGCTGAGGAAAAAGCTCCCCTGGGGCCTTGCTGGTTTGGGACATGTGAGTTAGGGCCCAAGACTGTGCATCTCTAAGAAGTTCCCAGCTGCTGCTAGGCTGTTGGTTTGTGCACCACACTCTGAGTTGCCCTGGACTGGAGGTTTTCAGACTCTTCCAAACTGAGAATCCTTTTTTTCAAGCCGAATCTTACATAGATAAAACAGATAGAACAGAACTGCTTGTTTTGGCAGAGCAAGACTTACAGGCAGAGGGGGCTCCCCCACCCGTAGCTGTGTGACTCTGGCCAGTCACACCACCTCTCAGGACCTCAGTGTCTCTGCCTATAAAATGGAGATCGTAGCAGGTACAACGCCCCACCCCAGCAAAGGGCTGTTAGAACACAGATCAAATGAGGTAGGGCAGACCTACCTAGGTTAGTATTCTCCTCTTGAGAGTGAAAGCCATCAAGTAATAATAATGGAAGTAGCTAAGCGAGGGTGCCTGGGTGGCTCAGTCGGTTAAACATCCAACTCTTTTTTTTTTTTTATTTTAAGATTTTATTCATTTATTTGAGAGAGAGTGCGAGAGACACCACAACCAGGGGGAGGGACAGAGAGAGAGGGAGAAGCACACTCCCCTCTGAGCAAGGCTCGATGTAGAGCTTGATCCCAAGGACCCTGGGATCATGACCTGAGCCAAAGGCAGATGTTTAACCAACTGAGCCACCCAGGTGCCCAAGTGTCCAACTCTTGATTTCAGCTCGTGTCATAGTGTCAGCGTCCTAGAATCAAGCCCCACACTGAGGTCTGTGCTCAGCATGGAGTCTCTTTCTCCGTCTCTTTCTGACCCTCCCCCTGCTTGTGCTCTCTCTTTAGCTTTCTCTAAAATAAATGAAAAATTTAAAAAGTAAGCAGTACTGAGTGCGGAGGACAGGACCTGAGCTAAGCACCTGCTACCCTCTTTCACGGAACCTTCATGGTTCTCCAAGGCAGTAATGTAACATCATTCCCATTTCGTAGATGAAAACTGAGGCTCAGAAATAAAGAAACTTTAGCCAGGACCATGACTGGCAGAACTAGACCTAACCCAGGTTTGGCAGCTTCCAAATTTTTGCTCCTAACCCCCTGGATGTGTGTGCCTTTGAGGAGTTGAATGAGAGGTTTCAACAAAATGGCATTGTTTTGCAGAGACATTTTGAGGCCAGTCCTCATGGCTGCAAAAGATTTCCAAACATAGTAGATGAAAATGAAAAAGATAAAGCTTCTGGGGGGGACAGTTAGGACCCAGAGCCCCCCTCAGACCAGGTGGTGAGTCATGGGGCAGCCTGAAGCCAGCAAGCAAAGAGTTACTTGCCAGATTGTCACCTGAACTTGTTCAGTGCTCGGGGACCAGGTAAAGAAATATTCCATTACCCCATCAGGGGCTGGCCTTTTTTTTATAGCCAGCATTAAAATATACAAGACTTGAGGATTCTAGTAAAATTATAATCCTGTGTTTGACATCAAAATAATTTTCACAACAGCAGATTGATGACAGAAACACGGGTTTATGACTTCAGTATGAGGCTCTGCAAGAGCAAGTGCAGAGAAATCATTTTACAGGACCAAATGCTCCCTCGAAGCAGATGCTTTTCTGCAAAATCCCTGAGGCCTATCGCCTCCCCTGAAATGTCTGTTTTCATATGAAAAGGTTTGTAGAAATATTGCATCATGCTGGAGACTCCAGGAGAGTCACAGCATGCCCAGGCCTGATTTACTTAGAGAGCTAATGGTCATGATCCTGATGGAAGATTAAATTTCACTTTTTCTGTCTCTGATTTTTATAGCAATTTAAATACTTAGCCTTCTCTGCCATCCCCACAGTGTCTGTGAGCTCTGCACCAGTACCAAGTGACTGAGGCCCCAGCCCTGTGTCCCAGAATGTGGCAGAAATGTTTCCACCAGAGGCTGTCCCAGGAGTTAGTCTTAGACTCAAGTAATGCATGTGGTGTTTCTAGAATTCAGGAGTTTTACATAAAACAAGAGCTTTGGATGGAAACTGAAAAAGCTAAGGGCCAGAGGCCAATGTCCAAGAAACTGTGATGAACAGGCAGGCAACTCTCCATTGAAAGATTTTATCTCGTTCCCTCTTGTAGAAATATTAATATCTCACATTTATTGAGCAACTGCATATGAGACATCTTACATAACTGTTCAGTCTTCAGTGTTGCCCTGCAGAGTGTAGACATTAATGTCCCCATTCTGTAGATGAGGAGACAGAGGCCCAGGCCTGCAGTGTGTAAGGGTGGAGCCTCAGCTCGAACCCCAGCCCCAAAGAGTCCCTTCCACCCCGAGCCATTGTCAAGCTAAGCCATGTGTGGTCCCTAATTCTGCAGGCTTCGAGATGAATCTCAGAGGAATCATTGGTCTCTTCAAATTGGGTTCTTGTGATCGAGTGATGGAGGCTGTGGCTTTATTGACCATGAAAACTCCCTATATTTTTATGCCTTAAGCTGTAAAATGCATTGAAAGTGAAACACTCTATAGTGCATAAAATTGTGCAAGTTTTAAGCCACAGCATATTAACCAGCTAATGGCAGACCAAAGGGCGTTTTTATCTTTTGATTATTACATTAATCTTCCATTAAAATTATCTATGTGATTATCACAAAGCACTGAAGATAATAAATTTGGGAGATAGTTGGCTAGTTAAGGATCAATTTTAAATGCTTTCGTCAAGTTGTATGTGCCAAAAATACACTGAGAACACGAGGTTGACTGAGTGTGCAAACAATATAATCCAAAGATTGCTCTTATTAAGAACAGTAAACCCTCTTATTTCCATACATTGTCTGTAGTGTCCCAAATCATCAGCCCAGCCCCTCGGTCCTCATGATTTATTGCTTTCAGCTGGTAACTCAGCGAGGCGGTGGGCCAAGCATGTCAGGCCTTCTGTACTCACACACCAGCCTTTAACGCCTGCTGCTGGTGACTATCAGAGCAGAAAGTTTGGAGGGGACAGGGTTGGAGCCCCAGCCCATGTGAGGCATCCCACACTGTCTCCCCTGTGCTCCCGTGGCTGCTTTCTCAGAGTCATTCTCCTACTCGGCGTGGGACACATGGCCCTCGGGGGAGAATCAGCAGAGGTGGTGGCAGGGCTCTGTAGTCAAAAATATTCAGGTTTCTGATCATTACTTAGAGATATTTGAGAGTGAAAAGGTGTTTGTTCACAAAAAGCTCCAGCCAGAGGCAGGCGGGGGCAGTGGAAGGAATGTATTGAGGTGGGAGCACCTCAGGGAGGCTAGAGGCCTGGGGAGCTACAGGTGTGGGAATCAAGGGTGATCCTGGCTCTGTGGCCTTGAGTAAACAACATTACCACTCTGTGCCTTGATTTTCTCATCTGCACAATGGGATGGTAGTGGCATCTGTCTCATAAGGCTCTTGTGAAGGTTACAGAGTTAGTCCTTGAAGAGCACTCCAGGAGCACTGCTGCCACCGTGCTGCCCAGCCAGGGGTTCATCCTCTGCACTGGGGCCCAGGTCCGATCCCAGCACCACCGCCCTTCCCCCGGTTCTTCCCACCCCACCGGGACTGGGCAATAAGCAGTTCGGTTCCCCCAACCTCCCCTTGCTGCCTTCCACTGCTGCCCTATGATGCTTGCCCATTCTCCCCTGCCCCAGACCCCTACTGATCTCTCAAAACCCAGCTCAGTCATTTCTCTGCGAGATCTCCCTGCCCCAAACTCCCCGATAGTTACCCCATTCTTTCGTGCTCCTTCTGTCTCTGGTGTCACACTTGTCGTGCTGTTAGATACTCACTAGGCAGTGAGCTCTTTGGATCAAGGACCAAGTCTTCTGTTTCCGTCTGTCTCTCAAACCAAGCATGGAGCCAGGCTCAGACGTGGCAGGTGCTCGGTGCCAGGGGTGCTACAGAGAGTGACTGCGCAGCTGCTACCCAGGGGCAGCCTGGCCGCGCACTCTTCACACAGGATTTTCACAGCCCCTCTCCCTACCTGGCCCCTGACCCCTGGGTGATCCTGTTCAGATCAGCCCTCTTCCCTGAGCCTCGCTGCTTTTCATCATGTGAGCCCTGGCTGGCAGGATGCTCGTGGGCAGTAAATGAAATCCCGTTGCTGGAAGCTCTGTACCTACCAGGGGAGGCTGAATATAGAGCCTTGGTTCAGTTGGTTTTTCATCCCTGCAATGTTCTCAGACCAGGAAAGGGGGGCACAGGGTAGTTATGTGCAGGCCCATGGTGAGGAGCAGAACCAAAAAGCCTAGCACACAGCCTTCTGGGAGGCAGTACATGCTGAGAAGGAGACATGGCCCATGGAATCAGACCACCAAAAGGCCCCCAGCAGCCACACATCCTCTCCCACATCATCCTCCATTCTCCTGTCGTAAAGTGGGCTCTGTCCCAACCTGCCCGGTTGCTGTGGTGACTCTACACACGAGAGAGCACCTGGTGGCTCTGGGGTTCCCAGCCTGGCTCAGGGCCCTTCTCTTCTTTGCCCCAAGTGAACGGAAAGTGGCTGCCGAGCGACTGGGCTGTGTCCTCTTGCTTTCTAGGTTAACTACATCCTGGAATCACGAGCAAGCACTGCCCGGGCTGACTATTTTGCTCAAAAACAAAGAAAACTGAACAGACGTACAAGCTTCAGTTTCCAGAAGGAAAAGAAATCAGGGCAGCAATGACACGGGCCTCCAGCCCCAATCTGTCACCATAGCTCAGTGCCTGCCTGCCTGCCAGGGCCAGGTGGCCCTGGAGCCCACCTGATGTCCTGCATCCTCGGGGGCAGGCTGGCCCCTGGCGCATGGGCACAAGGCTCGGGGGCTCTTGGGGAATGCAGCTAGGGATGCCTCCACGGGACTGAAGCCTGAGCGGCAGTGGCATTAACAGTGTCAGGGGGCCCGATGACACACGACACAGACGACAGCCCAGCCATCTTCACTGCCCGACGGCCCTGCCTGAGGATGTACATAGCCATGCCCATTTCCTTGCAACTTGATCAAATTTCTTAACAAAAAAAATGTACATTTCTTTTTTTTTCCTTTTAATAAACAGGTGTACTCTTTATCATGGTTGGTATGACAGGCCATTCTTTGGGGCAGAGGATTGGTCACGTCATTTTCCTTAAAACCTGTTCCCATATTGAACAGGCAGATTGGAAAAGCTATGGCTCCATTTCTCAGAAGAAATGTTTAGGGCTTAATCAATAGTTTTAACTATGCCATTTGTTTAAATGAGTGCATTGCTTTGAGACTTGTATCGTACTAAAATTAGGATGGAGGGGCCTGGTGATGTGTGTCCCGGGCCTTCCCTTCAGAAGCCACCTCTCCTCAGCTCGTCCCTGAACCTCTTGGTTTTAGGGACACAGGACTGCGGGTCAGGCATGGGCTCTGGGAGAGTGGGGTGACAGCTGGTTTTCAGATCACGCCGAGCTCCTAGCCACAAGTAGTTTTTTCCATTTCTTCAATAGCAAGTGTATGTTTCAGCTAGCAGTTAGACCTGCATGTGGACTTTACCTGGAATTGGAAGAGTCAGTCTCTGCCGACGCCTAAGGGCCTCCACTCCCCTTCTTCTCCGTACAGGACCTGCCTCGTGGTCTGAGCAAGTGGGAAGCTGCTCTTTCTCCCTGGGGTGAGCGGAGGGGGCGGGGGGCGTTGGTGAACAGAGGTGGCTGGGCAGAGGGAAGCCTGCTCGCATGGGGTCCTGACTGCTGGCGGGGGGGGGGGGGGGCGGGGGGGGCAGGCAAGGGGTCAAGCACCTGCTGAACGCCACACCTCTGGCCACACCAGATGCCTCTGCGGTCCTCACCCGCCTCTCCAGGGTCCCTCCCAGGGTGACATCCTTTCACACTGTCCCCGGCCAGGGTCGAGGACCAGATGTTTCACCAAGGACCTGCATTTCAAACAATTTTTTTAAATTGTTATACAGGAAGAGATGTGCTGAAAACAGCATCTCAAAGTTGAGTGTGTTTCTTTGCACTGGGGGCATTTTAATGAATTCTTCTTTCATTCTGATCTTTGTTTAGCCAACAGAAGCATCCTTTTCTAACGTCTTCCATTCTGACCCACCCCAGAAACAAAAGAAATATTATTTGTAGCTTGCTATCTATCTGTATTTGAATTTTTAGCAATTTTATATTTAGATATCTTTGAAAAATGTAAATGACTAATTTGGTCATTAAATCTTGTGACATATTCAATATTAAAATGATATTAAAATAAAAGTCACATAAATACCATCTTTGGCATATTGCTTGGAATTCTTGAAGTCTTTTGAGTACATTATCCTGACTCGAGACTATGTGGATTGCTCTGGGTAGTGGCATTTGCTGGAAGTTGATGTGGTTCCAAAGGTCCTTCAAATGCACCATGGGCCTCCTTAAATTCTGAGCAAGACAGGATGACCCTCTTCACTCAGGGGTGACACTGAAATCTTCACTTCCCTCAAGTACAAAATCAACACCATTCCCCTCTTGTGAAATACAGCACACATGCAGTTTACATAAAGCCTATCTGCCCACCAGAAGGAAGAATTTGAGAGGGAAACTGTAAAACCACCCAGTTCAAACCAAATATCAAGACTATTTAAATTCAGTTTTTCCCCAGCTCCTCTCTCTCACCTCACCCCTGGATTTGAGGATAAGATCAGAAGCTCCTCAAGGATGGACTGGACCAGCAGGGGCTGAGCATACCCAAGGTAAACCGGGGACCCTTCAGGCCCCCCTTCTGCCCTCGGCAGCATCTCCTGACCTGGCTCTTTGCAGCACCACCCCCCATCCCGATATGGTAACTCTCGACCAGGACTCCCCCCACCCTCCCCGGCCCTGCCCCCATTCGGGCAGCCCGGCACCTGGGCCGTGGTCCCTGGAGCCCCATGGTCTGAGGACCTATAGCAGGCCAGGCAGGCTTTGTGCTGGCCCCTTACAAATGAGGTTCCATGAGCCCATGGAACCCCCTCAGGCAACTGATGGCAGGTCCTGTCATTACCTCTTGGGCTCAGAAGGGTCTCACCTCTTGCTCTGACACCACAGTCCCGCTCTTAACTGCCGGGCTCTGCCCTCCACAGCTAGTGATTTGGTGGCACTTGAGGGTGGGCGCTGCCACCCTGGGGCCTCCATCTCTTCCTCTGTAAATAAAGGTGCTGGAGTAGAGGACCTCTGCAGACCTTTCTAGAAAACGTCTGAAATGTCTCCATCACGGTGAGCCCCACCTTCCTTCCGGTGGTTTCTGCTTCCCAGAACTTGCCAGAGCTTCTCCACTTCTAAGCAAGAATTCTAAGAAATACTGTGAGGCCATTTAGTCCAGCCTCCTGTCTTGGGGCAGCAAATGCAAGCAAGTGCATGCTCCCTTCCAGAGTCCTGGAGCCTCTGCTTGCACACCTCTAGCAATGGGGCACCCACCGCCATTCGGGTCAGTGCCTTTCCTTTTTTTTTTAATTTTTATTTATTTATTTATTTATGATAGTCACACAGAGAGAGAGAGAGAGCGGCAGAGACACAGGCAGAGGGAGAAGCAGGCTCCATGCACCAGGAGCCCGACGTGGGATTCAATCCCGGGTCTCCAGGATCACGCCCCGGGCCAAAGGCAGGCGCCAAACCGCTGCGCCACCCAGGGATCCCTGGGTCAGTGCCTTTCCTTGCTGGCCCACTCCTCACCCGAGGCTGCCTTCACGGATGGTGCGCCAGAACCCACCCAACATGCCTCAGCCTCCATGTGTTAGACCCCCTCTTTCCACCTTGAGTGCCAGCCACCTCCTAATACCTGCGACCTGGGCCCCAGGACCGGTGTCCCTGCTGCCCCAGATGCCCCATCAGCTGCTTGGAGGCCACACTGACATTCCTCTGAGTCTTCTCTTCATGGGTTAAGAAGCTGTTGTGTCCCTGAAAACCTGTCAGCTGCTTTTAGGGTTCACGTTCCCCAGGTCAGGTGGCAAAACATCAGAGGCGGCCGGGGGGGGTGTGCGGAGGAGGGCAAAGCTCTGACTTAGCAGTCAGGATGTGCTCACCATGTGGTGAGGCCAAGGAGGTGGGCAGGTGACCCCCAGGCCACCCCAGAGTGAGTGCCAGGGAAGCTCCGTGGGGGACCTGTGGGCGCCTGGAGGCCTGCAGTATGTGATGGAGTGGCCAGTGCCAAGTGTCCCACCAGGTGTCCCAGAGCCCCCCGAGGGGGCCACACGGGTGCAAGAATACAGCCAGAAGCCACTGCTGGCCTTCACCAACAGGGCTGAGGGAGGCCTGGCGCATGGCCCTGGTCCCCATCCCGCACCCCCATCTCACTCTCCACGTGAGGTAACAAGCAGAGGGCACAGCATCCCTCACTGAGGCCAGGCTGTTGGGAAGTGGCGGGGTCAGCTCTCCCACCTGCCCCCTGCCTCCCTCCCCCCACCCCACCCCCCCGCCCAGCTGGCCTCTGTCCCTCTTGGCCCACGAAGGCCAAAGCACCCCAGATCCTGCAGGTGCCACCGAGGAGGGCCCTGCCATTGGGAAAGCAGCCCAGGAGGAGGAAAGAGTTAAGCCTGTCATGTTATGTTCCCACCAAACACCTCTGCTTAAATGCAAAGTCCCAACAGGGTGGTGTTTGCTATAAAAGCCCTAAGAGTGATTTGTGAAGTCTCGAAGCCCTGTAATCTCGTCAGCATAATGGGATTATATTTCAAATCACCACAGCCTGTTCATTACCCATTTAAACTCCTCTGACAGAGGAAAACTTACATGAAACGTGCAAGGCAGCCCTTGCTGACTTCCCCGCTCTCCTTCCTGATTAGACAAACAGATGCTGAGGTCTGGAATGAAAAAATAATATGCCCATTTATTCATTTTTCTGACAAGTCACAATAGATTTTTAACTGCCAATGAGTGACCTCCCGGAGGTGCGGTGGCTGGGAGGCGCCCACCAGGCAGCAAGTGGTCATTTCCGCCCACGCCAGGCCCTGCCTGGGCCAGGAGCCCTCCTGGGGCCGGAGCTGGCTGCCACTCTGAGCCATGCTTGCTGCCTGTCCTGGCCAGGCTGCGACGCACTCAGCCCAGGTGGGGAGAGCTGTGTGCAGGGCCTCTCGGCTGTCACCACCCTCAGAGGGCCAAGGCCCCCTCCAGGACACAGCCATGGCCTGAAGCCAAAGCCCCAGGTAGGAACTCCACTCTGCCCTTGACTGGGGAGGTTCAGTTTCCCCGTCTGTAAAACGGAGAAAGTGAGAGAGCTCAGGGCCTGGCTTGGGCTGGCACTGCCCTCAGCTCCCCCTCTGGGCTGCCTAGGACCACTGTCCTCAGGCTGCGACAAGGAGAGAATAGCCCACGAAGTGCCGGGCCCTCCCTTGATCATGTCCTTTGGTGCAATAGGCCTTTGTGGACAGCCACTTGCTGGGTCACAGGGCCACAGAGCAGGAGTGGGTGGAGGAGCCCCTCTGGCTCTCTGCTCTCTGCTCTGCGACGATTTCAGGAGCAGGTGTGGGCTGGGGGAGAAGCAGCTGGGTCAGGGATCCCAGCCCTGCCTGTCCCTGGGGTATCCCCCTGCCCTCCTAATTCAAAAGCAGGACATTGCTCCTCAGCTAGGCCACCAGCTGGAGGGAACCCTATGGCAGTGGCATAAATAAGATAATGTCACAGGCCTGGTGCACAGCTGGGGATGGTTAGCCATGGAGACAAGGGTGCCTAGTCACGCACCGGGAACCCCCTGGCCAGGGCCTTCCCTGCCAGGTGGAGTTTGGGCCTCAGGGGGTGGCCCCAGCCCCTAACCGAAGCACCCTCCAGAACCCCCTCTCGCCACCCCCGCCTGCCTCTGCGGAGGAGCTTCAGGCAGGGCTCCCATCTTTATGCATTCACTCTACGAATACATAAGAAATACAGTGAGGCTAATTCTTTTTAAAATGATAAAATTCATCTGTATTATAGCATTCCAGCCCCCAGCTTCCTGAAAGCTAAAAATATTTTAATGTCATATTTCCATGTAAATTTTAGTTTAGAATTTAATACCCTTTTAACATACATTAAATTTTTAGCATTCTTCAAGGCCTTGACTCTTTTAAGGATTCAGCTAATGTGCATTGGAGAAAAGGGCTGGCGGAGGCTGTAAATTAGGAGAGAAAGTTCTAGAAGCAATGTTGTCCCCAAGCCTCTTGCACCCATCTACTCTTAGGAGTTACTCCTCTGGGCTGGGGAGCACCTGAATCAAACCCTGGAATCCTGGGGAGGTGTCAGAAGTCTCCCGTTTCCTTGCTGGAAGGCCAGCTGTGACTGGCTTTACTGGGTACGAAGGGAGTTCACCACGGCAGCCCAGGCCCGGGGAGCCAGGATGGCCTGGGGCCAAGAGCACGGGGCTGCCGCCAGGGGAAGGCCAGGCTCTAGTTCTGCCACTTGTGGCAGGCAACCTTGGTATGCTTTCTGTGCCTGTTTCCTGGCCCCCAAATGGAGCCACGGTCAGCTTATGCACAGGTGATGTTTGAGTGAACATGCATGAAAGGGGCAGTTATGGGCTCCAGGGAGGAGGAGTCTAGGGTGATGACGTGAGTGAACTTGAGTAGATCGCTTTGGTACCCTGCCTGCTCCAGGCCGTAGAGTAAGATCTCAATCACCCAGCAATGCAGGGACCCCCCACCCCGAGGGTGTCTTTGCAAAGCCTCATGACTGCCCGGGGCTACACCCTCACGGTCCTCCTCCTCCTGGGGTAGGCCCAGAAGAGCCAGGGGAAGGCTCTGAAAATGGCAAGGAAGGGCGTTGACAGTGCTTTTGGGGGAAAGTAGTGTGGGGGTTTCGCATCCCCCAGGGCTTCTGAGGTCAAGGTCTGGGGCCTGCCTGAGCGCTCTCCCCACAGCCTCGCACCCTGGGGTCTGGGCTGTGCTGACCAGGCCCAAGCCTTCTGCTGTGAATCACCAGGCCTGGCTCCTCAAGTGAGTCCTTCCATCCGCCTGACAGCTGGTCTGTGAAATGCCGGCAGAAATAATAAAGCCTCCCTCGTGTGGCTGCTGGGAGAACCCCACGAGGTGGCCCCCAGGGAGGACCTGGCGCAGTAGGAGCCCTCACGAACAGGGTAACGTGCAGGGAAGGGCTCACTTGGCCGTCTGTCCAAGCATTCATTAACCAGAATTACAAATTTACAGTGTGGAGACATGAAATCTGGTGAGATGGACACCTCTGCTTTCTAATCACTTGGAGGGGAAGGGAGGAAGCATTGATCAACAGAGACAAACCACATGTTAGGCTCCAACCAGCCTCTGAGACTAAAAGAGCTGCCTTGCTAACTTAGATTTACAAAGGGTGTTTCCATCCTGGCAAGAGGAAGGCATGGGGGCGGGGAGCTGTTGCTGGTATGGGATGGGGGGACCGGGGAGCCAGATAAGGGACCCCCTCTCCATCCCACCCCAGAAGAAGCCCAAGGAATCCCTCCAAGGCAGCCACTATGAGAGTCACTTCCTAATGGGGAGTGAGTTCCCGAACTCTGGAGGAATGTAAGCATTCAGCATTCATTCAACAAGTGTCCATGAATGCCTACCTTGTGTTACGCCCAAACAGGTCCCGAATATGTAGAAATGACCTGATGCAGAGCCCGTCCTTGGGAACTCCTAGTCTGTGAGGCCACAGCCCAGTCTCTAGTGCTCAGGTGACCAGATGTCTGTCACAGGAGCTGCTGGGCCAGTGGGCACAAGCAGACATGGCCTCTTGTTCACAGCCAGCGGCTGAGAACACCCCTGGTAAAGGCGCCGGATGGCTCCATAGATCCAGTTGGAGGATGACAAGCTGGTGGATATCCGGGGAGGACAGAGTCTGAGGCAGAGAAGCCCAAGAGGAACTCTCCAAGCAGGAGAAAGAAAAGTGCCCCCCAAGTCCAGCGCCTCCGTGGGGAGAGGCAGGAACAAGAGATGGCTCCTTGGCCTCCCTCTGGGCTCAGGCAGCCTCACTGGGGGACCCATGGGCGCGAGGCCACGGCGACCTGGAGCTCAACATGCCACATGGTTGTCTTCAACCTGAAGGCAAGAAATTCTCCACCTCCTACTGAAAGACGACCTCCTGGTGGCTACTCCTGGATGGTTGGTTTCTCCCATGTTGGAAAAGGAGGCCTTTGAGTTCAGGGGAGGGACTTATCTGGGCCACTGTGTGGGACGCTGTGAGGGGCCCTCAGGGCCAGACCCAACTATCCTTCCTAGGCTGTCCCAGAACAGCTTCTAGCTGACACTCGAGCTTCCCAATGCCTTTCGTCAATGTGTGTGTCACCATTGTGCAGGACACAGCTGCATCACGTCACCTTAATTACCTGCAGCTCTCTTGCCATTTCTGGACCTCATTTCCTGCTCCTCAGAGGGGCATCCTTGTGGCATCTGGCTGGCTCAGTCTGGGGAGCATGTAATTCTTGATCTCAGGCATGTCATGTTGAACATAGAGATTACTTAAATAAATGAAAAAATAAACTCAAGAAAAGGTTGGGGGGAGGGCATCCTCCATACGGCAAGAGCTAACTTGACTTAGAAGGAGGGATCTCTCCCCCAAATACCATAGACACATCCCAGGCCAGGTCTCTGATTGGCCCCACAGGGGTCACGTGTCCATCCATCCCCGGCTAACCCCTCTGGTGGGGAAATGAGTCAATGCGATGGGCACCCCTCCCAAGACTTCAGGGTTCAGGAGGAGGGACCCCATTTGCCAGAGCTGGGGAGAGAACAGGTAAAATTATGGGCCTCTTTGGCAGTTATTACTACACTGAAGACCTTTCTTTTTCTTTCTTTCTTTCTTTCTTTCTTTCTTTCTTTCTTTCTTTCTTTCTTTCTTTTTTTTTTTTTTTTAATTTTCTCAAACTCACTGGGAAGCAGGGACCTGAAGCCACAATAAGGCCACAAGAGTGAAGGAGTCTGCCCAGTAAGGAAGGGGCCTTCGAGGGACCTGCACCTGCTTCTGACTCCAATCCCAAATGTCTCCACCATGTGGGCACAGAGGAGACCCCCTCGGGAAGAGTGGTGTGCAGGAGAGTAAGTGTGTTTGTGTGTGAGAGAGAGTTTAATCCACCGGTGGCTAACCGTCCCTCCTCTCCCGGGCAGGGGTGCCCACCCTCACACACCTGTGCTCCGGGCACAGCCGAGGCTAACGACTGTCTGCTCTCTGAGGAGGCCGCACACGTCTCTAGCAGCCCCTTCCCCACAGCCGAACAGCTGGCCACCATCTTGGCACACATTTCCCTGTCACATCTGATTTGCAAAGTCATGTCTGGAACAGACCCACAGGAGCATCCGGTTGGGGCTTTTTCAGGTCAAGGAGTATTTTCCAGAGGAGTCTCTAGTCCTTCAGAGGAGAAAAAGACTGTAAAGAGAAGACAAAGAATCCTGTCCCCGTTGCAAGGGCTACCACGCCCCCCCCCGCACCCCCCCCGCGGGGGATCTTCTTCTGAGCCACCCTGGGCTGAGGACTTAAAGATCACCTTGACGTTCTGTCTTTATCCCATTGGCCGTCTGTCGACGGGGAAATCAAGGTTCACAGGAGTCATGTCATTTTCCCAAGATCACATGGCCGCTAAGGGGCTGGGATTTGAACTGGCCCTTCCAGCTGCCCAAGCCCTTGCTCAGCACCATCATGTCCACAGCCTTCCAGCAGATGCCTGAGCTGGGCCATCCTACTGGCCTGACTCCAAGACCTCCTCCTCCTCCGGGAAGCCTACCTGAGCTGGCAAGGACTGCCTCTGCCCTCTGCTCTTACCTGCTGCTGCCTGGAGTTTCCAGTTTCCAGGGCATCCAGGGAGGGGCCCACGAGAGCTGGGTGGCTCTGACCCCTGAAGTCACCCTCTTAGCCAAGGTGTTCTGACCACAAGGAGTGGAAGCCCACAGGGATGCAAGTGATGGGAATCCCACAGCCCTGAGCACCTGCAGGCACCGTGGGAACCGAGCCGGGCCCTCAAGGACCGAGCCACACTCCGCTTCCCTGAGGGCTGGGTTGTGGGTCACCTCTCCCGCTCTGTCTCCTTCAGGGCATTCTGGTGGCGAGGATACCTGTGGCAACCAGCTGCAGGACCTCAGGCTCCCCCTCTGCGCCGCCACCACACTTCACCCCTCCACTTTGAGCACTAACTCCCAGAGGGAGGCTGTGAGGCACCAGAGGGCTCCTGGGGGACCAGCACTGGCAGCAAGGATGGGGCCAGGGAGGGGCGGGGCAGGGAGGTGTCCATCTGCCTCAGGAATGAGGCACGGGCTCAGCAAGGGGTGTGGAGGTGGGTGGTCACCCCGATCTTTTGCTTCCTCCTCCTGCCTAGGTGCTCAGTCTCAGGATGAAGCCCCAAGGAAGTGATTTACACTCACTGTCTGCAGCCTGGGGGCAGGGACCACACCTTCCTTGCTCCCTCAGGGCCTGGCAGGTAGCACCTGCCCAACAAATAATTGTGAATAAATGGAATGAATGTTTGAAGGTGTCCTGGTCCTCAAAGGGGTTCCATCGACGTAAATGGGAAATGCTGTGTTGAACCTGCTCGGCAGTTCCTCTCCTGCAGGACTCCTCAGAGCTTTTTTTTTTTTTTTTTTTAAGATTTTATTTATTTATTCACAGGAGACACAGAGAGAGAGGGGGGGGGGGGGGGCAGAGACACAGGCAGAGGGAGGAGCAGGCTCCATGCAGGGAGCCCGACGTGGGACTCGATCCCGGGACTCCAGGACCATGCCCTGGGCTGAAGGCGCTAAACTGCTGGGCCACTCGGGCTGCCCACTCAGCAAACATTTATTCAATTTGAATAATCACACGTTTTGGGAGTTGGCTGACAGGAAACGTGATTGGGAGAAAGTGTTTCTCAGACACACATAGAACAACAGCCTCCACCTCCGGAGGCTCCGGCAGCGCGCACACCTCTGCGCCAGGCTCCAGCACTGTGCCCGCTGCACAGATGAAGAGTCGGGCTCAGGTGTTCAAGGACTCGGCCAAGATCACAGAGTGTGAAGCTGGGCAGCGGGTGTTATCTGATGGCGGACCCTGCAGCCTTAACCCTACATCGTTCCTGAGTGAAAAGCATGAGGCACAAGCAAGAGCACCGTCCTGGTGTCTGGGTTGAAGTCTCACCTCTGCGTCACCCCCTTCTTGTGTGACACTGGGCCAGTCACGTCACCTCTCTGAGCCTCGGTTTCTGTATCTGTAAAATAGGGCTAATAACGCCTAATGAGGGGATCCCCGGGTGGCCCCCCGGGTCGAGGCCCACCTCAGGCTCGCAGCACGGAGCCTTCTTCTCCCTCTGCCTGGGTCTCTGCCTCTCTCTCTCTCTGTCATGAATGAATAAATAAAATCTTTAAAAAATAATAATTCCCTCACGAGGATTACCGGAGCTAGGAGATCTCTGGGGTGGCGCCACGGAAGTCCCGGCGACGGAGAGGCCCCGGGCGAGCCTGCCTCCCAAGTGAGGCCCGCGGCTGAGCCTGAGGCCTCGCGGCCCCACAGAGGCCGGCGACCCGCGGCCGGAGCTCGAGGCCGGGCCCCCCGGGACGGGCCACGGGGCAGCGGGGCCGCGGCGGGGCAGCGAGCTCGGGGCGGCCTGGCCCGTCCTCCAGCCCCGGGCCCGCTGGGCCCACGAGCCCCGGCACGAGCCCGGAGAAGATGGCGGCCGGAGCCCGACCGCCGCCGCCCTCCAAGCGGGGCGCGTTACCTCAGAAGCGCGACCAGGCGGCAAACGGAGCGAGTCGGCGCCCAGGGCGGGCGGACGCGGAGGAGCGAGGGGCGAGGAGCCGGGCAATGTCGCCGTCCGCTTTGTCTTTGTGTTTTCTTCCAGCAGAACCGCCTAGAAGCTCTGAGAAAATCCGTTCCCGCCTCCGAAGTGCTGCTTTCCCCAGAAATCTTTTATGAAAGGTGAAAGGTTTACGAGACCCGAAGAGCCAACCAAGCGGGATGATTGTCTTTGGAGTGACCCCATATTTTCACCCCGGGCGACCCCAGCCGCGACCTCCCGGAGCCCCGCCCCCCTCGGCCCGTAGCTCGCGCTGACGTTATCTCTCGGGAGGGTTTTATGCGCTTTAATTTAACTCCCCTCATCATTATTTCCCGGACTTCGAGGTTTTCTCTCTCGAGCTGCCCTTCTTGGGACAAGCGTAATCTGTTTGCCATCAAGCCCAATAAATATGTTTGTGCGGCGACGGGAAGCATTTGGGGAGACAGGCCCAGGCCCGGGCCCGGCTGCGCGTCCTTGAGCCCCGTCCTGCGGGGGGCCTCGGGCCGGTGGCCAGATCTGGCAAACGGGCATCCAGGACAGCCACTTAGATACGGATTTCAAACGAACTATGAATTTATTTTAGTGTAAGTGGGTCCCGTTCAATACACGCCTTGCAAAACCGATTTGGCGTTGATCTGCCGACCCGCTGTCGCTGGGAGTCCTGTGTTCCTCCGGCATCAGCCCCTGGGAGCCACCCTGCTCACTTCCCCCGAGGGTAGATTAAGGTGCTAGAGAGTGGGTTCATGTAGGAGAACCACCCAACCCTGCACCACGGTCTGGGTGGCTCCAACAAAAGAAATTTATCTGGAGATCCCTGGGCGGCCCAGTGGCTTAACGCCCGCCTTCGGCCCAGGGCGTGATCCTGGAGACCCGGGGTCGAGTCCCACGTCAGGCTCCTTGGAGCCTGCTTCTCCCTCTGCCTGTGTCTCTGCCTCTCTCTCTCTCTCTGTTTCTCTCATGAATAAATAAATAAAATCTTTAAAAAAAAAAAAAAAGAAATTTATCTTCTCACGGAAGGCTAGAATTGCAAGATCAAGGCATCATCAGGGTTGGTTTGTCCTGAGGCCTGTGGATGGCCATCTTCTCTCTGTGGCCCTCTTCTCATAAGGACACCAATTTCCCTGGATCAGAGTCCACCCTCCTGATGTCACTTCAGCTTCATTGTTTCTCTGAAGACCCTGTCTCCAAGGTACCACAGCCCATGGACCTGACCCTTGGCACTGTTCCCAGGTACAGGGGTCAGGACTTCAACATATGAATGTGAGAGGGGACACACTGTGGCCCCCCACGAGAGCCCCCCAAGGGGGGGCGAGGCAGCTATTCTGCCCTGAACAACTGGTACCCCCACACCCTCAGCACAGCTGTTTACTCCCAACCCACCCCCACCCCCCACCCTGCCACACTCTCAAAATTGGGGCCTCCTTTCCAAAGGGCAAATACCACAATGAGAACCCTCACTCCCTGGTTCCACCCTCATGGTCTGAAGCCAGCCTCAACCCTCCTGGTTACTGTGGGGGAATGGTCATCCTCTGGCTCCTGGCTGTCTCTCCAAGCCACCACAGCCCATGGAGCTGACCCTTGGCAAAGTGGTCCTTTAGGGCAGCACCTTGACAACCCAGCCTTGGAAGACACCCTTGTCCACTGAAACCTGGCCTGAGCTCTCGGTGGCAAAGCCAGGGAGGCATAGCCCTTGGGGACATTCAGAGCTTGTGCCATAGCACAGTGACCCAGCACCTGACTCCTGCAGGAGTTGGGGTGGCCTCCAGCTCCTGGGCCATGCCCCTGTACTCGTACAAAGATTGATCTGTGGTCTGACTGCACCTTCTCCCTGGGGGGCCCAGGGCTCAGCAGCCGCCTGGACCCTAGACCCTCCCCCTCCCCACCTGGCCCTCCGCCCTGGGCTGCTCCAGCTCCTGAGCTGGCACCATGGCACACGCCTTCAGTTTGATTGGCCCCCCAGCTCCTGGTCAGGTGCCGGGTACCTGGCCAGGTCCTCCCCCTCCAGGAGAGATGGATTTGACCACCTCCCCACAGGAAGTCCAAGTCTGGGGTGTACTGACAGGCAGCCCTGCAAAAACAAGATCTTGGGTATCTGGCTACCACTGCTTCCCAGCACCCGCCCTGTGCCTGGTTCAGAGCAGAGCTGCAGGGAATGCGATCCCGGCCTGTCAGATGTCATCCACACCATCACCTGACCTCGCCATCATGCGTGGACATGCTGAGAGGTGCCCAATGGGACCTGCAAGCCAAGTCTGAAGCCCAGAGAGGCAAAGGAGCAAATAAACTATTCAAACCATCTAATCCTAAACTTGCTCAAACACACTTATGTGGTCTTGCCCATTCATTTCCACAGTAAAGGCTCTTTGGGGCTCTGTCCAAAACACAGCCCATAGATACTTATTGAACAAATGGAGTCAACACAGATTTCCCTAACCATGGTTCATGCCAGCAATGAAATAACCCCATTATACCCCTGACAAAAAGTGTCCACGAGAACCTCCCAGAACCTCCCTTCATTGTCCAAAAGAAGCCAGGCTCAAGCGAGCACAAACTGTTCCTAGAGGTCCAAGAACAGGCAAAACTACTCCAGGCTCCCAGTGTTCACAGGGGCCATCCCATCTGGAGAGCAGTCACACATGCACACCTAAGCTCCGTGCAACTTGCACTCTGAAAGCTATACCTCGATTCAAAAGTTAGGGAAAATAAAAATAATGTCAAATATATCTGAGTCATACAAATCTATACATTGGTTTAAACTTCATGGAAAGGGATCCCTGGGTGGCGCAGCAGTTTGGCGTCTGCCTTTGGCCCAGGGCACGATCCTGGAGACCCGAGATCGAGTCCCACGTCAGGCTCCCGGTGCATGGAGCCTGCTTGTGTCTCTGCCTCTGTGTGTGTGTGTGTGTGTGTGACTATCATAAATAAATAAAAATTTTAATAAAATAAAATAAACTGCATGGAAACACAAATGAAATCGTGGGGAACCTGGTGAAACCTACATTAGGTTGTGTTTCTCTAGCAGAATGGTACCAATATGATTTCCTGGCATTGATGCCGTCTCACGGTTATACAAGACACCACCTTTGGGGAAAGCTGGGGGCAGGGTATCCTGGACTCTTCATTACTATTTTTGCAACTTCCTGTAAGTCTATCATTAGCTTTAAAATTAAAAAGTTGTTTAGAAAAATGAGAAATGTGCTGAAATCAGAACCAAATCTCTATTACATAAGAAAAAATAAATATTAAGCCATCGAGAGAATTCAAAACTGTCTAGTGACCCAGGGTGAGCTATGAAAGATAGGAGATATGTGTTTTTAAACTCAAAGAACTGTACGGGAAAGTTATTAATACATAACAAAACTTAGCTGAAACCTAGCCTAAAGAGGCACACTGAAAAGAGTAGTAGAGGAAAACATCATAAATACTGGATGAGGTAGCACTCTAGTATCTTTTTTTTTTTTTTTTAATCATGGTTCTGGGGACGCATTAAGCATCTCAGTAGGCCAATTTGGTTTATTTATTTTTTATTTTTTAAAATTTATTTATTCATGAGAGACACGGAGAGAGAGAGAGAGAGGCAGAGACACAGGCAGAGGGAGAAGCAGGCTCCATGCAGGGAGCCCGACGTGGGACTCAATCCTGGGGCTCCAGGATCACACCCCGGGCTGAAGGCGGCGCTAAACCGCTGAGCCACCCGGGCTGCCCAGTATCTTTTTTTAAAAGATTTTATTTCTTTATTTTAGGGCCAGAGAGAGAGAGTGAGGGGAGGGCCAGAGAGAGAGAGAGAATCTCAAGTAGACTTCCCACTTGAGAACAGAGCCCAATGGAGGACTTGATCCCAGGACCTGAGATCACAACCTGAGCTGAAATCAAGAGATGCTCAACCAACTAGGCCACCTAGGCACCCCAGTACTCTCATATCTTTTTTTTTTTTTAAGATTTATTTATTTATGTATTCATGATAGACAGAGAGAGAGAGAGAGAGAGAGAGAGGCAGAGACACAACAGGAGGAGGGAGAAGCAGGCTTCATGCCGGGAGCCCGACGTTGGACTCCATCCCGGGACTCCAGGATAGCGCCCTGGGCCAAAGGCAGGTGCTAAACCGCTGAGCCACCCAGGGATCCCCGTGTACTCTCACATCTTAATGCTATCTGATTTTCTCTCCTGACCCCAAGGTTATCAGATTTTTCATGATCATTATTCCAATCATGTGCCTCTTTGATGTGAAGATTTATTTTGACTCATTTTTGGAATACTCTATCAAATTTTAATATTTTTAAATATTATTAATTAATATCTTGGCTTCTGTATTGCCAGCCCATATGAAATAAAAAGCAAACAGAAAAAAGAATATGTCTGAGTCTGAAAATGGTACATGAGTAGGAAAGTTTAATCAGATAAATAAAACAAAGGCTTCCTCCAGGAGAGGCTGTAACTCCAGAGGGCAGGAACCTGTCTCATCATCATTTATTCTCAGCATCTGGCACGGAGGAGGCATAAAATAAGTATCTGCTGAGTGAGTGAATGAGTGACACCTGGACTTCTGCCGCTGGCCTCACTGGCCAGTGGGCCTCCTTGGCTTGGGTTCCTGAGGCCTGGTACCTAGAGCACAAAGTGCTGCCATTCTGCCCCCACAGAGGCCCAGGCCTGTGAACTGGAGCCATGGGCAGCCACAGTCTGTCCCTTCCCTGGTGCGCTGGCACCCAAGAACCCACCTCTCTGGGTACTTGGCTCTGCTACCTGCAGCAAGGGGAAGACACTCGGGAGGTGAGGAGAGCATATGCTCCACTTAGGACGCCTGGCCCGGCTGTTTGGGGGAGGTCCCGGGCCTGTAAAGACATGGTGCTTCTGTGAGGGTCTCCTGATACAATAAAAGATTATCAGCTAAATAAAACAAGAAGTGACTGGGGCCACTATGCCCTGTTGGATTGAAATCTTGTGAGCAAAGTGGTTTTCTCTGAGAGATTTATTTCCTGCGCTGGCTTCAGGCAGCCAGCCCAGCCGGAAAGAACAGGGCTGGTCTCCCTCCATTTGGGGGGGAGGAGGGACGCGGGGTTTTATTTAATCTTCCAATGAGCTGGAACAGTGAAGGTGGTGTGAATGGACATTAATTCTGAAACAAATTATTAAAGCGAGATCTGGGATTCCGGGAAAGCCATCTACCCGCTGCCTGTCTGCCACTTCCCCTCACCAAGGCCATAAAATCCCTCCTCTCCACTCAAAACCCAACACCAAGCTAACTGGGTCTCCCATTCAGGCTGATGAGGGAGGCCTGGAATTGACCTCAGCTGAGAGCCAACAGAGCAGCAGGACTGCCGGTGCCCCCAGGCCTAGGCCATCTGCTTGCCTGGGCCTTGGCCCCCGACAGGGATCCCCACATTTCTTGTTCCCTCGAACTTGTTTTTGTGTTCAAGGATGCTGTAGGCAAAGATGGCCGCTGCCTCTGTTATGTGGGCTCAACTTCCATCACCCCCACCACAGGGACCTCAGCTCTCCGTGGGCCTCTGGACTCCTAGTCCAACCCAGGCCATCGTGGACCCTGCCTCCTGAACTATCTGGCACCCCATGTCCCACACCCCACTGCTGGGCCCTGCCCAGAACTCTTTATACTAAGCTCAGTCCAGACCCTGCTCATCTGAGGAAAAAGAAATCTGGAATTCAGGTAAGGAGCCAGAAAGCATGGCCTGGGGGGTCCTGAGGCCTCCGGCTAGGTCCTGGAGACAACTAAGAAAAATCAGACCCAGCACCCCTGGTGGCCAGTCTAAGAGAGTAACTGCTATGAGTAAGTGCTGTGGAGAGGGTGGCACACAAAGGGAAGAGTTTAATCAGCTGGGTGTTGGGGTGAGCCTGGAGGGGCTTCCAAGCTAAGACCCCTGACCTGGGCACTGAGTAAACCAACCAGGATATTCTGAGTGAAGAAAACAGCATTTTCAAAGGTCTGGAAGTAGAACATTTACTGTTGTATCCAAGATCTGTAATAACAGTTCAAATTTAATGAGCATTTACTATGCACTGAGCCAAGTACTTCACGTATATTGTCTAATTTTAGTATTTCCCCCAACCCTATGAGGAGGTAGGGGATATCAGTATTCCCATTACAGATGGGGAGACCGAAGCTCAGAGAGGCCCAGTTGCCTAACATCAAGCCAGTCTGTGGGAGAGTCAGAATTTGAACCCAGGTCTGTGTGACTCCAGAGACAATGCTCACGGCCACCCCCATACTCTGCCTCCTCTGACCAGATCCAGGTTTGCCCCCATTGCCCCATGCCATGAAGGACCAGTGGGCTTTGAATCCAGGTCTGCTACCCTGACCAAGACACCAGTGAGCCTGGGCCTGGGCAAAGTCACCTGGCCTGGCTCTCCCCTTCCTGGCCTGCTAACAAGAGGGCCTGTGTCCCTGGGTAACAGGAGCTGGGCAGGACTGAGAGACCCCAGGCCGGTCAGCCCTTCTAGTGGAGACCAGCAGCCTACCATAGCCACATCCATGGGCCCACTTGCCCAGGACTCACATTTTTTAATGATCAGAAAACATCTGGGGCCATATGCCTTGACATCCAATGTAAATGGGCCATTCAAGGCTCCCAAGTTCCAGAGCCTGGCATGGATCAGGGCCAGAGGCTCACCAGGGTTCCCATTAGGCTAGGCTGGGGGCCCCCAAACTGCTCCTTCTCCCGGCCATGCCACCTCCATGTGTACAAGCCAGATACCTGGGGCGGGTGGGGGGTGGGCTTCCTGCCTCTGCCTGTTACTCCCCAACCCATCTCGCAGCAGGTGCCGTCACCCCTGTCACAAAGCACATCCCCAATTCAACCACTTCTTCCTGCCCCACTACCCCCAACCTTGGCCCAGCATCCCCCATCTTTCACCCTCCACGACTCCCAACCATCCTTCCCTCAACAGCCTAAAGGGGATCCTTTAAAAACCCAGATCCTGGGGCACCTGGGTGGCTCAGTCAGTTGAGTATCTGACTCTTGGTTTTGGCTCAGGTCATGATCTCAGGGTTGTGGGATCAAGCCCTGTATGGGACTCCATGCTCAGCTGGAGTCTGCTTGAGATTCTCTCTCTCTCCTTCTGCTCCTACTACTCTGGATATCTCTCTCTCTCTCCTCCTCCTAAAATAAATAAATAAATCTTAAAAAAAAAAAAAAGTAAGAAAAAGAAAGAAAGGAACCAAGATCCACCTCCCTACCCCACTTTGCTTTAAAACCCTGCAGTGGCTGCTCCCCACAAGCTGAGGACAAAGCCCAAAGTCTTTGCCACAGTCTGGGTTCCTCCATGCCTGACTTCCGAGGGCCTCACCTGCCTCAGCCTTCAACTCCTCACCCCCCTCTCAGAGCCCTAGCTCCATGGCTCGCATTCTTGTATTCTTGTCCTCCAAAACTGATGTCCTTCCTGCTTTAGAACTGCACCCAGCTAGCTGGTCCCTCTATCCAAACTTGTCCTTTGGGCCCCTCATCCTCTTACCTTTGGGGTCCCACTCCCAGTACCCATAGGGGAGACCATGCCCTGCTATGAGTTCTTGTCCTCCTTAAAATCGAGTAATATATAATTATCATCCAGCCCTTCATAGACCCGAACCACAGGGAGGCAGGACTCATGATGCTCAGCAGAGGCCCTCGCAAACAGTAGGTGCTTAATAAATGACTATTGTTGCATAAAGAAAGGCGCCAACCCCCAGCCCTCAGCATCTCTCACACCATCCCCAGTGCCAGGCCCCGTGGTGGGGAAGAGCCAGACAGATCTACCCCCAAGGAGATCAGGGCTCATGGCAGGTGGGGTGAATCAGGCGGGAGAGAGGAAGGCTCCGGGAAGGGGTGCCCCTCCCCCCACATCTCTCCATAACTTCCCAGAAGCAGGAACACCTGGCAGTTGTCGGTGACAGGATCACAGACAGGAGGACGCCAAAGCATTGCTTGGTAAATAGGAGTCATCATTCTCTTGTTCTCTGATTATGGTAAAAGAGTACATTTTTCATCAGCCTAGACAACAAAAACAATGAAAAACTAAGTGGAAAGAAGTTAGTTAACAATGGCCCTCCAGTTGGCAATGCTCTTACCACCCTGCCCAAGCGAGCTGGCTCAGGTCAAGTTCTGCCTCACTCAGAACACAACTGTCCCCCCCACCCTCTGTCAGGGCACAACGTGGAGTCTTTCTGGATTGCTACAATGATCTGGAAATGATGTCACAGCCCTGTGTCTCCTTATTGTCCAGGTCCCTCTTGGGGCTCTCTGCCACCCCTGGGGCCAGGTGTCCTACCATCCCCGGCTCTGGGTTTGTGTTCCTGGGAAAGGTAGCAGGACCCACAAGCAGCCCCAGTGGGTGACGATGGCCTCACCTCAAAGACTGGTCCTGCCACCCTGGTGGGAGCAAAGCCTTGAGGGATGGCTGGCGAGAGCTCCAGAGGGCTGGGTTAAGAGCCCGGATGGGGGGTTCCTTAGACCAGTATTGACCATGACAACAAGTCACCAGGCTCCCCGGGTCTGGCCCTTTCTGGGAGCCAAGTCCCAGGCGGAACACTGGCTGCCCCAGACACCCAGTGCAGCGGGTGCTCATGGGATCTCCTGTAGGTTTGGGACCTTAGCACACAAAGTGAGGTCCTCTGGTGACACACAGACAGGAGAGAGGACAGCGCCCCTCACCTCTCTGCTCCAGGCCTGCATGCAGGGTCAGGAGGCCCCAAGAACACAGTTCACCCAGCACATGGGGATGCAGTGCAGCAAGACAGAAGCCGAGGGTCAGGCAGGGCGCCGAAGGTGGTCCAGGGACCCAGGACTTGGTGAAGGGAGACTCACGGTCGCATCTGGGTTTAAGACTACCAGGCCTTCCTATGGGGAGCGGGTGTGAGACAGACATTGGATCCTGGAGGACAAGGAGGGGAGCGGTGGCCGGAGGGGTGACTGGTGAGGAGGGAGGGTGGCCCAGAGACGTCAGGGATGGGAGCAGCGTAGTCACAGACATCTCCTCTTGGTGAGCCGAGCTTGTGGGGCTCCAGGTGTCAGGGCTCCAGGTGTCTGGGCTTGGAGGCTCATGCACCTGTCACCGCGTCTCTACCACCTGTCACAGCATCTCCTCCCACTGGCTCCAGCTCGCAATTCATCTGCTTCCTTTCTCCTGCTGGCTTTTCCCGGGTCCTCTGGAAAGAGGGAGCTGGAAGAGGGGGCTCTGAGCCCACCACGGAAACCACAGCCCCCCACCTTAGATCTAGGGCAGGCAAGAATGGGGGTGTCCCGGTCCCCCCACTGTGCTCCCCCACTCCTGCAGTCCCCACCACAGCCACACTTCCCGGACCCCAGCCCCTTCCCCCTGCCCACCCCACTTCTGAATCCCAGACCCTCTCACTCAGCAGGCCTAGGACACCTGGAGCCCCACCAGCTCACGCCTGAGTCCTCGCAGCCACCTGGAGAGAGGAAGGACATGATGTGACCCATTTCACACAGGAGGAAACAAAAGCTCGGGAAGGGGCAGGGACTTGCCCAGGGCCACTCAGGGAGAAACCACAGAGAGGGGTCCCCGAGAGCTCGCTGCCTCTCTGCCTCAGCTTGCCCCCCAGGAATGGCACTGTACACACAGCTACAGGGAGCCTGCCACACAGGAAGGGCTTTATTATTTCTGATCTGCTCTGGACTTTTCCAGTTGCAGGACAGTGAAAATGCAAAGCAGCTAAAGTCAATAAGAAGTTTACGGCTCAAAAGCCAAAGAAGAAATGTGGCAGAGAAGCTTCTGAAGCCCTTCTAGCAGAAAAGCCTCTGGGCAAGGGGGTCACATGCCCACCTTGAACCAACCCTAGCACCAGGATAGGGCACTTGGGTTGGCCAGGCCTGGATCGTACCTCCTCTGTCGTCCTCAGTAGTGGATCCTGGACTGGGCTTGCTACCAGAAGGGAAGGGGAGAAAATCCAGCTCAGAGAGGTTAAGCAACTCCCAGATCACACAGCATGCCCTGAATCCGTGTGTGTGTGTGTGTGTGTGTGTGTGTGTCTATGTCTATGTGGGGTGGAGGCGGTGACACAGTAACTGGCTTTTGTGGGAGAAAGTCCAAATTTCTTTTTCCTGTCATTGAGGTTTTCCTCCATGCTCTGACTCCTGCCAGGCCATCTCTCTTCTGATCCTCCTCTGATCACATCCCCCAACACATGTAGCCACCAAAGACATGTCCTTCCTGCTCCGCTGAACTGGGCTCCTGTGGGGTGGGGGGTGCTTGCTCATCTCTAAACTCCCTCTCCCACCCCCACTGTTCCCACTCGTGGGGCAGAGCTCACAGTAGCTGCTTATGAAATGTGTGGATTCTGGAATGACCTGGAAAGGATATAAAAGTCCTGAGGCTTAAAACCCTCCAGACACAGGCAGCTCATCGCCCCCCAGGCCATGTCTTCTGTTGCTGGTTTGGGGCAAGTGACCCCCACTGGTCAAGTTGGCCCCAGAGCTCACCTGCCTTGAGGGCTTCTCCTCTGAGTCTTCTCTAGGAGATCAAAAGGCTTCTCCAGGCCCAGTAGGCGTCAAGAGGACGCCCCCCAAAGGACACACACTCCCAGGTGTGCACGGATGCACAGACACAGCACCCCAGGTGTTTATTCAAACAGGGATGGTGACCCTCTCCCATTCAAGTCATCCCTTTGGGGAGGGAGCCCAGGACACCCTGAGGGGAGGATTGGAGGCAGAGGAAGAGACACCCTATACCTCTGCCCTGGGGGTCAGAGGGGCTGGGGTCTGGGAAGTGTGGCCATGGTGGGGACTGCAAGAGTGGAGGAGTGCAGTGGGGCCTGGGGTGCCCCCATTCTTGCCTGGCCTAGATCAAGGGTGGGGGGCTGCAGTTTCCCGTGGGGACCACCTCTGGAACAAAGAAAGAAGTCCCCAGGCTGGTGGCGCAGGTGCCAGGCACTAGCCCAGGCACTTCCACCCGTGCACCCCACAGACGAGTCCAGAACTCTCCCTGTTCCCACCGTGGCTACCCTCGCAATGCGGCCGCCAGGACCGCGCACCCTGTGTCGGGGCTGGGACCCAACCCCCCACGTCCACCCGGGCCCGGGAAAGCCGGAGGGCGCGGCCCCTGTCCCTGGAGCCTTGGTCGCCAGGCCTGGGGGCAGCTGCCGGGACGGCCGGGACGGCAGGCGAGCTGCGGGGTCCGGCCGCCTGTCCCCTCGGCCTCGGCCTCTGCCGGCGAGGGTGCGACCCCTGGCGCCCCAAACACAGCGGGGGTGTCCCCTGGCCACGCGGGACGAGATCGCCGGGCGGGCGGGAGCCGCCAGGGAGGCCCAAGCGCAGCCTCGTGGCGCCACCTACGGTCCGCGCTGGGCCGCCTTCCCCAGGCTCCGAGCTGCGCCTGGCGCCACCGGGGGCTGCAGGGGGCCGCCTCGCACCTGGCCCCTGGGGCGCCCGGAGCCTGGCCCTGACCCCGAAGTTGGGCGACCAGGCCAGGCCCTCGACTCTGGGGCAGCTGAGGCTGGGCTGCTCGTCTGCACCACCCGCCTCGGCCAGGAAGATCTGCCGGCTCCAGGGCCTCCCCTGAGCCCCAGCCCTCCCCTGAGCCCCAGTCCCCTCTGAGCCCCAGCCCTCCCCTGAGCCCCAGCCCTCCCCTGAGCCCCAGTCCCCTCTGAGCCCTTGGCCCTCCCCTGAGCCCCAGTCCCCTCTGAGCCCCAGCCCTCCCCTGAGCCCCAGTCCCCTCTGAGCCCTTGGCCCTCCCCTGAGCCCCAGCCCTCCCCTGAGCCCCAGCCCTCCCCTGAGCCCCAGCCCTCCCGTGAGCCCCAGTCCCCTCTGAGCCCTTGGCCCTCCCCTGAGCCCCAGCCCTCCCCTGAGCCCCAGCCCTCCCCTGAGCCCCAGCCCTCCCGTGAGCCCCAGTCCCCTCTGAGCCCTTGGCCCTCCCCTGAGACCCCCCCCACAGCCTGCCTACCTGTCCTGAGGAACTGCTCCCATCTATTTAACACTGTCCTGCGGTCTTAGAGAAACCACACCAGGTAGAAAGAAGCTTGGAGACGCAGCCTCCCTGCTCACCTCGGGCCAGAAAACCACGACCTACGCAGGTTCGCAGGTTCGCTTCTCTAATTGTCTAAACTGACATCCTCAGCCCCCTCCCTCTGCCACCCCCTACTGTGACTTGCAGGGACTGGCACAGAACGTTTTTCTGCACTGACCACAGTAGCGAGAACCTCTGGAGCATATGCTCTGGGCCAGGCCCTGTAATCCTCACCACAGATCACCACCGCAGGGTGGGGTATTATTATTTTCCGTTCTACAGATTAACCTGAGAATCGGCAAGGTCGGGAAGGTTTGCTCAAGCTCCCATGTAGCAGGTGACTGGCAGCGTTGAGACTGGCCTTGTGGCATGATGCACTCATACAAGAGTCATAATCACACTGGGCACATGCATAAGGTTCCAGCCCAAGCCTGGTCCTCAGGGTCCCTTGGTGTCAGGTGCCTCCAGGCTGAGCCTCTAGTTTTCCATATGGGCAGATTGAGCCCTCAGAGACACGAGGCGTTGCCCAGGATCACATACAGCCGCTGTGGTCAAGGCTGCTCAAAAACCCAGGCAAGTCCAGGACCTGGCTGAGCTTCCAGGGCTGCTCTGTGGGCTCACCAGTGATATCCCATGGGCATCAAAGGATGAGTAGGAGTTTGCCAGTGGAAAAATGCAGGCAGGGATATTTCAGGGGACCCGTGGGGTTTGGGCACCTGAGAGCTTGGCTAGTTCCATCTGTACCGTGGCAGTTAAGGGTGTGGGCTTGCGCACTAGATGGGCCTGGAATGGGTCCCCAGGCCTGCTCTGTGACCTGTGGCAGGTGACTTAACATTCTGAGTTCCTGTCTCCTCGTCTGTAAAATGAAGGTAACAATGATCTCTTCTGTCACAAGGCAATTGCCGAGTTAGCCCAGGATGGGATGCGCGGTAGGGGGCAGACGGGTACCCAGGAGGGAAGACTGGAGACTATCGGTGGAGAACAGATAGGAACAAAGAATGATGTGGTTGAGGAGGTCATCAGAGATCAGATAGACCGGGAGGGACCTTGAGAGTCAAACTAAGGAATTTGGCTTCACGTCAAGGGCAGTGGGACGGTGTGGAAGGCCTTAGAGTCAAGGAGTGACGAATGGGATTTGTGCTTCAGAGGGTGCCCACTGAGCAAAGGCCAGGGTGACCCTGAAGAAGGATGAAGAAGAGGACACTGTGCTCTAAACCTCAGCCATGTCCTTGCCCCTCGGCCCGCTCAGCTCTGTGAAGTGGAGGACGCTCTGCCTGATTCGGAGACTCAGCAGGGCTGGTGAGGGGCTGCCCTGTCGCCGTGGCCCTGGACATCTCAGGTCCATGCACCTGCACCCCTAGAGAAGGACCCGGGGTTCCCGGTGACCAGGCCTTTGCTTCCTCAGAGTCAACCCTCCCCCACCACAAATGCAGATACACTCCCAAGTCCCCATCACAGAGAAAGGACAGGCGGCACCGCCATAATTTCTATTTCCTTCTAAATAGATGCTCCCAGACCTGCTCCCACAAAACCAATTAAAGCACCTGCCTGGGATGGGGCTTTGTCAGCAAATTATTTTCAGGCTGTGAGGCCTGGGAATAAATCTCAGCAGGGTGAAGTGGATCAGATGAGGAGGGAAGCTGGAGATGGGGCGCTCGGACAGGCAGGGGGCACAGGGTCACTCTGCGTCCAGGGAGCTGCCGGCGAGATGCTCGCTCGGCGCCCAGACCCCCAGCCCAGACCCCCACGGTTGTGCCAGAGAATCATTCACCAACGAGTCAGACATCCTGGCTCCATGTCGGGAACTCTCCCTGGGAAGCTGCTGTAAACCGACTTCCGGCGCCATAGTGCAGAGTGGTGGCCTGAGCATCCCACGTCACCCTCACCACCACCTCTCCTGCATCCCTGGGCTGCTTGTCCATCCTGTAGCAGGAAGCAGATGCAGACAGCCTCGGTGCCAGTCAAGAGGCCTTGGCTCCCAACTCACTATGGGACCTTGGGCAAGTCCGTCCCTGCTCTGGGCCTCGGTGTTCCTACCTGTAAAATGGGGGTGAGTAGGAGTTCGGCCAGCCCTCCCAGCTCCCACATTATAGGCTCCTCGTGAAACTCCAGATGGCCTTCTGGTTCAAGCCTAGGCTGGCCTTCGAGAATGCCCATGGACTCTCTCCTTGGGCAGACAAAGGTCAGGGGGTGGGTAAGTCCCATCCAGTGCAGCCATTACTGCACCCCAGAGCTCACAGCCTGGCAGAGGGAAGGAAGGGGCTGAGCGAGCCCTGGAGGGGTAGGGGGGAATGGGCAGTGATCCCTACACAGAGGGTAGAGGCTTCCTGGGGAGGGGTCACTGGAGGTAGGCTTTGTTTGTTTTTTTTTTTTTTGGAGGTAGGCTTTGAACGGAAGTTCAGTGGGTTGAGATGTCATTCTCCCAAAATAAAAATGATTCTAATTCACATGGCAACTCTGAGAATTCAGAAAAGACACCTTTACTTTCTCTTTACTCCCATCTTTCAGGAAATTGTCCTAACTTTAGAAAATCTGCCATGTCAGGAGTGCCTAGGTGGCTCAATTGGTTAAGCTTCCAACTCTTGGTTTTGGCTCAGGTCATGATCTCAGGGTCCTGGGATCAAGCCCCATGTCAGGCTCTGCACTCAACAGGGAGTCTGCTTGAGGAGTCTCTCTCTTTCTCCCTCTGCCCCTCCCCACCTCTCTCAAATAAATAAATAAACCTTAAAAAAAAAATCTGTCATGTTGGGGGATCCCTGGGTGGCTCAGTGGTTTAGCACCTGCCTTTGGCCCAGGGCGCGATCCTGGAGTCCCAGGATCGAGTCCCATATCAGGCTCCCGGCATGGAGCCTGCTTCTCCCTCATCCTGTGTCTCTGCCTCTCTCTCTCTATGTCTATCATGAATAAGTAAATATTTTTTGAAAATCTGCCATGTCTATGACACAAACTGTGAATGCCCCTAAGATTGTGCAGTGCACAACTTCCAGAACTGCACTGTAGCTGTAAGAGAATCAAGCCAAAAGCAGCAAAACGCCGCCTATCCCAGCAACCTTGAGAGATACAGAGGCAGCACAGAGTCCTCCTGCCAGCCAGGGGGGGTGTGAGGGGACACCCTCAGGGGTGACGTGAGATGTGTTCCATCCCTAAACACTTTATTTTTTTTTCCCTAAACACTTTAGATTCAGAACTGTATTACAAAGGTACTGGAAGGGCTCCCCCTGTTTGGACCACAACCTTCAAGGAGTGACTGATGCCACCATGAGTCCTCACCCAACTCTGCAGCAGGATACAGTAGAAGAAACTGAGGCAGCTGGAGACCATGTGAGAGAGGGACTCTGTGTCCATGCTTGGAGTTTCCCATGGTTTTCCGAGAGCATTTTTTATGTTACACATTTCATTCCATATGTACCAGGAAAAAAAATATACTCGGCCCTTCAGGTCCAACATTTCATGGATTTTGAAAATGAACATATATTTTTGAAGCAAAAAAGAATCACAAGTAGATGGGAACAGACAGAATGGGTCACGGACCTCGGAGGAGCTGAGACCAGCATCCACCCTTCCTCTCCATTTGCACACAGGCAAAGGGACACTGGGGGACAACCTGAGCCGGCTACTGGGTGTAAGTCCGTGCCAAGCCGTGTGTGGGCACTTTGGCCAGTGTGCGGTCTCTCAGCCATTGAGGGCTGCCCCAGAGCCATCCTCTAGACATGACCTCTCTGGTGCCGGAGGAGAGAACTAGGCTCAGGGGGGAGCCGCGTGCCCAAGGGCTGTCTGCTGGCGAGTGAGGAGGGGATTCTAGGACCAGTGCCTATGTGTTCCAGGGCACAGAGGCTGGACCTACCTGCGGGGGTTTCCTGGGCCTGCAAGGCCACCCCAGAGCCTTCTGATTAGTCCTATACTCATCCAGCTGCGCAGGGCTGGAAGCTCCTGAATGTCAGGATCTGTCCTGGTTTTGTTTTTAATAAAGGTGGTTATAAGAAGCCGTACAGTGTATTAGAATGACGATACAAGCTCAAAGAACTTGTGAGCTTTGTGACAAGCTGTGACTTTGGGGCACATTACTCAGCTTCCCTGAACATTAGCTTTCTCATCTGCAGAGTAGGGATGCTATTACCTTCCTCAGAAGAGCATTTTGAGGACAAAACGAGATAACGTATGTGTATCAGTTAATGTCCAATCAGGAAAAGAGTATTTTATTTACGTGGTGAATGTGATCCAAGGAATTAACCACACAGGAGACAGAAGAGCTGAGAAGCCAAATGGGATGGGGCAGTGACCCAGAGATCATTGTAGCAGGAAGCCACTTTCACTCTGGGCACAAAGTGAGGAGATGGGACTTCCAGGGTCCTGGTAGAGGCTGGAACCAGAGAGGGCCCATCCAGGGGAGGGGTGGCACAGCACACAGTGTGCCCAGCCCAGTCAGTGAATGACTGTAATTCCTATTCTTTTCCTTTCTAATCTTTTTTTTTTTTTAAAGATTTTATTTATTTATCAGAGACACAGACTGAGAGAAAGGCAGAGGCACAGGTAGAAGGAGAAACAGGCTCCATGCAGGGAGCCCGATGTGGGACTTGATCCCAGGACACCAGGATCACGCCCTGGGTCAAAAGAGGCACTAAACCACTGAACCACCCAGGGATCCCATCTATTTTTAAAGATTTTATTTATTCATGAGAGACACACAGAGAGGGGCAGAGACACAGGCAGAGGGAGAAGCAGGCTCCATGCAGGGAGCCCGACATGGGACTCGATCCCGGGTCTCCAGGATCATGCCCTGGGCTGAAGGCTGCATTAAACCACTGAGCCACCCAGGGATCCCCCAGGGATCCCATCTAATCTTTTTTTTTAAACTTCCAACCCTGAGATCAACACCTGAGCTGAGATCAAGAGTTGGACACTCAGTGAACTGAGCCACCCAACTGCCCCCTATTCTTTTCCTTTTCATTATTTAAAAAATGCATCCTCAATATATTCAAACTGTCTTGTGTAACAGAAACCCACTCAAGCCACATTA
Source organism: Canis aureus (assembly GCF_053574225.1). NCBI lineage: Eukaryota > Metazoa > Chordata > Mammalia > Carnivora > Canidae > Canis > Canis aureus. The sequence continues at coordinate 3,378,740 of NC_135626.1, read as the reverse complement.
AACATGACAAAAGGAAAATAATAAAATGCTACAGGGGAGTTTCTAAAAATCCAAAGGCTGGACCCAGGACCAGCGCTTTCTCGCTGTCTCCTGCTTCTCTTCATGTGTCTGCTTCATACTTGTCATGGCACTGAGGGTCCTCAGCCTCTGATGGCAGCAGACTGACAGCCCCTGACAGCTCCCAGGTTCACACTGAGTCTAAGATTCCTTAGTCACCTTTCCAAATTCCTGGGGAAGGCATTCTGATTGGCCTGGCTCGGGTACCAGTGCCTGTTCTAGTTCAATCAGCTATGGCCAAGGGGATGGGCCACAGGGCTGCCAGTCACCTTGCCCACCATGCCTGGGGGCATGGCCCAAGGATTTGTGAGCTGGCACTGCAAAGCATACAGAAAGTATTAAAATGCCCCTTACTGTTGGAATAGTAAAGAATTTTTTTTAATTTATTTATTTGAGAGAGAGAGAAAGAGAGCAAGCAGGGGGCAAGCAGAGGGAGAGGCAGAGGCAGAGGGAGAGTCCCCAAGCATACTCCGTGCTGAGCCAGGGACCCCACTCGGGGCTCAATCCCAGCCTCCTGAGATCGTGACCTGAGCCAAAACCAAGAGTGGGCCACTCAACCAACTGAGCCACCCAGGTGCCCCTATAAACAAGTGTTTGATGTTTCTATGCAGATTTTTCTATTTTGGTTGTTTCTACTGTTATTTTTAACATAAATGATGCTGCATCTCCCCCAAAGTCTCTTGAGGATGAATTCCCAGAGGTGGCAGCCACCTGCACTGCACCAGCCCACTGGCTGTGGCTGATAGGTCCCTTCACTGCCCCCTAATCTGTGCCATCAGCAGGCAGAAAGTGCCAGTATTTTCTTAAATGATTGTTCTTTACAAGGGGAGCCTTCATTGAAGGTTTCAGAAGTAAAAAAGGCAAATGGGCCGCATAGCTGATTCCTCTCTCCCGTGGCTTTATTTTGCCTTTTGGCTTTGTGTATATTTGATTAATTATTATTTGATTATCTGATTAGTTATTATTCCAGATGTCAGTAATCCATTAAGCAAAACTATGCATACAAAGTCCAGGCTTAATTAAACAGAACTTTGACCTCAGGGCAGCCCCAGTGGCGCAGTGGTTTGGTGCTGCCTGCAGCCTGGGGTGTGATCCTGGAGACCCGGGATTGAGTCCCACATCGGGCTCCCTGCATGGAGCCTGCTTCTCCCTCTGCCTGTGTCTCTGCCTCTCACTCTCTGTGTGTCTATGAATAAATAAATAAAATCTTTAAAAAAAAAAAAAGAACTTTGACCTCAGTTGGGGAAAAAGATGTTTATTTGACAAGAAAAAAAAATGGTAAAACAATTTGTGGCAGCCAGAGGGATGATGTTTTTTTCTTCCCAATTTTTATTATAAGATTTTTCAAAACATAGGGAAGTTGAAAGAACTGAACAATGGATACTCATATACCCTCTATCTGGATTTAGCAATGATTCATACTTTGGTTACTGATCTCCTCTCTCTCTCTCTCTCTCTCTCTCTCTATATATATATATATATATATACATATATATATATATGTATGTATTCTCTCTCCTCTTTCTATATATATATGTATTTTATATATGTATTTATATATATATATATATATATTTTTTTTTTTTATCCTGAGTCATTTGGAGTTTGTGTGTGTGTGTGTGTGTGTTTAAGATTTTATTTATTTATTAGAGAGAGAGTACAAGAAGGCAGAGTGGCGGACAGGGGGAGAGGGAGAAGCAGGCTCCCTGGTGAGCAGGGAGCCTGATGTGGGGCTTGATCCCAGGACCCTGGGACTGTGACCTGAGCTGAAGGCAGACACTTAACCAACTGAGCCACCCAGTTGCACCACCACCACCCGAGCCATTTGTAAATACATGGTAGACATCAGCACCCTTCACTCCCAAACTTCTTTTCCTTTCCTAAGATAAAAACATTCTGCATAACAACAATGCCATTATTATACCCCCCAAATTTTATTTAATTTACCCCTCATAATTCCATTATGCATTCCGGAGGGACTTATTCAAATTTCAGGGAGACCAATTGCTATTGATAAACAATTTCAAGGAATACATAATAATGTGTAAAAGTACCCAGCCTCGTGCCTGGCACACAGTAGGAACTTAGGCAACTCAGTAAAGGAACTTCCATCACCGCCACCTTTAAAATATGGTCATTCCAACCCGATTGCCTCGATTGGAGGCCACGGCAGAGCAGTGTGCCCGGGCCACCAGTGCTCCAGATGGGGCTCCCCCAACTCTTCCTTAGCAGCCACGAGGGCAGCCACTGAAGGCAAGAGGAAAATTGCTGGAAACAAAAGACAGAGTCACAGGGCGCTGAACTTGGCCTCAGCAGCCTCCAGTAATGAGCGACGGCGCCAGAGAGGGGATCCGTGCCAGCCAGTGCTACTCAGCCACGACGCGGCAGACAGAGCCGGGCTCCTGGCCGGGGTCCCTCCACTTACCAGGGCAAGTGCGCGGGGTTTTTTTTAAATTGTTTTCAAAACAGATTTCATGTGGTCCCAAAATGAGACCATGATTGTAAATTAAAGTGTAATTAGCCTTTACGCTTTTATATTCATTAACTCTTCTCTGTTAATGATGCTAGGCTGGAGCAGAAACCCTGCATTATGAAACCACATCCAGGAAATAAAATAGTGATTTAGATAATGGCCACAATGTATTGCTACTTACACATAATTAAACAAATGCTCCATTTAAACTTGGAAACATGACTGAATGTTGATTAACCCTCGCCCGGCGATTCTGTTCAGAAATGGGGAAGGGGAGGCACCATGAGCTGGTCCGGAACAAAGTGTCTGGGCCTGCCACGTCCGCCTGCCACACCTGTGTGGGGCGGGTGCAGGTCTCTTGCCAGGGAGCGTGGCCACCGATGGCCGTGACCACGAGAGTGATCCTGGAACCACTTCGGAAACCACCCCCCGAAGTGAAATAAGCCAGAAACCAAAGGGTAGATAGTGTATGACTGTGCTTATGCGAGGTCCTCAGAGCGGTCAAGTCCACAGAGAAAGTAGAACGGTGGTTGCCAGGGGCTGGCGGGAGGGACTGGGGAGGTAGTGCTTAAGGAGTAGAGTCTCAGCGTGGGGACATGAAAGGGCTCTGAGGATGGACGGTGGTGAGGATTGCACAACAGTGTGAGCGTGAACTTCAGTCAAATGGTACGTTTTGTGTCACGTGTATATAGCACAACTTTAAGAGTTTAAAGCGTGAAGAAGGAAAAGAAGAGGAGGGTGAGAAGGATTCACCCCACCCAGCTCAGCTGCCTGGCGGGCGCTGAAGTTAGAAGCTGGCTCTTTTTCTCAGGTCACCTCACTCCATGCATTGGCCTCATGAGAGCTGACTCTGGCATTATGGGCAATTTTTGTATTTGTAAAAATTATAGTAGAGTTAAAATGTAAATAATTCAGACACATCGAATAACAGTAGAGTTTCTGGTTCTCAAACCCATCCGGAAAACAGCACTCAGTTATTTTCCATTTTCACTTTCCTGCATGTATCTTCTTGAAATAAAGTGTGTCCTTGCTGGGGTTCGCCCAGAAGCAGAGCCTGAGACAGAAACCAGAAGGCAGGTGGATGGTCTGTAAGGTGACCCAGGGGAAGCCAGAAGAGGAGTGGGAAAATAAGGTAAAGAAAAGGAAGCAACCAACAAACAGTGCATGACTGTCCTGATCATTCAATGCAATGTAAACAACCGCTCCAAAATCTAGTAGCGTGAGGGCACCTGGGTGGCTCAGTGGTTGAGCATCTGCCTTTGGCTCAGGTCGTGATCCTGGGGTCCTGGGATCGAGTCCCGCATCGGGCTCCCCTCAGGGAGCCTGCTTCTCCCTCTGCCTATGTCTCTGCCTCTCTGTGTCTGTCATGGATAAATAAAATAAACTCTCATTAAAAAACAAAAACCCAAAAAAACAAAATCTAGTATCTTAAAACAGCAATCATTGTTTATTACTTCTCAAGATTTCTGTGGATCAGGAATGCAGACTGCTGGGAAGAATGATCTCTGCTCCATGGTGTCTAGAGCCCCAGCTGGAAGACTCAAAGGCAGGAGCTGGAATCATGGGAAGTCAGCAGTAGCTGCTGGCTGTCCCCTAGGGCCTCCCTGGGCCTCCCCCACATGTAGTCCCTCCAGGTGCCTGGGTTCCTGGACTGTGTAGCTAGATTCCAAGAGCAAATATCGAGGCAGAGAGAGACAGAAACAGAAAATGCCAAGATGGAAACAGTGGCGCCTGCGAGGACCAGCCTGAGATGTTGCACAGCATCATTTCTCCACCAGTCAGGAGGGGGTGCCCCGGTCAGGGAATGGTGAAATGTCCTCAACCCCTCGTATGTGGGGAGATACACTCTGCCACAGTCACCAGGCAAGTTTCCCTTGTGCGCCACTGGCACTCAATTGCACAGGGGGCCTCTGGGAGGTAGCCTGCCACACTAAAATTTATTGAGCGTTCGCTGTAGGCCAGGGCTGTGCTAAGTACACAGACATTATACCATTTACTCTGCAGCCGCTATGATAGCCCTGCTCTAAAGGCTTAGAAGGTACCGGGGCAGAGAGCCCGTCCATCCACCAAAACCCATATTTCCCTCTTCCCAGGCTCCCAGCAAGGCCACACTTGCCAGCCTCCTTGCAGTCTCGAGTGGCCACAAGACTGGCTTCTCCGCTGCAGAACATGAGCCAAAGTAAGGGGTGCCCCTTCCAGGCCTGGGCCATGTGCTCCTACAGGCTCCTCCTCTTCCAGCTGGGGGACACAACACAACAGCCTTGGGAACATACCCGCTGAAGATGGCAGGTGCTCCTGAGCCCGGGTGCCCCAAGCACCATGTGGGAGAGGACACCCCTCCCCTCCTTTACTTATCTCGGGTCCCCAGTCTGGGACTGTTATTTCAGCAGCAAACATGAGCAGGGCCTCCTCTTGGATTACATCATCTGAAATCACCGTGTTACCACTTTGTAAATCAAAAATGGTCAAACATTAGCAATTTTGGGGCACCTGGGTGGCCAAGTCGGTTAAGCAGCTGCCTTCAGCTCAGGTCATGATCTCGGGGTCCTGGGATCGAGCCCTGCATCAGGCTATCTGTTCAGCAGGGAGTCTGCTTCCCCCTCTCCCTCTGTGCTCTCTCTTTCAAGTAAATAAATAACATTTTAAAAAATGTTAGCAATGTCAGATGATTCAATCGAATATGTAGAACTCATTCTTTTCCCCTATGGATAGTACCCCACTTGCAGATGTACCTTAACTTATTTAACTACCACCCCCTTTTATTTAAGGATTTTATTTGTTTATTCATGAGAGACATGGAGGCAGAGACATAAGCAGAGGGAGAAGCAGGCTCCCTGCGGGGAGTCCTGCAGGGAGCCTGATGCAGGACTCAATCCCAGGACCCTGGGATCACAGCATGAAATCTGGCCCTGCACCCTTCTCTGAGTCTTTGTCCTTTTGTCTAAAATGGGATAATAACTAGACTTAGCTCAGAGTGTGCAAGGATGGCACAAGAGCAAAATAAGTGAAAGCACCACAATTTCTATTATTTACTCAAGAACCCCTCACTTTAACATGAGCAACAGAGGGACCAGGCTAAGAACCCATGGGGTGGCTGCTCCCAGAGACTATGGACATGCCTGGCTTCTCAGGCTACCCTGGGGGAGGCTCCTTCTCTGACACCAAGTCCTTCTCTGGACCTTCGCACCCCCAGCCCCTCCCACAATCATGTCAGGACTAATATAAACATAAGTCCCTACCTGATAGTTATTGGCAGTGCCCATGATTCCAGAAGAGAACCTTCAGGATGGGAATCTGGCATTGGTTCTCTGCTCTGAGTAGATTTGGAGACATTAAATACATGCTGGGTGGGGGGTGCAGAGGACACTGCTGGTCCATGCCATATAAGAGTGAAGTAGTCACTTAAATGCTCACCTTTAGACCCCTGTGGTCAAGGCCTATGGCAGGGTCTGGGTGACCAAGCAGCTGCTGGCATGGCATGTGTCAGTGGAAATAAAGAGAAGGGCCGTGGAGCTGCTTGGTTGCTTCTAAGTGCTCTGGAAAACTTAGAAAAACAAAGATGAGCTCTAGGTTTTCTAGATCAAGGTCCAAGTGAAGAGCCAGAGATTCTCTCTATGCCTGAAGAAACTCCAGTAGCTTCTCCTGAGGTGGTGTCCTTGCAGGGGAAAAGTGATCTCCCTCAAGATCCCCCACACTACTTCTAGTTGCTTCTAGATTTATAACCAGACTTAAGACTTAGCAAGTTTCAGGGGATCAGGTACAATGTGTGACCCATGAGGAGGCATGGAGCACACGAACGCATTACAAGACATTGCCAACTCCTGTCAACAGAGAAATGTGTATGGCAGTGGCCCCTCAAGTGTGGTGCATCCTAATGGAAGGGATGTAACATTGGGTTTGGACAAATATATTGATGTGGGTGGGTAAACTCAGCAGAGATCCTAGATTCCTTGTTCCTTGTGTTAGCTCAAGGAATTACAAGTGGCTCTAAAGGTTTGCTCAGCTGGTTCATTGAAACCCAAATGTAGCCTATACTGAGGTAAACTGAGATGCCAGAATTTCTTTAGTGTAGAAGAAAGGATTCAAAAGACTCAAGAGAAAAACAAACAAACAAAAGACTCACGAGATTGCTCAAATGCAGAAGTGGACTTATTATTTAATACCTGTTCAATCACCCCCTCACTGCATTTGGGAGGTGGACAAGGGAATTCATTAATTAATTGATCAATCGTGATGCCCCCAAGACCAAAATAAGTGGGCAGCTGAATAAAATCTTGGGACTTGCATAAGCAGAAAAGCTATAGGTCTGGTAAACAGAAATCTAACTTAAGCAACAAAATGGAGAACTGTGACCCACCCCACCACACCCTCCGGGGCCTGGGCAGGCCATGGATGCTGACCCCCTTGAATGAAAGAGGCTGAATCCACTTGCAGGAGGATGCTACTACACAGCCAAAAGTGTATGCTCTAACATTTTATCCTGATTTTCCTCCAAAGGGCCCTGAGGCCACTTACCAGGGTATGCATTGGAGAAGAGGAAATAGGAAATAATTTAAGGGGCACCTGGGTGGCTCAGTGGTTGAGCATCTGCCTTCGGCTCAGGTCATGGTTCTGGGGTCACAGGATCGAGTACCACATCCCGAGGCTCCCTTAAGGGAGCCTGCTTCTCCCTCTTCCTGTGTCTCTGCTTCTCTCTCTGTGTCTCTCATGAATAAATGAATAAATAAAATCTTTCAAAAAAAGGAAAGAATTTAGGGATTATTGGATGCTGGTTTGGAGCTGATACTAATCCCAGAAGACCCAAAATGCCACTGTGGTCCACTCAGAGCAAGGGCTTCTGGAGGTATTCTGGAGATCTACTGCTGTGTAACAAACCATGACCATTGTCTAATGTCTTGTTATCTTGTGGGCCAGGAGTCCAGACGGGGTTCAGTGGGCGGCTCTCTCACCCCTTGGGCTACCAGGTAAGGTCACTGGCACGGGGAGGTCCGAGACAGCTTCTCTCGCACATCTGGTTCCCTGGTGAGAGCAGCTGGCAGGCAGGGCTCAGCTGGGACTGGAGGCAGTCTGTAGGCAGCCTGACTTCTCAGCTGGCCCCTCGGGGTTCCCTGAGCAAGTGCACCGACAAACAAGGCAGAAAGCACCTCCCCTTGTGTGACCTGGCCTCAGAGGTCACATGGCATCACTTCCTTTATACTCTATTGCCTGAAGCAGCCACAACCCCACCTGCATTCAAGGGAAAGGAACACGGCCCCACTGCTTGATAGGGGTATGACTGTGTGCTAAAAATACTGCAGAAAATCACATCAGGTAATTAGGATCATTTGGCTGCGTTCCAGCTCATGTGGGCTCAGGGGGTCCCTGAACACAGCTCAAGGGTGTTTCTCCAGTTTGGGAATGCACAGCTGGCATGGACATCTTCAGTAACTGGCAGCTCCCTACCTGTGCCGTGAGGGCTTCCACGGGAGGCAAGGCCAAAGGGAAGCCCTCCAAACCACCACCAAAATGGGGAGGTGGAAGCAAACTGTGTTCCTAGGGGGACTGAAGAGACTGTGCGCCCACCAAAGACACAGAGGATGCAGGGATGCTACTCTCACAACGTCCCCATTCAGCTCACCTAAGACAGATGGAGCTTGCAGAGTGGCAGGGGACGTCATAAACTCACTGAGGTGGTGTTTTCAACTGCAGCTGCTGTTCCAGATGTGGGCTCTTTGCTAGAGCCGCTTGGTATACCTGGTACCTCTTCCCTGATCAAGAGCAGTTTCCTTTCAGTTGTCAGGGCCAGTAATACACCTTTCTACCCTACTCCAGGGCAATGTCAGCCCTCCAGCCCTGTTTCATAAACGAGACCACAGGGGCCATGAGAGCCTTTCCCTTCCACGGCTGTCACACCAGCCTCCCAAGCCCGCCCCCCGTGTGACAATTCCCCAGGGAGTCCAGGAGTCAAAGGACAAGAAAGGACTAACTCTTCTCATCATCATCCCTAGTGACCCACTTGCAAAAGTTTTCTTTCCCATCCTGCAATTCTGAGTTCATAAGGGAGGAGCCCAATGACAGCTCCACTTAAGCTGAGCCTGCCATCTGGCCACACTGGGTTCCTTTTTTTTTTTTTTTTTTTTTTTAGATTTTATTTATTTATTCATGGGAGACACACAGAGAGAGAGAGAGACAGGCAGAGACACAGGCAGAGGGAGAAGTGAGCCCAACGCTAGACTCGATCCCAAGACCCTAGGATCATGCCCTGGGCCAAAGGCAGACACTCAACCCCCACACTGGGTTCTTTATCCAGTGAAATAGGGTTGCTACCTGTACAATGGGGGTCTGGAGGGGTGTAGTTGGAATGAAGAACAGGAGGGAACATTGATGACATAGACTCCTCAGTCATGATGTTCTGGGGTCACCCCACCAGGCCAGCAACCACAACTGGCTGCTGCCTGAAGCAGGCCAAGAGCATGTGAAGTGGGTAGCGGAAGAGGAAACCATTCTAGCTCCTGCCACGGCCTGTTGTAGAAGCAAGGACTGTAGTGGCTTGTATTTCTTCGTTGTTTATGTGCGGATGTGTGTATATAGAATCAATCCTTTTTCTTTCTCTCCCTCCCACATCCCCTCATTATAGAATGTTACAGGCTTACAAGCAAAAAATATTTTATAAGGATATTGGAATCAAAGCATTAGTTCAATGAGAAGAAATACTGTAAAATTTCTGTCCACTCAGGCTGGTATAGTGCTCCAGTTCTAGAATATCCAAGGGCAAGTGTGACAGAGCTGGAAGGGAAATAAACACCACCCCAACATGGATACAGGGGCATGTGCAGCTGCAGAGCCCCAGAGGGGAGCCCCACATTAACAACAGCTCTGCATAGGCTCTTCCCTGAGCGCCCCATTTCTGCCCGACAGCTGGGTGGCTGACCCGGCTTCACATTGGCTGCCTAGTGATCCTTTCTCTGATCCTCCGATTTCTCCTTCAGGGTACTTGCTTTCCCAAGTCCTTCCACACTGTGTCAGGCCTAACCATATATAAACTTCTTATCCTGCAGCACTCTGGGTGGCTCGGGGGGACCTTGATGGGCACCAGGGACCCCTGTGCCAGGGCTTGGAGGTGAGAGAGAATAAGGGTAGGTCCTGTCTGGCCCTGAGAAGGGTAGGAGCGGGGCAGCTCTGGGGGAGGAGGTAGAGAGGAAGGGCCTTGGTCACTCTGCCGGATAGCAGAGACAGGGCCTCACACCAGCAAGGTCCCCTCCCCGCCCTGCCAGCAGCCAGGCCTACTGCCCCTCCTCTGTGGAGCCTTGGGCCAGGCCCTCCCTTTTCATGTTTTCCTACCTCTACTCAAGGGGGAAGACTCATCCATGAAAGCTTTTCCAGCTTCCAAACTTGCTGAGTCTCTTCTGAGAAGTATCCAGTTTGAAAGAACAGGGATCCCTGGGTGGCGCAGCGGTTTGGCGCCTGCCTTTGGCCCCGGGTGCGATCCTGGGATCGAATCCCACGTCGGGCTCCCGGTGCATGGAGCCTGCTTCTCCCTCTGCCTATGTCTCTGCCCCTCTCTCTCTCTCACTGTGTGCCTATCATAAATAAATAAAATAAAATAATAAAAAATAAAAATAAATAAAAGATAAATAAATAAATAAAAATAAACAAAAGAAAGAACAGAAACTCCTTATTAAAAAAAAGCAAAAAATAAAATTAATTAATTAATTAATTAATTAATTAATTAATAATTTAAAAAAAAAGCAAGTGGGGATCCCTGGGTGGCTCAGCAGTTTGGCACTTGCCTTTGGCCCAGGACCTGATCCTGGAGACCCAGGATCGAGTCCTGCGTCAGGCTCCCTGCATGGAGCCTGCTTCTCTCACTGCCTGTGTCTCTGCTTTTCTCTCTCTCTCTCTCTCTCATGGATAAATAAAATCTTTAAAAAAAAAAATCAAAACAGGTGTTTCTGCCCTACTAACACCTGACTCAAATCTTGGAGAGCAGAGCCCCAGCTCTGGGCCAGCCTGGGCCAGCCCTGGGTATGTCTGAGGCCTGGGAGGTGGTGTCTGGTGACCACATCTTGCCTGATGGCTGGATGACAGCAGGGCCCAGGCTAAGCAGAAGGGGGACACTTCCCCTTCAAACTTTATTTTTAAAGATTTTTATTATTTATTTGAAAGAGAAAGCAGGGGCAGGGAGAGGGGCAGAGGGAATAGCAGGCTCCCCCGCTGAGCAGGGAGCCCAATGCAAGGCTCCACCTGATCCAGGACCCTAGGATCATGACCCGAGCTGAAGGCAGATGCTCAACCACTGAGCCACCCAGGTGCCCCTCCCTTCCAAACTTTAGGGCACATGGTACAGTGACATAGGAAATAGCCCTGGCAGGGTGGCTTGGCAGGGACACTCTCCCCCCAGGCACAGATGAAGAAAGATCAGCCACTTATTCAAGGCACCACAGGAAGTAAGGGGTGGAGGAGCCAGGTGGGCCCAGTTCCCAAGCCCTTCCCAGTGAGGACAGTGTGCTTTAGTGGCTACAGTAGTTTCCTAGGGCTATTGCAACACAGTACCACACCCCGAGTGGTGAAATATGTGAAATGTACTGTCCCACAGTCCTGGAGGCCAGAAGGTTGAAACCCAGGTGGGAGCCAGTTTGATTCCTTCTGGGGGTTATGTGGGGGGAGAATCTCTTCCCAGCTTCCAGTGGTTGCTGACAATCTTCAGTCCCTTGGCTTAGAAACATCACCCCATCTCTGCCATAACCCCACATGGCACTCTCCCCATGTGCTCTGTGTCCAAACTCTCCCTTTCTCTGCGGACACCACTCTCCACCAGTCTTACTGGGTTAGGGCCCAACGACTAGTGATTTCCTTATTCATAGGCAGGGTCTTTACAGAGGTAGCCAAGTATTTTAACCTGAGGTGAGGCCCCATTGCACGGTGACTCTGAGGGGAGGGTGGTGATGGAGTGAACCCTGTGTGACAGGGTTGTGAGCCAGACTCCTCGAAGATGAGCCTGGGACCAGGGGCTTCCCGTACCCAGGGCACCCAAGTGCTTCTCATCCCAGGACTCTCCTGTGGACCCATAGATCATCTGAGGTCCCTCGAGATTGGGCTTCCTCCGGGAAGAATGGTCAGAGCTGCAGGACCTGATTCCCTAAGCCCCTGGATGCCCCATCCATTCCAGCCCCTCCTCCCCCAGCCCCGCCATCAGGACCTGCACTTACTCCTCCACCTTCCCACACACATAAAAGTAAACTAAAGATTCTATCTTGATCCCACTGCAAAGACACTGTCTCTAAATCAGGCCGCATTCTGAGGCACTGGGGGGTCAGGACTTCAACCTGACTGGGAGGCATGAGGAGGAGAGACAAATTCAACCCTTAACTGTGGCTCAGAGTCCAGATCTGCTATGTGGATAATAAATAATTTATTATAATAAATAATTATTAAAATAAATTATTAAAATAAATAATAAATAATTTGCACTGCCCCAAACCTCCCCTGGATGGGAGGGCTGCTCTCAGTTCAGTCAGGAGCCGGACAGCCAGGCTGTCCCTGTGGGGCCGTGTCTGGGTGGAGCGCGGTGGGCAGATGCCGCCCTGGGGGGTCGGATACAGCAGCGGCCGCGCAGCCTCCTCCCCGCCCAGCTCTGCACTTGCCAGGGGCCTGGTGCTGTAGGGGCCTCACACAGCCCCTCATGTGATCCTTACACCCACCTGCAAGGTAGCGATAAACTACTCCCATTTTACAGAGGAGGAAACAGACTCACAGGAGGGAATTCCCCAGCCCACGATGTCACAGCTGACAAGCGACAGAACCAGATTCAGAGCCTGACCTCCCAGCCCTCATACCAAGTTGCAGAAATGGATGACGGGGCCCAGTCTACCTCCTGTGGGGCTGAGGGCACAGATTGGGAAGCAAGCGGGAAGGGGAGAGGAGGCACAGGCCCAGTGACAGAAGCCTTGGACACCAGCCACAGGTAGGACTCAGCTGCCCGCAGGACCTGGGGAGGGGCTGGACCAGGACCAGAACTACCTCCCTAGCTCTGAGGGGCTGGCCTCCCCTCCAAAGCTCAGTTTTGCCATCATACAGTAGAGACAGTAATTCCCAAAGGTTCAGGCCACTGAGAGGTTCTGACAAGATCCACCAGGATGGCTGTGTGTTCCATGAGGGCAGGGCCTGCACCTGTGTTGTCCCCTTTGGGGCCCAGGGGAGCCTGGCACACTGAAGGTCTGCTTCGTAAAAGCAGAACAGTAGACTTGCGGCTTCTATAACGGTGGAAAATTAAACAAAATCACAATTTTTCTAAGCTAAGTTCATAGGGCCATTAACTAACTCCAAGGAAAGTCAGGACCCAATGACACAGACTTCAGACACCATACAGGCTGTTAATAATTCAGCTAAAAAAAAAAAAAAAAGATTACAGCTAAAAGGGGATACCTGGGTGGCTACAAGTCCGTTAAGTGTCTGACTCTTGATTTCAGCTTAGGTCATGATCTCAGGGTCGTGAGACCCTGCTCAGGCTCCCTGTTCAGTGGGGAGTCTGCTTCTCTCACTACCCCTCCTCCCCTCCACTCATGCTCTTTTTCACAAATAAAGTATTTAAAAACAAAAGAAAGGAAGATTAGGAGCAGGGCAAGAGACTTCCTACATCACCAATCACTGTGGGAAAACCATAAAGCCTTTTTCACCCTCTCGCCTATGGAACAAGAGCCTTAAGTAGCTGAGAACAGAGCAGGAAAAGCCCCCAAACCCATTGCAGTGGGGAGAATCAAACAGAAAAAGCCTCCAACTCTGGGGGAGGAGTAGAAATACATCCTGGGAGGGGTACCTGGCTGGCTCAGTCAGTGGAGCATGTGACTCCTGATATCATGAATTCCAGTGCCATGCTGGGTATGGAGATTACTTTTTAAAAGTAATAAAAATTAAAATAATAAATAAATAAAAGAAATACATCCTTGGCACAGAGCATTAGAATGCAATGACAGCCTGCAGAATGGGAGAAGACATTTGCACATCACATATCTGATATGGGATTAATATCAAGAATGTGTGTGTGTGTGTGTGTGTGTGTGTGTCCATCCACAGCTCAATGATTAAAAAAAAACAAACAAACACCAAGCATCTGATTCAAAAATGGGCAAAGGACCCGAATAGACCATTTTCCCAAGAAGATATACACACGGCCAATAAGCACGTGAAAAGATGTTCAACATCATTAATCATTAGGGAGATGCAAATCAAAGCTACAACGAGATACCACTTCACACCCATTAGAACAGGTATTATTTAAAACAAACAAACAAAACCAGAAACTGACAAATGTTGTTCAAGGACGTGGAGAAACTGGAACACCTGTGGAAAGATAAAATGGCGCAGCTTCTGTAAAGATGCTGTAGTGGTTCCTCAAAAAATTACAGAATTGCCATATGATCCAACAATTCCACTTTGGGATATGCTCAACAGAACTTAAAGCAGGGACTTGAAGAGATGTCTGTACACCCACAGTCACGGCAGCCCTATTCACAACTAAAAGGCGGAAGCAAATCAAGTGTCCTCTGATGGATGAATAGATAAGAGATGTGATGCACACATACAAGTAGGTATGGGTGGGTCAAGGGACAGTTAGCTTTTGTTGGGTTTGGTACCATTTGGATTTTTAAAACTTTGTGTTTGTTTACTGTGTGGGGAGAATTGAGTAAAATACAGTAAGGAGATGATAGGGTGGAACTGGTCTCAGGAAGGCTTTCCAGTTCTACCAATCTGTAGTTCTACAACTGCCTTAGAAAATGGGACTTTGATGACCATCTGATCTGGTGCAGCCTTGGACACATCATTACTGGGTGGACCAAACTTCAACATCTGAGAATCCATTCACAAATCCTGCCGATTGTACTAGTATTTATATTGACAATATATTAATTACGTGGACATATTTCATAAGGTGTTATGGGTTGAATTGTGTCCCCCCCAAAAGGTAAGGTGAAGTCCTAACCCCCAGGACCTGGGAATGTGGACTCATTTGGGGAGAGTCCTTGCAGATATAATCGAATTAAGGGAGGTCATCTGTGTGGTCCCTAGTTCAATATGATTGGTGTCCTTGTAAGAAGAGGAAGGAGACACATGGCAGGAAGATGATCATGTGACAACAAAGGCAGAGATTGGAGCGGTGCAGCCGCAAGCCAAGGAATCCAGGATGGCCGCTGCCCGCAGAGGCTAAGGCAGGAAGGGGTCTACCTGGAGTCTCAGAGGGAGCTTGGCCCTGCTGATACCTTGATTTCAGACTTCCAGCCTCCAGAACTGTGAAAAAATCCATTTCTGGTGTTTGTGGTATTTTCTTACGAGACAGAGGAGCTGACCTGAAGCAGATGAACCCACTCGAGACATGGGAACCCTCATCGACAGTCCTGCACAGGATCCGACTTGAAAAGGCCTCTTCTCCCGCTGTCTCTATCCTTCCCTCCCTGCCCCCCAACATCTTCTGGCTCAGTGACTTTGACTCTTTGTCAAATGAGTTCATCAATTTGGAAGGCAGGTACACGGAGAGCTCCACAGCTAGGAAAGGTGTAGAAGAGGGTCCAGGCTAGTGGGGAAACAGCATGAGGTCAAGAGGCTCTCTGGAACTTGGAGTTCAGACACGTGTCTTCAGTGCAATGTGTGAATGATTACGTGTGAAAACATGTGCCCATGCATCCATATACATGCCCATGTGTGCACGTGGACACATGTGCACAGGTGTGTGTGTGTGACTGTGTTTCAGACAGGAGCAGAGGAGCTCCATTAGCCAACTAGGCCCACCTCAGATGGCTCTCCACCCCCAAACTTTTTGCCCAGGAAATGTAATTAATTCAAACACTATTCCACCTCCTTTCTCTCCCCCAGTCATTATTGATCGCAACAACCCTAGCCTCTGGTCCTCTGCTTGGAAAAGTCTTTTTCAGCCTGGTGCTCACCAGTTCGTGACCAACTTCCAGGTAGAGTAAAGGATTAAATGGAAGGCACAATAAGAAGTGAAACAATTAGAATTTCTGCCTCATTATCATGGTAATCTTATCAGTCGGATAATGAGGTATTAATGGAGATTTAATGTGCATCTCATAACAGAATCCCTTGGAGAAAACACACAGGGAAATTGCTGTAAATCCACTTAATGATGGAGAAGTCCCAAAACACCATATTCCAAAGGATGAAAAATGCAGGATGCAAATGAGAAAGAATCAAGGTCAATAACACCACGGGGATGGGCCTAATGGCAGATTTGGAGATATATGTAATAAAAATTGCATGTTGCTTTTAAACCTCACCCTCTGTTTTCAAATGTGGATCGCTAGTAATGAAACACAGAAGTGCAGCCAGAATGATTTGTATGTTTTGGAAACCATAGGGGGGATGGAAACATGTCTCACAACCCATCAGGCCCCCCTGGGGGAGCCATGGGAAATGGGGTGTTTTACCAAGAGGCCTCCAAGGGAAGAAGGGCAGAGGAAGAGCCCTTTGGTTGGCAGAGGGAGAAGCAGCCTATCTGAGTTCAAGGTCATTTGGGAAACACGCGTGCATTTACTTCCATTCTTTCATGCTACCATTTGTCGGTTGCCAGCTGCACAGCTGACCACAGGCAGCTTAGCAAGATGAAGGGCACACATGCAGATACAAGCCAACAGTAAGAACCCTAGTTCAGAGAGCACCTACTATGTGCCACGTACAGCACTACTGAAATGCCACACGTGGATCGTCTCATTTCATCCCAACAGCAACACTGGGACATAGAAACTATTAATATCCCCATTCCTCAGAGGAGAAACTGAGGGTCAGAGAACTGAGGTCGGTTTCTCAAGTTGCATTGTGGCCTGACCTTCACCACTACAGTATGAGGTTGAAACATATGAAACTGCCCATATTTGACTGGGGTCCCAAGAAAGGGTGATTTCATATGGTTTGCACTAATCTTTCACCTTGTGGCTAGGGACCCTTCCTAAGATATGGGAGCCCCTGAGAAGGCAGACAGAGGGACAGAAACAGCACACTGAGCCAAGGGTTGCAGAACCCAAGGGGATGCCCGATCTGTGGCCCCACAGAAGACCAGGGAAAAGAACCCTGCCACAGCCCCTGGAATCCTGTTTCCCATAACAGCTCTGGGGGGTCCAGTGAGTGGGTGTTGAGTAAATGGAAAGGAAGCCCCGAAACACTCATGCGGTAAATTAAAAGCACTTTGTGAATTGGAAAATGCTAAGCAAATGTTGGCCGTTTGGTTCTTATAATTTATTGGCGATGATAAATAACCTTTAGGCCTCCCAGACGTTTGTAAGGACTGGAGATAAAGCTAGCTCTATTTTTCAGTGACTTGAGGGCACTTAGATAAAGAGAGTTTTGTGAGGCTCTGAGCACAGAGTGACTAACTGTCCGGTTTGCCTGGGATGGTCTTGGTTACGGTCCCGAAAAATCCCACATCCCAGGAAACCCCTCAGTCCTGGGCAAATGGAGACGGTTGGTGACCATGGCCCCCGAGGGCCACCTGGACTCCCAGGGTCGTGGGCGGAGACAGTTCCATCCAGCACTGGACAAGCAGCCCGTGCAGCCAGTACAGAGGCTACTCTCTGAGCTCCTGAACATTACCTCCTTATTCCTCATAAACCCATTTCACAGATGAGGAAACTGAGATGTGAACTGGGGAGAAAGTCATGGAGCCAGTCGGAAGGGCTGAAGAAAGGCCACAAGCGCCGGCTTGAGAGTGGAAATGGTCCCCAGGGAAGAGGTGAGCCTCGACCAGGGGAAAGGCGGGTTTCGGGCAGCGGTTCTGGAGTCTCGCAGCTGTATCCTGTTTAATCACAGGCTGCAAATTGAATGAAGTTAAGACAGTGCTGCCTCCCTGAATTTCCCCCAGGCCCTTTTTAATGAATAAATAGGCATGATTTGTAATTAGCTTATCCATTGTGTGAATCTTCTAGAGCACCTGAAGTGAGTTAAACATGCCCCCTGCAATCTCGTCAACAATTATTAATTCGCGCCGCAAACCTTTCTTCCACGTCCACTGTGCGTGCGACCGAATGATCACAGATTGCTCTGCGGTGGACATATTGAGAAAAACTGGGATTTTTTTTTTTTTTTTTTTTTTGGCCTGGAAAGATGAAGACACAGTGTCCCCATCAGTCCTGCCTCCCAGGGTGGGATTTGGAAGTGACGAGTTCGGTTTGTTTCCATCAGCAAACACTAGAAAACCCGCAGACAACCTCCCCCCTCAACTGGCCTTTACACCCCCACGTGCGCGCCCCAGGCCGGGCCGGGCCAGCACTCGTCGCCTACGGGGCTGCTCCGTGTCGCGCCAGCTGCCATCTGTGCGCGGGGCTGCCCGGGCGCCCGCAGCAGGCGGCCTGCGTCGTTCATCCTGGAGTTGGGGCTCTCAGAGCTCCCGGCTTCCTGCTAGGCGCGGCCTGGCTCAGCTCGGATCCGACCCTTCCGTGCTGGAGCGGCCGCCACAGCCCAGCAAGCGGGTCTCCATCCATCTTCATCCTGGGCTCAACCTGCGCGGAGAGGAGGCGGCTGCCGGGGGCCTCTCCACCCAGTCCCCTGGAGCTCGCTCTCACCTGTTCCTCTGTGTTGGCGGCGCTGATATCCCGCCTGCCCTGCTGCTTCCTCAGGGCTCCGCGACAGCGCCCCAGCGACCGGACCCTCTCCCCTGGGCCCTGCGTGGGAGTCCAGGTGCCAGCCTGTTACAACAAAGGAGGCGAAGGTCACCCCTTCCTCTGAACAAGGCAAATCCGGAGGTGGCGACGCTCCCTCTGCCCTTGCCGTGGCCTTGACACAGGGAAGTGGACGTGGCCTGTGCGGGAGCGTGGGGAAGTAGGCTTTCCTTGCTCTAGAGAATCGGATTCAGCCCAATCTGTTGGCGCTCGCTGGGTGCCAGGCTTCATGCTGGGCACTGGGGAGGCCACAAGTGTCTAGCCCTGCCCTCGAGAGGATCACACGCACAGGGGAAGGGCACACCAGGATCAGGATAATAAACTACCGTGGGTACCTTCCTCTACAGTTTGCAAAAACTCCTGCTTCCACCCCCCATGGGAGAGCCCCCTGCCCCCAACCCTGTTGGGCTGATATTTTGTAGAAGGGCAGACAGGACCTAAAAACAAGGACTTGGGAATCTTCTAGACCTGGATCAGATCCAAGCTGTGCCATTTACTTTCTACATGACTGGATAAACCACCTCACCATTCTTTTTTTTTTTTTTTAATTTATTTATGATAGTCACAGAGAGAGAGAGAGAGAGAGAGAGAGAGAGGCAGAGACACAGGCAGAGGGAGAAGCAGGCTCCATGCATCGGGAGCCCGACGTGGGATTCGATCCCGGGTCTCCAGGATCGCGCCCTGGGCCAAAGGCAGGCGCCAAACCGCTGCGCCACCCAGGGATCCCGCCACCTCACCATTCTGAGCCTCAGCTTCCTCATTTGTAAAATGGGGCTAATTAGGAGTGCCAGGGTGGCTCAGTGGTTGAGCGTCTGCCTTTCAGCTCAGGGTGTGATCCCAGGGTCCTAGGATCGAGTCCTATACCAGGTTTCTTACAGGGAGCCTGCTTCTCCCTCTGCCTATGTCTCTGCCTCTCTCTCTGTGTCTCTCATGAATAAATAAAATCTTTTTAAAAAACTGGGGCTCAAAAAAAAAAAAAAAACTGGGGCTCATTATCCTATCTAGCTTCTGTGAAATAACATGTAAAAGCACTCAATACTGTGCCCAGCACATGAAAATGGTCCCAGAACTCGAGGCATTATTGTGACTCATGGTATGTGCCCCCTTGGTATCACCTTCCTGAAAGATGGGATGCAAGGATGCAAGGGTCCCCACAGTTTGAGAACTACGTGGTACAGCAAGGTCATCTAGCCCATCCAGAGCTGGGCTCAAGTCCTGAGTCGGTTCCTCATCAGCTATGTGACCCCTCACATTGGCTATGTGAGGCTGCTGCCTCAT
The DNA here is from genome assembly GCF_053574225.1 of Canis aureus. Classification (NCBI taxonomy): domain Eukaryota; kingdom Metazoa; phylum Chordata; class Mammalia; order Carnivora; family Canidae; genus Canis; species Canis aureus. Next base: position 3,359,291 of record NC_135626.1, on the reverse strand, counting down.
CTGTGGAACGGGATGCCATTTTTGCCATTGGGTTGCTACAGAAACACCTTCTAGGGCGGCCCAGGTGGCTCAGCAGTTTAGTGCCACCTTCAGCCCAGGGCATGATCCTGGAGACCTGGGATCGAGTCCCATGTCGGGCTCCTGCTTTTCCCTCTGCCTGTGTCTCTGCCTCTCTCTCTCTCTCTCTCTCACGAATAAATAAATAAATAATCTTAAAAAAAATAAAAACACTTTCTAGGGGCACACCTGGCTGGCTCACTTGGTGGAGTGTGTGACTCTTGATCTTGGGGTTGTGAGTTGGAGTCCCACATTAGGTGTACAGATTACTTAGAAAAGAAGCCTCTTTGTATGTCGGGAATAATGGTTATTGTTTGCTACAACGCAGGGCGGGCAAGGAGGAATGTGGTGTTTGTGCACGTCTAGTGTGGGGGGCATGGATGAATCCTGGGGTCTGTCTAGAGCTGACTCAGTAGAGTTGGGTGAAAAGCCCAATGAAGGGGGACTGCTTGGTGTTTCCTGTGTCCAGGAGCCTTCATGCAGGCCTGGGCATCCTGACCCCTCCTCCAGAGGGTCTGACCAGGCCTTCACCAGAAAGCCTTTTCAGCCAATGGTTTGTACCTGTCCTTGGCCACAAGATGTCACCCAAGGAACAGCAAAGCAGGGGCCTGGGAGGAAACTGGTCAGCCCAACACCAACCCAGCAAACAGCAAATCCCAGCTTCTCTCATGTGGCACCTGCCCCCTGGGAAGCCTCAGAGGAAGAGCCTGCAAAGGTAGGCATGCTGCAGTGGGTTCAAATCCCAGGTTTCCTGCAGGACACAACTCTGTTGCTCCCAGAGAACACTGGTTTGTAGACCCCCCTCCCTCTGGAATTAATAAATAGATATGATAATCCCCACTTCACAGAGTAGATTAAACAGGGTCCGGCGCACAAGGGCCAGGAGGAGGGTGGTGCAAACAGATGACCGAACTTGGGTGTGAGTGGACTGCAGTTGGGACAGGCGCTCAGCAGGGTACCTGATGGCCTCCACCCCACTCTGTGCTGGGAAAGGTGTGGGGGGTACATGCCTGAGAGGTGACACTGTGGTGTATCCTCTGCTCCTCAAGGCATCCCCAGGCTCCCTCTTCCTGGTTGTTCAGCTCCACATGGCCCAGGAGGGCCCACACCAATTCTTTGCACGGCAGCTACCTGGCGCCTGGATCAGGAACAGGGAAGAAGCAGCAAGAAGGGCATGACCCCAGCCCAGGTGCCCCTGGGGCAGCCCCCAAGAGAACCAGCCCAGTGGTGGGCAGACTGTAGTCTGGAGCATGGGGACCCCGTGCCCTGCCAGGGGCATGCCACAGGAGACATCAAGGCCCACCAGTGCCCTGGTGTCTCCAGACCTGAGGACCAGCTGCAGCTGGAGAACCCAGGTTCCCCAGCCTGAGCCTCCAGGGCCTGTAGACCTTGACCCTGGCCTGGAGGCTGAGCGTACAGTCTAAGTTCCGTGCCAACAGGACTTGGTATGGCTGTGCCCTTAATGCGGTGGGTGCAAGGCTCCTTATCAGTTCCCCCACCAGCTGGGGCTGCAGAGCAGTCCACCCACCTACAGTCTACCTGGTGGAGGCCAAGGGCTTTGGGGTGAGGCGCCTTCCCAGAGGATGTGAAGACGAGGAAGGGAGAGCCTCCATCCCTGCAAGGGCTGAATTTGGGAAGATAGTGAAATCCCCCTGCCGAGGATCTATGACTGTCCTCTCCTCCACCCCCATCTTCAGACATTTGGGGACCCCTTCCATTTGGGATGGAAGTCCCCTAGGAGAGCATGGGTTCCAGGGAGGTCACTGGAGGTCTACTTCCCTATAGAGAAGTGTACAGGGAATGGAGGCCTCACTGGGGACAGAGGAAAGGAGGGGGGCATCTGGGGAGTCTTCCTTCTTCCCTTTGAAGCTGGAGTGGTAGGGAGAGGCCTTGAAACCAGAGGGCTCGAGAGGGCAAAGGATGGCCAGCAAAGCATGACAGTCTGGGGCAGACATGAGTGTTTTGAAGCCCCAGATGGAGCTGGAGAAGAGAGAGAGGCATACAGCTGAAAAAGTAGGTTGGAACCAAAATAGAAGAGAGATTTTAGCAGAAGAGGAATCTGATCAGACTTGATTGATTCTAAAGGTGCCTGGGAGAAAGGGCAAGAGGGAGGCGGTTGTGAGAACAGCGGGGGAAAGAGACTGCGGTGGTGGAGGCACGTGCAGGAGAAGTTGCTCAGGAGGTCTCAGGAGGTTCGGGTGATACAGAGATGGGGGCAGTGGAAACACCAGAAGCAGGACAGGGCCAGGCACTTACCAATGGAAGGATGCAAATCAGGAAGGGTAGAAAGGAAAGCTCCAGAAATTGTCCCACGGTAGTTAGTATTCATGACCATGGCACAATATCTGTAGGTTCACAATGGAGCCTTTCAGTTAAAAATGGGTTCCTTTCCAGTGGTTTCTGTGCTCGTAGGTTGACTGCGTGTGCCTGGAATGTCTAGAGGAGTAGCCAGTGCTGCCTCCTGTCGGTGACCTCCGCAAGTGTCCACGCATGTTGGTTACATCCCTCAGTGAAATAAATGACAGCACAGGAGAAATGCTTCAAGATTTTTTATATATATATATATATATATATATATATATATATATATATATATATAAAATATATTTTATATGATTTATATAATATATTTATATATTTATTATATTATTTATATATTTATTATATTATTAAATATTATATATATATATATATATATAAAATCATAATATACATATGACAAGACCAGGGACTGGAAGAGTCACTGAGGTAATAGAGCCCAACTCAGGAACAACCCGCTGAAGTTGTCACTTGCCTTAGGTCTGGTTAGTGGCAAAGCTAAGACTGGAACCATCTTCAGGCTCCAGGACCAGGTACTAACTACAACCACACACCACTCAAAACCATGGCTTTTCAGTAGGTGGCAGGAGTCTTCCAGGGAGGGGAAGAAACCCTCTTCAGGCTGGTGGCTGTGATCCAGCACCGCAGTGGTGCTGATAGGTGGCCCTTACCACTTTCCTTGTCCCTGTCCTGTTCCTGCGTACTTCTCTCCTTTCCCTTCCTCTCTCCGAGCTGACTCTGCTCCCCACTTGCCACTCACTACCCCACGGCCTCCCCTGTCACTACTAGAAAGAAGGTGATCAAGAGGTGAGGTGGGACAAAACTAAATCCAGTTGGAACCCACAAAATGGCCAAGGGCACCAGAAATTGGGGATGAAGGAGGCAAAGGTTCTCTCGCTTCCAGCAGGGCCAGGCCAGGCTGCTCCTTGGGAGCAAAAGCGAAGTCAGAAGCCAGGGAATGATGGAACTAATGCTGTTATTTTACAAGGAAGACCAGTTACAAAGGGAAACAAAATGTAACAGAAGGAACAGAGAGGGTTTGAAAGCAAGAATAGGGAGGAAGATGATCAAATATTTTTTTCATACTGAAATTTGAACACTGAAATCTTCTGGGGATGTTTAGCTATTTCAGGTTTGGGAAAGAGTTTTTACATAACCACACGGGTTATGAGTAAAGAAAATGAATTTTAGTAAAAATAGATATCCTTAGAGGTTAACTGGACTGTCTGGCAAAAGAATCTGCCTTAAAAAAAAAAAAAAAAGAATCTGCCTTGGGACACCTGGGTGGCTCAGTGGTTGAGCAACTGCCTTCGGCTCAGGGCGTGATCCTGGAGTCCTGGTTTTGAGTCCCACCCACATCAGGCTCCCTGCATGGAGCCTGCTTCTCCCTCTGCCTATGTCTCTGCCTCTCTCTCTGTGCTTCATGAGTAAATTAAAAAAATCTTTAAAAAATTAAAAATAAAAAAAAAAGAATCTGTCTTCCTCACATCTATTACCCTTGCAGGACCTGGAGCCAAGCCTGTAAGAATTGAACACTCTGCAGTGGATCCCAAATTTCAGTGGGCATCAGAGCTGGATGGGAGCTTGCTGGGAATGCAGATTCCTCCCCCCCACCCCGGAATTCTGATTCAGTGGCTCTGGGGTGAGATCACAAGCTTATGGACATCCCCAGGTGGGTGGTACAGATGTCCACTGGTTCATTATGAAATGCTGGCTCTCCCGACACTTCTCAAACTTCCCTGAGAATATCACCTGGCTTTACTTTTGTTTTTATAGAAGATACCTTAATCCTTGCCCTTAAAAAGTATAAAGACTATGTATGATTTGGAAATAAGACTACCAAACAGTGGCCAAGTAAGAATCATCCACTCCATGCCTTCGTTTGGTCACTCAGAAATAAAACGTTATCACCTAGGATTGTGGTTGCTTGTCACCTTCCATGTTTATATCCATGAGTTCACCATAGTCTACTTTTCCTTCCACCTCAATTCAAGACCCTTCTTCACACTAATAGGCCACATCTCTGAGCCCTCCTGGAATAATGATCTATTGTGCCATGTTGTCTTTTGATTGACATCACCCCCTTGGTATGCTTCACTATCCCATTGCCACATCTCATTTGTTGCTGGAGAAAATACAGTGACTGGGTGTTTTTCTTCCATCTGTCTCATGACGAGGTCCTAACCCACTCGCCCTGGTAAACGCACAAGATTCAGAGATCTGAGAATCAGGCTGCCAGCTACTTTGGACTCCTGTCTTAACTGATCACGTACCAGTAATGCAGGTCTTTGAAACATAGCTATTTTTTTTTTCACACAATTTAATCTTTAGTCTTTTCCTGACTCTCGACTCTCTAGCTCAGTTAATCTAGAGCCAGATCACTCAAGGATGTAAAGATTTCTGGTTCCATCCTCAATAAATTCAGATTTACAAACAAGAGTACCAGGTGATTCTCACAAGGGAAGTTTGGAAAACAATAGTTTATAGAACTCCCTAGGGCACAGTTTTGGGTCTCACTCCCAGAGATTAGAATTTGGTCAGAATGAGTCAGGGCAGATCCCCTGAGGTTAATTCACCAGGAATGAGTAAGAAACATTAGCAGCTATATATATGAATCCAACAGCCCTGGTTACAAAACTATCGTCAAACCTACAAATTAGGGCAGCCCCGGTGGTGCAGCGGTTTAGTGCCGCCTGTAGCCCAGGGTGTGATCCTGGAGACCCCGGATCAAGTCCCGCATCGGGCTTCCTGCATGGAGCCCGCTTTTCCCTCTGCCTGTGTCTCTGCCTCTCTCTCTCTCTGAATGAATAAATAAATCTTAAAAAAAAAAAAAAAAAAAAACCCTACAAATTAAGAGGGGTAAAGAAAGCTGACGTGAAAACATCCTATTTTAAAAAATCACATCAGAAGAGGCACCAGGGTGACTCAGTAGGTGGAGCATGCAACTCTTGATTCCAGGGTCATAAGTTCAAGCCCCACTTCGGGCAGAGATTACTTTTTAAAAAATCACATCAGATACTCTTTTCACAGGAACATAAAATTTAATGTTTTTGGCCAGCAATATGCTGAATTCCTAGTTAACAGAAATAAGTCTACTGTGGTTTTCATGTTCAACATCTACAACAGGTTCAATGACTTGGAATGAGAGCTATTCTCAAATGTGGAAGATGTTTTCAGAATCCCTACAACCAGAGATTTTCCAGCCTCTTTGGTCAATTTTTTTTTAGAAGTCTATGTTCTGCATTTTGGTATCCCAAGAAGATGGAAAAGGATTCTTCTAGAATGAAATGACTGAAGCAAAAGCTCTTCAATGAATACTTAAATCTCTAGGCAGAGGACACATTTATAGCCAAGAGGCACTTCTGAGAAATGATTTTGCTTCTCAGGATTGTGACACACTTTATAGGCAGCATTACAGAGAGGCCTAGCTAAACAGTGTCACAGCTCAGGATCATTCAGGAAGAGCTACAGAGCCATTTATTTGGAAAGAGGGGTTCAGTGGGTACAAACATAACAAGAGTCCAAGCACATAGGTAGTGCCAAATTGACAAGAAAAGTTGAATTCTGTTTTCAGTTTTAGGCAAATGATAGCATTAATTTTAGTATTGAACAGACTGAATGAAAACTGAGCTCTAATCAAATTTTTTAATGTTTCCTTCTAAATGAAGTGCAATCAATATAAAGAAAGCACCTTTCTACCAGCGAGGGAAGCCTGTGGAGTGAGCTTGTGACAAGGGCTCCAACAGCACCTTCCTTTAGCTGAAAAGATTAATAAAGGCTTCAGTGAATACTGTTATTAGGACTTCTGCTTTCAGAACACAGGCTGACGAATAGTTACCAAATACAACGGTCAGATGTGAACTGTGTTAAAACAGCAGATGTTCACAATCTCGTTAGTAACTGCTTGTTCATTCCCATTCCTTCCTGGACCATACTTAACAGATTATCCTTAGAGATTCAGATGAAGATAAGTGTAAATTCATGGAGAAATTAGTAATATTTGAAGTCAAAGAAACTCAGAAATGCTTCTGCATACAAAATAGATGATGGAAACATAAAATCCAGTGAATTCAACTGCTCTCCCTTTTTAATCAGGTTTACAGGATACCACACATTAGTAATCACATTAGAGGACAGGATGAGTTTCCTGTACATATACAAGATTGTGCAAGCTCATTAACTGAGGCTTATTTATAAGGTTTTTATCAGTTTCAAGAGGAGAGGCAGTACAAAGCTTTTTAATACAGGTGAAGCACAAGAATACGTAAAACAAGACAGAGTATCAACTCAGCAGGGGTGAATTCTTAAGGCCTGTGTGGCCCCTGCCCACACTGTCTGCCATTAACTAAGTGGAGAGGATTTCCTTTCTCTTGAGCTTAAGTAGGAAGACCAGGAATAGCTTTATTACTCTTGAGAACATCCTACTTCTTGGGTAACCTACACTCTAAAATATATTAAGTATTAATCTGGCAAAGTTCTCAAGCATTTTGGCATTTAAAATATCTCAAATATCTCATCACTGTTAATCTACTTATGAAAAATTCTTTGAGCTTCAAGAAGATTGTTTCTGATAAATCCCTACCCCAAATTATGGCAATTACATAGAGAATAAATCCACTAGACTTAAAAGAACTAAAAAGAGGGCAAATGTAGACTCTTTCCTTAAAGAAATAAAGCAGGAATTGAAAGGCAGGAAGAGAAAGTCTAATACATGGAGGAAGCTAACCCCACTACACTTCTATCACTTCTATGTAATCCACTAATAATTTTGAGCAAGTGTGGTCCTACTTCCCCTTTCCACACCCAATCACATCAGAGAAAGGAATCTTTAACAGCTCACCCACTTAAAATACGTAGTTGACCTTTACTTGGCCCAAATTGGAATCCCCATGGCATGCACAGTCAGCTACGGGGTCTCAGGGCCAAAGTACAGCCTTGCTGGGCCAGGTTTCTCTTCTCTTGCTCATGCACCTCAGCAACAGCAACGTGTATATTGAAAGTCTGGATTAAATAAAGGCTTCCAGGACAAAACAGGAAAAGAAAAAGCATGCATCACATCTATTTTCAATCCCTCACAAAGCCTAATTCTCTTACTACAGGGATTTAATATCTGTATAAAAAAGGGTTTCATCAGCAGGTCTTTAAAAGAAAAATCAGAAGAAAGCAATTACTATGGCTGAAATGTGAACTAAAGGGGAGAAAGAAAACAAAACATTGGTTTTTTTTAAAAAAAAATAATTTTACAAGGAAAGACAATCTTCAATCTGTATTTCTATTACTTAACTTCTCCAGAAGCAGAATACTAACACAAGATACAAACTCCTTTTTCTTTCTTTCTTTTTTTTTTTTAAACAAACTCCTTTTTCATTAGAGAAGTGAACTGCACAAGAATTCAGGGAACTGAGCCACTCTCTCTCCACTTAACATCCATTATCATTGCAAATTCCATGTAATAACCAGTGGCTACTGAATGTTTCCTATGGGTGATTTTATACTTTTGCACTAATCCTTCACGCAAAATAAGTAGTGGGAGGAAGCACAGTAAGAACCAAAGAACTGTTCCTCCTTCCTGAAGGAGCAAAATCGAATTATTCCCTGTCTCACAGCCTACCACTGCCATGCAGACAGCTACTGATTCCTACACCCAGAAATTAACACTATCGTAAATCAGGCCATGAAATCAAACCACCAACAGTTAATGCTGGCTTGTTAATGCTCCTAACAGAGTTTCCAGAGGGAAATTTAGCTGCATCTTAAACAGCTGGGCTGTGCTCCTCCACTAGCACCCAAGATGAGCCCCAAGTCCCTGCCTGAGAGGTATCATCTGACACCAGACATGTGGGCTTCTACACTCACCACTGGCTCAGGCACTGCACAGCTCCTCCTGCCCCCAGTGCAGCCCTACACCCCAACTCACCACCTTCTCCTCCACAGAAAAGAGCCCTGTGCCATGTCCACAGCTTCACATTTATTTCCATAATAATAACACAGCATAGGTTTAGCAACCATTTGGAGAAAGAAAAATCTCTATGAAATCTCATAATAATGACTATTCCATGTCTTCTATTGACTTAACATTTATTGAATCAAATGCTGAAGTAAATGGACCCTTCCCCACCAGGTCTCAGAAATCGTGTCAGACTGTTTGTCTTGTAAAGTATTTATGATAGGATGTGACTTATAATACCTAGGCAAGTTTGACAGTTACAGCCCATGAAGCACTGACTCTACACAGATTTCTTGACCTAACATTCAAAAGGACATTTTGTAGTACTAGTTTAATTTTTCTCTCTCCCTAAAAGGCAGAAACCACATCCCATACTCCTATGCAACTTTGTTATTTTGGTATTTTAAAATAAATGAATGAGAAGAGGGGGAGACATACAGAAAATCCAGCTTCTTTAGGCACAATTAAACACAGAGGTCTTGGAGAGAAGAAGACAGCCTCTGAATTCATCTGCTCAAGCTTGTTTATCACAGTTCCCTTAAAAATGCCTAGAAATGCTGCCAGCAACAAGGGGCTCAAAGTATGGGACTGAGTTTTTTATAAAAGAAGCTAACCATGTTTAGGAAACATACAAAGTGAAAGTCATGACTTATGTACAAGACTTGTGCTTGAAGCTCTGGTGTGCCTCCTCAGCCAATTTCTCAGACACCAAAACCCATTCCTGATTATCACTACACAATCAAACCAAAATACTAAAACATATACTTTTGTTCGGAAGAGAGAAATAAAGGCACAGAAACCTGTCAAAATAGATTTTTTTCCATAAGAATAATATGGTTGATTAAAATAGTTTATCACTAGTAAAACTTGTATCACTAGAGCAGACAATACAAATTAGTTTTTAAAAAAATGACATTCACTGAATTCCTGGTCTGTCATTCAATGTGAAAAATCATCAAAAATATATTACAATTAAAAGTCTGAAAGGAGTTCTGTTTGGGGTTTCTACACTGTATTTAGTATTTCAGATAAGAAGTACCACAGTAATGTATTAGGTGTCTCCTGTTCCTTTGTACACAATGCATGGCAATTAAAGAGTCTACCTCCTTCCTTCTGCAGGCTCAAGGATGTCCATGGTGAGGAATGTCTAAGTGATTGTTATACTTCTCAGCAAAGTCAGCCTTGTGCATCAAACTCCACACCTAGAAAGTTCTAGAAACTGTTTTCCACTTTAATAAATATTTCTATATATTTGTTGCTTTTAAGCTCAGCTTAAACTTTGTCCAGGAAACCATTTTACAAGAGGGTACATCACAACCTACTATCAGCAGTATTCCTTGTTTATTAGAATCTGAAGATGTCCATATTACATCAAATATAAATATATATTATATTTACATTTCCTTCTTAGCTTTTCAACCTAGGTGAGTGTATTTATAGATAATGCCACTAATATCACCACCATTACAAGTCTCAGTGCAACTGGTATTTTCCTTCCATTAGATGCATATAAGATTAGACAGCATCTATAAAGAGGTGTATTGTTCTTTTTCTTTTTTTAAATAAAAGGGAAAATGGGTATCCATGAGTGGAGATCTAGGAATTTTCTAGATTTTGTTCTGTTTTTTAATATTTCAAAATACCTGAAAAATGTGGTCCCTTTTTGCAGTACTATTCTCTACTTGGGACAAGAAAATAATCAAATATGCAACAGAAAGAAAAAGAGCCCAAAGAAAAGAGAACCTGCTTGTTAACTCATTAATCTGTTTAGTAAAGATCTGTTTTAAAATGTCTGAATACTGTACAATATTATACAAAAACAATCTTCAGCCTTCAAAGCAGCTGGTACATTTTCTAAGAGATCTGTTTGCCCGCCTAACAGTCTGCCTTGGTGGGCCTTCGTCTTGGTCACTTTCGGTCGTCGATAGTTTTAATAAATTCCACTGCTGCTGTGAACTGCATCCACCAATAGGACTCCTCTCCAGACAGACAGCTGGCATAGAAGCTACTGATATACTGGACAGTGGACAGCAAGCAGGGTGGATTTGCCTAGAGAAGTGAAAAATAAGAGAGTCATATACTCACATGTATAGCTCTGCAAATATCATCTAAGTTAACATCTTCAAATGTTTATCTGTGAAAGAGTTAACCACTCATTTTTGAAAATCATCCCCAAATTCTTCTTTGGAAGTAATTTATAAACCGTAACCACTATGAGAAACAACAGTATACTGGAAAGGTAACTTGGGTTCTAATGCCAGCTGAACTATCTGGAGCTTTCTATCCTTGTAAGTCACTGAAACTTGCTGGTCCCTAAGGAGGCTGAACCAATCCCAGCACACTCACTCAACATCCCAGGATTACAAAATGTTACATGAGGAAATAAATGCTGTTTGCCAACTGAATTATAAGTCCAGGTAGAATCAGCTAAGAAAGAAAAAAACTAAAAAGGTAATATGCCCTCTGTTGTCAGAGGTAACATCTAACATCTTGTGCTTTTTCACTTTCTTCATTGGAGAGAAAACACAAGTGTTTTAAGTGGTTGGGAAGAGCTACGGCCTGTGCCTCAGAACAAGCTCAAACAGACTCTGCACAGGAAGTAGACACACCATATGTGAAGAGAGAAGAGTGATGGCCAACAGCAGGGGTTACAAAGGCTGACTGCACACTGATCCTACAGGTTGCAGACTGAGCTAAGATTGCAGAAATAGCACAAATACGGGGTGCCAGGGTGGTTCAATCGGTTAAGCATCCAACTCTTTTTTTTTTTTTTTTGCATCCAACTCTTGATGCCAGCTCCGGTCGTGACCTCACAGTTGTACGACCAAGCCCTGCTATCAGGCTCTGTGTTCATTGGGGAGTCTGCTTGAGACTCTTTCCCTCTGCCCCTTCCCCTGCCCTGTGCTCTCTCTCTCTCAAATAAATAAATCTTAAAAAAAAAGAGAGAAAGAGATCAGTACATTTTTAAATAATACGGCACAATTACAAAATAAGAGGCTAAAAGAAGGGAGAGGTGTTTGGGAGATTTGATAGTTCATGTGACAAGGACTACAAAGAATCCAATGTGGGAGAAGAGCACAATAAAAACAACTTGTCCTCGTTTGTTCATTCACTTAATAATTACAACCAAGTCCCAACCAAGAACTTCAGGCACATAACAGCGGAAAATGTTCATCTAGCAATCTGGTCCTCCTATTCTTTCTTTTGAAAACCTAACTTCCAGACAGAACGAAACCTCACATTAGACACTTAATTTCTGGGTAACACAAAGCTTGAGACCGGGAAGAGCCATGGTGTCTGCAGCATGTGAAGCCCTGCACCCCCCTGCTCAAAAATGCCAAATAAAGTCATTTCATTAATAAACGAGGGGCCCACCTTTATCAACACAAATACCAAAACAGGGACAAAGTCATCTGCTCCAGGGACGGAGTCCTCATTGGCCAGACTCAGGAGGTTCATGATGGTGGAGCACATTCGCAGGATGCACTGCACTTTGTCCCGGGGTGTCTTGTAAGCACTTATTGTCCTGATTTCTGACTGTGCAGATGGCCAGGGTGCCTCCCGAAGATAAACCTAAGTGATACCACAGACAGACAAACAGATGTTGAATCTAAGAGCAACTACGTACGGGAAACCACAACAGCAATCTCCATGTCAGGAAGCAGAAGAGCAAGCTTGGTGCCTTTTCCTTTCTTCAAACCAGACTGCTGTTCTTTCTCCTTCCACTAAGATTAAAGCTTAACTTTTAAACTTTTAAATAATTTGCTTCATATTTTTGAACAAAGCAATCTGGGTATCAATTAACGGGGAAAAGGGCATATGATTACACTCAACCTAGAATTCATAAAATTTTTAAAAAGCTTAACTTTTAAACTTTTAAATAATTTGCTTCATATTTTTGAACAAAGCAACCCAGATATCAATTAATGGGGAAAAGGGCATATGATTACACTCAACCTAGAATTCATAAAGGTTTTAAAAATTATCTTTCTTAAGTAGCTAGAATGGAACTTCTCTATATGTAGTAGCTGATTCTAAAAGCAGAAACAAGCTACTTCTGAAAGAAGAAAATTTAAAAACATGTACAGGGTAGCCCCAGTGGCCCAGCAGTTTAGCGCCGCCTTCAGCCTGGGGCGTGATCCTGGAGACCCGGGATCGAGTCCCACATTGGGCTCCCTGCATGGAGCCTGCTTCTCCCTCTGCCTGTGTCTCTGCCTCTCTCTCTCTGTCTGTCATGAATAAATAAATAAAATCTTAAAAAAAAAAATAAATAAAAACATGTACATTTGTTGAAGTAGTACTAGAAATAAGAGATTCAAAAAATAAAAAGATAATTATCAATGTTTCATTAAGGGGACTTTAACAAAACCACCAGAACACTTACATATTTGAAATTTTCCTATTATTTTATAAAAATTGTATGACACTATTTCTCATGTGCATCTGTCATAGTCTGAGTACCAGACTGTATTTAGGGAATGGCTCTTGCCACTGTTATGCACACAGAGATAGTGTGTGTAAACAAGCAAATTAAGTAAACTGGAGATAATGAAATCCCACACACACACAAAAAAATTGTATGACACTAAAAGGTAATTTTGATGTCACATTCAGATTTAATTTCCACCCCTGGAATAGTAGTTGTCACACTCTGTGGAGTGTGACCAAATGGGACTTTTCTGCAGCAACATCAATATAAGTCATCCATAGAGGGGTGCCTGGGTGGCTCAGTCAGCTAAGCGTCTGACTCTTGGTTTCCACTCAGGTCATGATCTCAGGGTTGTGGTTTTGAGCCCTGCATTGGTAGCTTGCTTAAGATTCTCTTTCTCCTTCTGACCCCCCTCCCTACCCCACAATCACGAGCTCTCCCTGAAACAAACAAAACACATCCATGGAGAGCACTGCTATGGGAGGTGGGGCAGGCTATGGACGAGAAGCCCTGCCTGCATGTGGAGGGGCTCTAGGAGCCCTCAGTGCAGCCTCCTCCTCCTCAGCTCCCTAATGAGGTCCTGTTCCATGCCACGGAATTTTAATCCTAGGACCTTTGAGAACTTAGAATTACATCTAATGCAAATTGTGTCTTATAATTTATTATATTGTTTCCCTGAAAAATTGCTAACATCATACAGTATATTGAGCAACTATTATTACCACTTGTGCCACATAATCCTAGATTACCTCTGGTATCTGAAGAGCTCTGTGATTTGCAGTCACTACTTTAGACAATCTCTGAATATGTTCATGAAGAACCCTGAAAACACCCAAAAACACATATGTAAATACATATTTCAGAAAATAAGGCACAGAGTCATAATTGATTTTTTCAAAACATTTTAAACAATTAGACTTATTTCAAGATACAGATTACAATTATGTTGAGAGTATCTCTTAGCTCTAAGTATTCCATCTTGTCAAAAAAAGTCTCACACTTAGGATCTGCTTAGAAATGCTAAGTGTGCTGAGGGGAGACAAGGAGAGTGGGGAATTCCTTCTATCCTAGCTGAGGACAGCATTCCAAGAGAGAAAGGAGAGGAGCTCTAGTCCAGAAGCCATCTGGACACACTAATTAGTAAAAGAGAGGGATCAAAAGCCAGAAACCAAAGATCACAGAAGCTTAGATAGAGAAGGGACTCTGAGAATACTCAACATCTCTCTCATTTCATAGATGAAAATAATCAGGCTTAAAACAGAGAAGGATTTGCCTAAGGTCACATAGAGGTTAGGAGCAGGAGCTAAGGCCAGCTTTCCTAGCTTCTACTGTTCCTTCCAGAACACTGTGTTAACTGCCCACTCTATAAAGCCTACAGAAATGCCATAGAGGAGATGGTAGGAATAATCTGCTTCAAAGTTCTTCTTTGCAGTAAATACAGTTTGAATGTCTCTACTCCTTATCCCATTTTTTTCTGAAAAGAAAACAGGTCCCATTTGGTGAAGTAAGTACAGAAGCCTGGGTGTACCTCTGAGATTATGAACCAGTGGGAGAGTCAGGCTCGAATAATCTTAACCCATTCACAGAACACACACGTAATATCTTAGCATTTACATGAAAGAAACCTTCTATAGGGGGCACCTGGGTGGCTAGCGGTTTAGTGCCGCCTTCAGCCCAGAGTGTGATCCTAGAGACCCAGGATCAAGTCCCACATCGGGCTCCCTGCATGGAGCCTGCTTCTCCCTCTGCCTGTGTCTTTGCCTCTCTCTCTCTATCTCTCACAAATAAATAAAATCTTTAAAAAAAAAAAAAAGAAGAAGAAAAAAGAAACCTTCTATAAACCACTCATGACTCACCCTGAGGTCCTATCATACGGACCCCGAGAGCCGCTGGCACAGTAAGCCAGTGGTGTTACTGCTGGGGAGCACAGCAGCCACCTCAACATGCTTAGGGCAGAAACAAGGTTGTAAAGCAGTGCTCAAGAAAATGCAAAAAAGGAAAAATGAAAATACAAAATTATCCCTAGCCTTGTTACTCAAAATATAACCCTTGTTACCACTCTAGGTATTTTTTTCAGGATTAATTTTTTTTAGGATTACTTTTTAAAATCAGCTTTATTGAGACATAATTCATGCACCATACATTTCCAGATATTTTCTGATATTCAAATGTAGAGCTTTTCATTCCTAATAAATAGATAATGAACATACAGAAGTCAAGCACTGTGCCTGATACTGGGGGAGTGGTGAATAAAAGTATTATGTTCCTGCTCTCATGGAGACAATGATCCAGTGGAGAAGAGAAGCATCACCAGATGACCACATATAGCAGTGATCAAGAAGGGGGTGATTCTGCCCCTCGACATTCTGGTTCTCACAGCTGGTGGGGTACTACTGACATCTCGTGGGTCCAGACCAGGGATGCTGCTACACATCTCACAAGGCAAACAGCAGCCTCCCACACCAAAGAATTATCTGGTCCAAAATGTCAATAGCAGTAGGCTGAGGAATGACTCTACCAAATGTAAAACCACAACTGTGGCAAGTGCTAAAGAAAGGTACACAGGCCCAGGAGAATCCTGCCAGGGATGTGACCTAGTAGGAAAGGTCAAGGAGGCAGTGCTGCAGTCAAGATCTGAAAGGAGAGGAGAAAAGAGAACAGATGACGCAGAAGAGCAGCAGTGCCTTCCAAAAAGGCCATACCAACGGACACACCCTCTGGCCTAATTCCCCACTTCCCTGAAAACAGGGTGCTAGCCTGCTTTCTGATCCTGCAAAAAACCTAACACATGCTGCCGTTACTGGCACATACTAAGTCTCACACACAGCCTGTGTAAACCATGGGACTGGCTGATGGAGTCCTACGTGGTCAACAAGGACGCAGTAAACATGGGAGTGCTCACTGGTCACGAAGTATGTCCCCATCCTGGTTAGGGTAGAAAGCAAGCTTGAAAATCCGATTCATCACACTCCGTTCAATGGCCAGCTGAGCATCCTGAAGCTGCTCCTCACTCGCATTCTGCCATATGACATCTTGGGCCATCGCACCATAAAGGAACTGCAGAAAATCTTCTACCTGAGCAGTTTTATCATCAGCTGCTGTGAGTTGCTGAAAGTCTCCAATGCAAAATAATAATTTTTTAAATACACTAGCTGAACAATTTTAAAAAGGAAATCATAGAAATCATTTTATTACCTAGTTATATAGATATTACACTCTTAAAGCCAAAAGTATCTGGGTATGGTTTATTTCAGGGGAATATGTGGCCAAATCGTTAAAATCAGGAGAAAGGTAAGAAATATGCAAAAGTTTAAGAGCAAGAGGTTTGTTATAAAAATGACATGCTTTAAAAAAAATAAAAAATAAAAATAAAAATGACATGCTTTGACTAATGTACAGACTTGCTGAATCACTATACTATACACCAAAACTAATATAACACTGTACATTCAATTATAATGGAATTTTAAAAATAAATATAAAAAATGAAAGTAAAATTTTTTAATGATATACTTTATTTTTAAATATGAGAAAAAATTTGTGGATCCAAAACTTTAACCAATTTTCCCAATTTTGTATAAACTGTAGGTATTTGATCCACGATAAAAATGCAATTCACTGGTTTAACATAAAAGTTTAATTATTAAGACTCCATAAAACACCTGGGCACTTAAGGGACTTAGACATACAAGTCATCATACCAGCAAAACAAAAATTTCCAAATCTCCCCACTAATACTTGGCTGAAGAGGTGTTTAATCTAAGGGTCTATAGTTACCATGAATGAATTCTCTAATTTTCTTTTCTTTGCTCTCAAGCAGCAATCTCACACAGACAGTGGTGAAGTATCGATTGGCCACCTCTTTGTCCCGTAAGACCCTCTGCAGTAGCCTTTCCAGGTGAGCCTGTGTGGTCTGCAGTCCTTGCCGACAGCGAGTGAGATAAGCAATATAGGGGGCCCTTTTCCTAGAAGGAAATAGCTTTGTAAGGATATCACATACATACAGTGCACACTTTATTGGCAACTAAGAGTCCTAATTTTTCTTTTAAAAAAATATGACCTCACAGACTTTGATTTTATAAATTAGCCATGTCAGGCTGAGACAACTGTCTTGAGGACTGATTACACATGCTGCCAGCTCCAGAAACAGAACCATTCTGCACGTTAGTACAGAGTAACACCTACTGGGCTGAACACTTAGCTACCTAAACTCACAAAATGTTACTAAGACCCTTGGCATTGTTGATCTATTTTATATCGGCCTACAGTCTCCATGCTGGTAGGACCTCATACTTTACAGGAAATTGATTGCTACAGAAGACTAAAATAACAACAAAATACAGATTAATATACCAGTAGATCATTAAATATATCATTGGTTATTCGCTTATAGTCTAATTGTAACAATCGTCAGAACGCCCATTCCCTAAGCCTTGGGGGCCTCTTTATCTCCCAAGAATCTCAATTCGTTCTTCTTCTGAACTGTTAGCATAGGGCTGGCAGCAAAGAGAGGGCAGCAATTTTTAGGCCTACTCCTGCTTCCCTACTCCAGGGAAGTAATTTTTCCAGTCACTCGCAAGAAAAGGGGAAGGATATTCTAGTTATCCTGGCCTCACCTCTGCTACCACTGCTTCTGTGCAAAGCTGAAGGAAACGACATTTCTCCGTTAGTGAGAGTTGCTCATTTACAACTACATTTCCAGATAAACACAAAAATGTGTTCCTCAGAAATCTACATCCACGTAACATGGCCCAGCATGGGCCAGCATATAGTAAACCTAGATTCACTTGTGAAATAAAGACAGAGAAGATTCTTGTAGCCAGGTGAAAAGTGAAGAAAGCTGAGGCAATTACCTGTAGTCCTCCGCAATAGAGGCCAGCAGTTTCCTACAAGTTCTGTTATCAAAGCGGCACACACAGCGCATTGTTTCTTGAAGTTGAGCCATTAAATTCTTATCTTGTAAATTAATTGCTTCAGCTATTTGAACTTTTAAGAAGCACACAATTTCATTGTCTAAACCAGAGGGAGAGAGGGGAGGGAGGAGGATTTGTTATTGTCAGGGATTTCCACTGTATGCCATCCCTCAGCCTCTGGGATGTTAGTTCTGTTCTACCACAGATCGGCAGAACTAAGCCGCATTGTCACTCTCAATTAGAGAACACTTTAATGAAGTATCAGGAATTGAAGTGCCCTTACCTGAGGCTCATACAAATATATTAATGGAACCAAGTGGAACTGCTATAAAGCTTACATAAGGTTGAATACAGGCAGTTTCACATGGCTCATCCCAAACATACAGGAAAAACTTACCCTCCGGGTCTGTATGGTCCGGTAAACCATTCCTTGTTGAATGGGTTAGCACTGGGAAAGCAACAGAATCCGCAGAGCAAAGAGCAAGCCTCAGTTTCTTTTTTGCATCTCTGAAGGAGAAGGAGTCAAAAGTACATTAATCTCTCTATGCAGATGCAGCCTGTTTATGAACACTCACTATATAAATCAAGATGCTACCTCAGGACCCAAATGTTTCAAGCGGTCATAAATAAAAGATAGTATTTTTTTTTAAGATTTTATTTTTTATTCATGAGAGACACAGAGACATAGGCAGAGGCTCCACAGGGAGCCTGATGCGGGACTCGATCCTAGGACCCCAGGATCATTTGCCCTAAGCCAAAGGCAGATGTTCAACTACTGAGCCACCCGGGCATCCCAATAAGAGATAATTTTTAATTTACTGACATCTCAAAAGAACAGGCTTTCTAATTACCCAAGGAACAAGGCCACAGAAATGCTCTGGGCAGGGATCAATCTGCAAAGTCACCAGAATCAGTCCAACAACAAACTCTTTTGGACCCTGTAACATGTACTGAGTCCCACAATGGGCACTATGAGGAGAATGAGGAAACGGTATTTATAGCAGGGTGAGCAGGGGCCACAGAGGTCACCAGAACCATCCCACCACCCAAACCAAGAATGCTTTCCACCACATCTCTTGAGAAAGGTTGATCCCACCACAGGACAAGCTCACCACTTGATAAGATCTTTCTATTGCTCTACTGCTTGAAACGGCAGCTTACTCTGCCACCCATTCAGTTTTCCCTGGCAGTTCTCACATGGCTGGGGAGCTTGGTGTGGGCAAAGGCACTGTCACCTGTGTCCTTTAAATACCTTACATGCCCCCTGTGAGCACAGGTGGTGGTTGTTTTTTCACACCTGAATTAAAGCCTTTGATATATGGCATCCAGAGTGAAGCAGTCTTCTCAGGAAATAGAATTTTGTTCTTATCTTTCTACTTTATACATTTACTCAGTGGCCCAAAAAATCATTTGACATGAAGTGAACGCAGTGGTGATGAGAAGCCCAAACCCACAAATTCGAAATCTTATCAAAAAAATACCTGTATGAGAAAGCAGAATCCTGAGGGTGGGCCGCCTGGCTCGCAGAATCCGGGAGATCATCAGCCGAGATGTTCTGTAGTGTTTCCTCACGGGGAGAGTCATGTGCACTTTCACCGTCACCCATGACCTCTGCACAAACCCACCCCCCAAGAGAGGACAGAAGCAGATTAACTTGGAGGAGTCTAGCACTAGAAGGTGTTCAGAGCTACTCAACCATAAATTAGCACTGTGCTTTACCGTCAGAGTTCTTCAAAAATGAAAGAAAAAAAGTTCACTTAAACAAAATTGAGAGAGCAGTTGGTGAGAAGAGGACTTATATTTTGTATGCCAATCATAATCCAAGAAATGAAAGTCTGTGGCTTAACAGATAATGCTTTAATCAGAATCCCTGAACCACAGAACTAAGAGGGGCCTCAAAAATCATTTCACATAACACCTTCATTTTACAGGCATGGAATCCTACCCAATGAGAAAACAGCTTGCTATACGGTGCTCAGCTACCTGGTGGCGAAGGTGAAATGCGCACTCAGGACTCATCTCTTTCCTAGAGCTTTGCCCACTGCCCAATGATGAGCTGGGACCAACTCACAAAAGCAGCCACAACAGATCTGGGGCTCCTGCAGTTGTTTTTATGTTTTTAATTAACCAATTTAGAGAATATACTCATGTATAAAATCAAAAGGAGGGCAGCCCCGGTGGTGCAGCGGTTTAGCGCTGCCTGCAGCCCGGGGTGTGATCCTGGAGACCCGGGATCGAGTCCCACATCGGGCTTCCTGCATGGAGCCTGCTTCTCCCTCTGCCTGTGTCTCTGCCTCTCTCTCTCGCTCTCTCTGAATGAATAAATAAATAAATCTTAAAAAAAAAACGAAAAACAAACTCTGCCTCTTTAAAAAAAAATCAAAAGGAATAAAAATTCATTAGTATAATAAAGATACTGTGCTTATGAGGGCAACTATCTTTATTAGGAGAGAACTTCAAATGCTTCAGAAAAAAAAGAAAAAATATGCAGATAAAATGTAGCAAAATGTTAACAACTAATGAATTCCAGGTAGAAGGAAAATGGACCTTAACTGTACTATTCTTTCAACTCTTTTGTTATTTTAAACTTCTTAAAATAGTAAATGTGGGAAACTCTCCTCTACTCCTACTCACTCTTAGGCTCCCTACTAAGTTCTCCTTGAGCTGATGTCCATTACCAGTTTGTCAGAGACTCTTCTAGGGACACTCTGGGCACATACAAGCATAAACACATGCATTTTACAATTTATGTCTCTATGTACTTTTCTTTCCTGTTACTTTACCTTGGGGATTGTACCATATTTCTCTAACAGCTATTCAAAGTAACTATTACAAAACTACTTTTTACTCAGATCACCTTTTTCAAAAAAAAAAAAAAAAAAAAATCACCTTTTTCACTGGGACCAAAGTGAGTACACTTGACCTGTGAATAACACAGGTCTGAAATGTAAGGGTCCACTTATATGTGGATTTTTTCTTTTTCTTTCTTTCTTTTTTAAAAGATTTTATTTTTAAGTAATTTCTACACTCCACATGGGGCTCAAATTCACAACCCCAAGATCAAGAATCACAAGCTCTCCTGACTGGGCTGACCAGGCACTCCTACGTGGATTGTTTTCAATAAATATATACAGTACTGTGAGTGCATTTTCTCTTATGATTTTCTTAACAACATTGTCTTTTCTCTAGCTTACTTTATTGTAGAACACAGTATGTAATACATAAAACATACAAATTATGTCTTAACTGTTTGTTGTTAAGGTTTCTAGTCAACGGTAGGCTATCAGTCATTAAGTTTTGGGGGAGTCAAAAGTCACATATTAATTTTTAGCTACGCAGGAGGTTGGTGCCTCTAACCCCCTTACCCCCCACATCCCTCACAGTGTTCAGAGTCAACTGTATTCAAATCTTTATCATGATTGTCACCTGCACTTTCATAGTTTGCCATTGCTCCTTCACTGGGGCTGGTTCGCTTAATGGCATTCCTGTATTTGTCCAGAATATCCTCAGCGACCTGAGCTTGTGCACTGAGTCTAGGGCTGGGATCATCTGTAGGGAAAAGGAGAGTGAGAGAATTAGCTCCCCTTGGTTGGTAGCAATTCTGATGTTAGTACGACACCAGTAGCATAATCCAAAAGGCGGATTAGGAGGTAAGACTTAAAAAGAGCACATATCTCAATGTTAAGAGGCACCATGCAGCTGCCTGCTTATCCCATTTCTAAGTCTGAGAGCCTTACTGAAGCACAAATTGGGTGGATTAGCTCCACTTTCTCATCATTGTCAAAATTCTGCATGACAGTGTTGAGAAGTTCAGTGCAGACTACATGAATGATGGGTTTCTAAAGTGCTTCCACTCAAGTTACTGCTGTTATTAGCAAACATACTAACAGAACTTCCAACAATGCATCTTCATATACAGATTTTATATTCAGACATCTCCATGCTGAAGCAGGGGGAAAGTATCAAATTTAGAATTATGCCCTTTTAAAAAATAAAAAACTTCCTTCCTCCATCCTTCCTGTATGACTCTCTCTCTACACATTTGAAAACTTCAGATATCAACACTGTCTTACTGAATGAATCTCACCACGACAGTGCAGCTGCCAGAAGAGTGTACTTTTGTGCCTGCAATAGTGTCTGAGGCACTTCTAGAGAATCTAGCCACTGTTGGAAAGTGCTAGAATTGTACCCAGGGTACATGGAGAAAAAGCTTATCACCATCACAGATGCAGCATTGTTTACTGTCAGGACCATTATCCTGTCAGCAAAATCAGCACATCAAAATGTGTTCCTGGCATCTAAGATGGCAGAGTCATCAATTAACAGTCATCAAGACAGAGAACTGCTACATATCTATGGAACAAAATAAAGTTCTATAGTGAAATGCAAACTCCTGAGATAGATCTAAATCAAGTAGGTAACCATAAATATCCACATTCTAGTAGAATCCCATTTTTCAGAAAGTCTAAAAACACATTAAAAAAATCACTAAGTTTTATATATGTGTGTGTGTGTGTGTGTGTGTGTTAAGAGAAGCTAATAATAATAACAGCTATTATTTATTGAGCACTTACCACGTGCCAGGAACTGTGCTAAGCACTTTATATGAATGATCTCAATTAATCATTACAACAACCCTATAGGGAGGTACTTTTATTACCTCCATTTTATGGAAGAGGAAATCAGGTATAGGGAGCTCATGGCTCATGGGCTCTTCTGTTTCCATGGGAAAAAAAATTTAGTATCCACGTCTCTGTAAAATTGCAGTAAACTGTAGAGAAACAGGATTACCAAACTAATCTTTCTGCTATAATGGTATTTGAATGCACGAAAAGAGTCCTAATAAAATCTGATCTTCTTCAAAATGTAAACTGATAAAACTCTTACCATTACA
The DNA here is from genome assembly GCF_053574225.1 of Canis aureus. Classification (NCBI taxonomy): domain Eukaryota; kingdom Metazoa; phylum Chordata; class Mammalia; order Carnivora; family Canidae; genus Canis; species Canis aureus. Next base: position 3,336,732 of record NC_135626.1, on the reverse strand, counting down.
AAATCTTTCTTTGGAGGGGAAATACTTTTTTGCTATTGGTTTTGAGTGCTGGCTTGAGCGTTCTGAAAAATGGACAATAAAATTTGGCAAACCATAGGGAAAGCCATAATGTTGCTTATAACATTTATTTCTATGCCATTCTTAAGAATTTCATCCCAGGAAAGTAATGAAAACAAATAAAATATGCTACATATAAGAAGCTGTGAGCAATATTTTCACAGTAAAAAACTGGATACAATTTAAGTATCCAAAAGCAAGAGAACATCCACAATACTGTAAAATCATATGACAGATTATCTGTAAGTCAATACAAATTATTAAAACCAACTGTGTCTGGGAGAAACTGGAGAGAGTTTACAAAATAACATTTACTAAAAGAAAAATACAAAACTACACAATACTCTGATCTAATCATTAAAAAGGCATGTACAAATATGGAAAGACTGGGAAAGAATATGAAAAAAAAAGATAGTTTGGGTGACTCATTATGGACAGACCATTAAGAAATTTACTTTCATAACCTTTAAAAGTTGATTTAATGATTAATCTTCAACAGGCCATTAATTAGGACTGGGCAGAAATTTCTACACTAGTTGGCAAGCTAAACTGCATGAATCAAACACAAAGAAAACGAAATACTTTATGAAAAAAACTTATACTTAGCTTCTAGATTAGGCACCAAGAACCAAGAAAAATGTTTGCCTAAAGACACAAGCAAAACAATCTGTAACTTCTCCAGTTATTAATTCAACATTTTCAAGACATGAGATTTCATTAAGAGTATTTCACTCCATAAACACTGGGGGTGGTCTAACATTAGGAACATGGAAAGAAAACATAAATATGTTTCTAACTCTTCTCAGACTGTAGACTCCTCAAGAATAGGGGCCATGTGATTTGGCTCAATACCCACAACACTTAGCACAGTGCCTGGCATGGGTCAGATGTTCAACAAGGATCTGCGGGTTGAGTAAGATAGGCTTGACCGCTCTCCACAGGGAACCCTGGCCTGGACACACAGCTTCTGCTTTTCAAAGCCCTTCATTCCAGGAGAGTCACTGCACCAGATAAAGCAGGGATGTATGCTAGAGACCGTGGAAATACATCCAGATACATGGAACCAGAGACCAGAATAACATGCATTAAAATGGGATTCTACCTGTACTACACTGAGCTCTTGAGGAGGATGTCCTTTGGAAACCTGTATCATCTTTTAATAAAAATCTTCATTTTAACTTAGTAGGATAACATACTTGAAAATCAAGATAAGAAAAAAAGAGGTGAGAAATTAATTTCCATTTAGATGCTCTACAGCCATCAGAAACAATACAAAGCTATCAAACTCAAGGCTGGGTCAATTAACACTACTTCTCGAACTCATTCCTTTTAGGGTGCTCACTCATAATGTGCCAAACAGAAGCTGCAAAAACACAAATACTGTGTAAGGTAAGAACCCAATCCCTAGTTGTATTTTCCTTGGGTCAGATAGCAATGTTAAAATGATTCAAGCTGCAAAAAACCGGTAAAGCTTATAAATTTATGATATTGTTTGAACACTTTATCACAAAAAAAGAAAATGATTAGGTAGAACAGAATTTCATTGTGATCCTGAATAATCAAGAACTATAGATGGGAATAAATTTAGAATTCTATGATCAACATTAGAGAAAGCTATTTGATCAATGATCCAAAGATGGGGCATGCATCACACTAAAACCATCATCACCTTTTCCTAAAAGGCCCTGTGTGGCATCGTCCCACTGGGATGTTGCACTGTAGGGTATGCCTGGAGGCTCAGCACCAGGGGCCTCATCATAAACAGAAGTTATGATAATGAGGATGAGGATGATGGTGGCGGTCTGCAGAAGAGCACACTGAAGTTCACTGCGGCAAACCAACTGGAAGCCACAGAGCCATGAAGAACACACTCCCCACCGCACACACACAGACACACTCTGCTAAAAAGGCAGCGCTTATGGCGCCCAAGAAACAGTGCTATGAAATATGTGCTCTGGGAATGAAGGAGCCAGGAAGTCCACGGTCTACAAACCTGTGAGTGTTGAGAATCTGTCAGGCCCCACATCATCTTTGTCTTTTTCTTGTTTTTCTTTCTTTCTAAATGGTATAGGAGCTGGAAATTAAATAAAGTCAGTAGTGTGACACATAACATACTGCACTACTTGGAAGACAGCAGTCATTTTGGAGTATTAACTGGTGTGCCAACATTTCTAAGTGAAAGGAAGGTGAAAAGTTTAAAAGCTAAAAAATCCCGAGTGTCAACTGATAATCATTCTTAAAACAGCATTGAAGATTCTTAAAGAAGCTTTCAGAATCTGCTTTGGGGTCATCTGTTACAGGAAGAAATCCAAACCACTGCTTCTTAACCTCTGCTCGAAAACAACATTCAAAGCTCTGAGCCTCAATCTCTCCTCATCAAGGGGGCTTGAGTGCGGCTGAAAGCAGTGCTCCTCAGCTCCTGAGCGCCACGGTGCTGAGAAGAGGACTTCGGAAGAACTCCCTAGCCTTAATCCTGGATGATCTCTCCTTGCAGGAAGAGCCACTTTTGCCAACTCAAATCTCAATATCTACTGCTACAATGCCAGCCTATTCACCAAAAAAAAAAAAAAAAAAAGAGCAAACAATTTTATACAACTGCCTTCCAAAATAAACAATTATTAATATTCAAGATATAGATATTCTCAACAAACATAAACGTAAAAAGTTTATTAAGTTTACTCCAGGAATGTAAAGGATGAATTCTCAATGTTTAATTACCAATAGCATCCCTTTTTCCTGCAGTAATTATCAGCAATACAAATATCAAAAGTCCTATGTTTAACCTGAATTGTACATGATTTTTAAACATGACCTGCCTGACTTCCATTTATGAAACCACTACTACTCCCTGCAAAGAACAAGAACTTTCATTTCTAAAGGTCTGCCTTTAGCATTCACCTGAGTGATTCCATTTTCTACACCCTCAAAACAGCTAGAAACTCAGGCCCGGCAAGCCTCACAGAGGAGCTGAGATACTGGCTCTCTGAAAGAGATTTGGGGGCTTTGCTTCTTGTTGCTAATATAATTCTACGATTTTATAAAATTACCTTTGGGCATGGCAGAAACAAAACGTTTTCTCCACCAAGGTCTGTTCCTGTCTGATTTTTCATCATCGCTATCTTTGCGTTCTTCAGTCTGTAGAAAAAGTTTGATGCTTTATTTGGAGTTGGACAGCAGGATAAATTACTATGAAAAGGATTTCAGTTTGTCTGTGAAATACAAAAACCACTCTTGTTTGTCTTAAAAGCAAAACTATTCTTATTGCTGTACAGGCAATTTCTGAAACATGGAAGTGTACCTTTTAAGCACCAGACTTGATTGGCTTGAGAGCAAGTGCTATCTTACTACTGTTAGTAAATCAAAACCTTAATACAGAGCCTAGCATAGAGTAGGCACTCAATAAATACTTATGGAAGGAGTAAGTGCAATGCACATGAAGTCTAGGGGGTTAGCAGAGACGACAACAGTAGTAGTAATAATAAAATTAAGAATGGGGTGTGTGCCAAATACTGAGCATAAGGATATTTATTTCATTTAAACTTCACAATAGCCTTAGGAGATAAACACTACTATTAATTCCTTTTTATAGATGAGAAATAAAGGGCTAAAAAAAGTTATCACCCTATCCTCCCCAAAGTTATATAGCCTGCATGTGGCATAGCTGAGACTCAAACCCAGATCCAAGCAACTTCAAAGTTCATGTTTCGATCACCAATTATAATGAGTTGAGATCACATGTCAAACAGCCCATAGTTCCTTTACTAGCTTATCAAGTGACATTAGACAAATCACTTAATTTCTCATCTCAGAAGGGAACTGTGAAGTTTAAATGAAATTAGATATAAAACTGCTTGGAGAAAAGTTCAAAGTGTCATAAAAATGCAAAATATATTACTACAAAACCAAAACCGTACAAGTTTCCCAAGTTGTGGACAAACTACACTGACAGATCATCTTTAATCATGACTACTGTCCATCCTTACTCTTAGATTTATATATACTGTGTTAACTTCAGATATTAAGAGAACCAGGCAGATAGAACACTAAAGCTGACCACAATTAGCAAAATTCTTCTAGATGGCCTGTGTCCCATACCTCTCCTCTTGAGGAGTCCTTACTCGGGGATGAAGATGATGAATGAGGTGCAGCCACCAAAGAAGTAGCACCAATGGCTGCAGCTGGAGGGAGTTCTCGCTCTTCGTTCCCTGGGCGACGGTTCCAGCTGGGATCACTCATAGGTCGCCGGACAGATGATACTATATCAGAGCTCCTGCTGCGAACTAATCTCTCAGGGTATGAATGCCTTTGCTTGAATGCCTCCATTTCAGCTGGAGTTAAAACATGGGAACCAAAGTTTGGCAACCTGGCCTCATTTCCTCCCACAGCTCCTTCCAGAATTGGGGGATCTGGTGGTGGATGTGATGGCCTGGCATAGTGAACCTTTGGCCTTACCACAGCAGAAGCCCCTAGAACACAGGAAAAAAAATGTTAGCAACTGAGATACAACTGATCCAACAATGGCATAAACAAAGGGTTTTGGTTCTGTTCTTCTGCCCAGGGTAAGAGTCAAAAAGCTGATTTGACTAGTTTACCTTCATGTGAAGACAGTGGATCAAACATGGCAAGTAGAGACTCTGATTGAGAAGGAGGAGAGGTCAGCTGGTGGGCGCCTAAAACAAACGGGCAAACTGTAAGACTAAATCAGAACTGTCATCAATAAGAGTTTCTACACAATGAAAAAGGTTCTAGCATTCTTCCACAGTTTTCCTTTCCTTTTTTTTTTTTAAAGGTTTATGGGATCCCTGGATGGCTCAGCGGTTTGGCGCCTGCCTTTGGCCCAGGGCGTGATCCTGGAGACCTGGGATCAAGTCCCACATCAGGCTCCCTGTGTGGAGCCTGCTTCTCCCTCTGTCTGTGTCTGCCTCTCTCTCTGTGTGTCTCTCATGAATAAATAAATAAAACCTTTAAAAAAAATAAAGGTTTATTATTTGAGAAAGAGAGAGAGAGAGAGCACACAGTGGGGAACAGGGAGGGGGAGACAGAATCTCAAGCAGATTCCCTGCTGAGCCCAGAGTCTGATGACATGGAGCTGAATCTCAGGACCCTGAGAACATGACCTGAGCAGAAATCAAGAGTCAGAAGAAGCTCAACCAACCCAGGCATTTCCACAGCTTTCCTTTTCTGATCAACAGAACTTGAGGGGTATAGCAGAAAAAAAGAGAACCTAATAAATACCATATTCTGATTACTTCAAATTCATGGTATGTTTTTATCTACATACAGGGATTTTAATGACATTTAAGTGGTCTAGCATCCACATGTTAATTACATTTAAGACCAAACTGTAGGGATCCCTGGGTGGCGCAGGGGTTTGGCGCCTGCCTTTGGCCCAGGGCGCGATCCTGGAGACCCGGGATCGAATCCCACGTCGGGCTCCCGGTGCATGGAGCCTGCTTCTCCCTCTGCCTGTGTCTCTGCCTCTCTCTCTTTCTCTCTCTGTGACTATCATAAATAAATAAACATTAAAAAAAAAAAAAAAAAAAAGACCAAACTGTATTATAGTTAATGCAAAGAGTAGAGTCAATAGATGTAAATTATCAAAATTTTCAGAATGTCACAACTGCCCTTCCTTCCACCTATAAAAATAAGGGTAAAAACTAATATTAATAAGGGCAATATTACCTAGAAGGAGTATAAATAGAAAGTTGTGAAATCTGAAATTCTTATACAGCTCTCAGAAAATGACAATAAATTGACAATAGATAAAAATGACAATAAATAAAAGTACTCTTTAAAAGCCCGGTGGCTCAGCGGTTTAGTGCCGCCTTCAGCCCAGGGCGTGATCCTGGAGTCCTGGGATCGAGTCCCACGTCGGGCTCCCTGCATGGAGCCTGCTTCTCCCTCTGCCTGTGTCTCTGCCTCTCTCTCTCTCTCTCTGTGTCTCTCATGAATAAATAGATAAAATCTTTAAAAAAAAAGTTTCTTTAAAAAAAAAAGTACTCCTTAAAAAAATGAATAATATTACATTATACCACAAAACAGACTTGAACTATTCTCAGCTACGGAGTTCATATGACTCCTCTAAGCATGTCCACACAACCAAAATCAGAAATATCAAAACAGATAAGTATGCAGAGGCTAAAACTTTCAAATATATAAAAGAAATTGTTCCCCTAGGGGTGCTTGGGTGGTTTAGCCCACCAAGTTGGTGAAGCATCCAACTCTTGATTTTGGCTCAGGTCATGATCTCAGGGCTGAGATCGAGCCCTACTTAAGATTCTCTCTCTCTCCTTCTCCCTTTGCCTCTCCCCAGCCTCTCCACACACAACCCCACTAGGACTATCTCTCTAAAAACAATTTAAAAAATAAAAAATTAAAGTAAACTCTAAATTAAAGTAAATTAAAGTAACTCTAAACTTTTTGAGTCTGAGCTCTTTAATGCTAATGCTACTCTGATTTTATGGTTTTTGATTTTTCTTTTGTTCTAGGTTTTATATTTACCTTCCTCTATTAAAATTATAAAAATAGTATATTATTATGAAAGACAGCTTAGAATATCTGTTCTAAAATTTTGGTCTTGGGCAGCCCTGGTGGCTCAGCGGTTTAATGTGGCCTTCAGCCCAGGGCCTGATCCTGGAGACCTGGGATTGAGTCCCATGTCGGGCTCACTGCATGGAGCCTGCTTCTCCCTATGCCTGTGTCTCTGCCTCTCTCTCTCTCTCAGGAATAAATAAATACAATATTTTTAAAAAAATAAAATAAAATTTTGGTCTTGGGCAGCCCGGGTGGCTCAGCGGTTTAGCGCCGCCTTCAGCCCAGGGCCTGATCCTGGAGACCCAGGATCAAGTCCCACGTCAAGCTCCCTGCATGGAGTCTGCTTTTCCTTCTACCTGTGTCTCTGCCTCTCTCTCTCTCATGAATAAATAAATAAAAATTAAAAAAAAAAAAAAAGAAAAACAAAGTGAGGTTGCATCTCCTTTAAAAAAATAAATAAAATAAAAGTTTGATCTTAGGACACTTTTACATTCTTAAAAATTATTGCCCCAAAGGACCATTATGTTGGTTTTATCTATTGATATTTACCATATCATAAATTGAGCTGAAAACAAATATATATTTATATATTAACTCATTTAAACATATCTGTTAAATGGTAATACAAATAACCCATTTAAATGAAAAAATAAGTATTTTCCAAAAAAGAATAGTAACATCTAGTAGATGACACTGTTTTACATTTTTTCAAATTCTCTTTAAGGTATGGCCTAATAGAATCCAGCTGGATTCTCATATGAACTTCTGCTTTCTATCTGTTGCAATACATATTTTGATTGAAGTATATAAAGCTGGCCTCACACAGATATGCAGTTGGACAAGGGAAGATATTTTAATAGCCTTCTCAAATAATTGTGGACATTCTTCTATGATATGACACCAAATCTTGACTAGTAGTTATGTATAGGTTAGCTACAATCTGGAATCTGAAACCAGATCAATGAACTTTTTATACTGTTACAATACAATTAATTGGTCTGTTTTCCAATATCATGCATTGATCACCAGGAAAATGCTGTCCAATTAGATATGCAGATCCTCCACATGTTGACACATTTCAATATATAATACCAAAAAATCACATTCTTAATACCGCCAATCTCAACAGAAAAGTCTTTAAATATCAGAAAGCTGTCAAGCTCATGAAGGTGGATACGAGTTTTCCAAAATTCTCATTTTTTATCTGAAAGCCTGAGTTTTATCACTGACAACAAACTCCTCTGCCAGTTGTTTTCCTTGAAGTGATAGGCTCACTTTGTTAATTTTTAAGCAATGCCTGCCAAATACCCAAATATGAAGAACTACAGTTTGTCGTTCTTTCAAGTAAAAGTGTGTCATGAAAAACAAACAAGAGAAGAAACACCTAGTTAAGCTCACAACTCCAAAAACCATTTAAATGCTTTTCCTGACTACAGGAGAAATGTATTAGGGGTATTTCCTATTTCTTCAGAATTTTAAACAGATGTGTGTATACTCAGGGTTGAGACATAATTAAATAATTTTTACTGCAACATGAAAGATATTCATAAGTAAAACTTTCTTTTTTACTGCATGAGAATATAGTGACTGCTAACAGTTCAGTACCACTACTTTGCTTCATGCTAAAGTCTACCCCAGGAAATTTAGTCACCTTTGCTTGTGCACCATCAGTGCAAATGTCAATACAGTGAAAAGGACAATAACCTTTTACTATTACGAAAATATCTAGACCTCACTACCCCCCATCCCTCAAAAGAGTCTTAAGGTCCCTTAGTAGTCCATGGAAACTATACCTTGGAAAATTGCTTTTTTAGAGCAGTGGTTCTCAAATAGGGCTATTTTGTCCCCCAAGTATCATTTGGCAATATGCAGAGACATTTTTGGTTGTCACAACTGCAGGGAAAGAAGGGGGGTGCCGTGTTCCTGGTAGAGGCCAGAGATGCCACTAAATATCCTCTAATGCACAGAACACGTCTTCATAACAAAGAACTACTTGGCCCAAAATGTCAATAGTGTTGAGGATGAGAAACCCTGGTTTAGAAACAAACTTTTTTTTATAAAGAAAAAGTATCTAAAACCCTAGTTCTCGGTACATAAAACCATGGCTAGTATTTTGGTATTTCTTTCTTGTGCTTTCTCTATGGTACGTTTTTTAATGCTTTATTATCTTATACATGAAATTCTTTAGGATAAGTTTTCCAAGAGATACTATGTTCTAGTATTTCTAGAGTTTCAATTTATTTCATATGTTTTAAAGGATTTTAAAAAACAGACACAAAAAACCAAACCAAACCAACAAAAATCAGCCACATAAATTATGAATGGGTGCATCAAAATTCACTTAGCAATTCTATTTGTTCAATTCTTAGATTGCTTCTCATTTTCTGCAATATAAATGTTATGAAGAACATCAATATAAATGCTACAAAGAACATAAGATTTTCTGTATACATGGAACTATTTCCTGATGAATGATTCCTAAACTGGACTAACTGAACCAAATTTAGCTTGTGAATTTTTTTTTTTTAAGTAGACTCCACACCCAGTGTGGAGCCCAGTGAGTGGCTTAAACTCATGACCCTGAGATCAAGACCTGGGCTGAGACCAAGAGTCAGACGCTTAACTGACTGAGCCAGTCAACCCCAACCCGCTTTATGAATCTTCAAGGCTTTATATACGTACTGTCAAATCATGCTCCAAAGTGCTATATCAACTGATATCACCAGCAAACATGTGAATGTGATCATTTTTAAGTCATTTTAAGTCATTCTATTTCCCTTCTTACCATGAGTTACTTCATCCATGTCTGGACTAGTGACAGAATCTTTACCCCCAAAATCAGAACTGCACTCAGATCTCAAGTCTTCAATCTTATTGGGAATATCCTCGGAGGTTGCACTTATGCCTTTAAAATGAATAAGTAAATACAGTAAAAAATCAATAGCAAGAAGAATGGAATAACCACATAAAAAGTATATGAAGTTTGGAGAAATGTAAATATTCTCAAAATTTTTATGTCCCAGTGTTATACATGTGAGATGTCTGGTATCACAACCTTTACTGCCTAATAAATATGCTTACCTTGATTTTACAACATAAGCACAAGTATCATATGGTATCTAAATACAGTAGTAGAGGCCACCAAGAACAGATAGAATTAGAGAGGGAACACACACAGTTTGCCAATGACCTCAACAAGCTCTATAAAGCCACACGTTAGGTTCTCATAGATTTAAGGTCCCACAGAAATAATTTTGTTTCTTAGAAATTTCTCAACTCTTAAATAAAACATATCTCTCTGTTATCAACTTTATAAATGGAGAGGTAGGAATACACCTTGCAATCCTTATTCCTTAAAACAAGACAGACATACCCGACACAACACTGAGGCCTGGTGTGCTGGGACGGGAACTGACCTCCCTGACATCCGTATCATCAGATGTGCTACCTAGTCCAGAACAGCTCTCCAGCTCTTGTAGACGCTCCTCCTGCTTTAGATCCGGGGCCTCTAAACAGAAGACACAGGTGCCACATTAGTGATTCAGTTAGCGTGCTGCAGTTTCAGCTTGTGACACCCACATGAGGAAAGCTACCAGAGCATGAATGAAATCATTGTAAACAGATTTCTAAGTCTGGGCCAGTTAGCAAAGCTGGTTAGACTGAACGCTAAAGAAGCTGAGGTTGTGATTTTTATCCCAAAATAGGTCAGTCTGTTGTGCAAAGGTGAAAACTCTGCCCATAGAATACTAATCTCATAAAACACATTGTTGGTTAACAAGTAAACTCAATAAGAGAATACAAAAATAGCTTAATATTAAGCCGAACATTTCCTAAAAAATAACTCCAATGGGCACTCAATAGATAGTAAGTTAATCCTACTGTCTCCTTATGTAACGGTCAGCACATCTGAGTGCATTAACGTTACAAAACATATATCAGAATCACTTAATTATTCTTGAGCCAAGTAGATCAAATTAGAATATAATTCAGACATACAGTTACTTGAATTTGCATTCTGATAGTTGACATTTAATTGAAAGCAAATTTATCTTTATAGTCAGAAAAAAAAGTAGAAATGCAATATATAAGAAAAGAAAAAGTACAAAACACTTTGTTATAGATTTATAATAATCCTGCACAAAATAATTCTCAGAACTCCAGAATCTCAATTTCATTACATTTCAAAAACACATTAGCTATCTTTTAGAGGGTCAAGTTCTTCCTGGGATGAATATAGGCATGCTTACCACACATCCAACCGTTTAGGGCTCAAGTTATATTGCTATTCCTATGTTATGATGAGTTAGTGGGAGATACCAAACACAGTGTCCCACCAGAGCTCTGCTGAGTTGCTAACAAATGCTTACAAATAACTGAACACAGAGTCAAGAAAGCACCTGCCATCTTAGCCCATGCCATCCCAAACTGTTTTTTCTTGATGGACAGAAAACGCCCTAACCTACCTGTCCGTCTGAAATTCTTAGTAATATGGTTGCATCACACTTGACAAAACGTACATAACATATAAATTAAGATACATTTAAAACTTCCGTGAGGGATCCCTGGGTGGCGCAGCGGTTTGGCGCCTGCCTTTGGCCCAGCGCGCGATCCTGGAGACCCGGGATCGAATCCCACGTCAGGCTCCCAGTGCATGGAGCCTGCTTCTCCCTCTGCCTATGTCTCTGCCTCTCTCTCTCTCTCTCTCTGTGTGACTATCATAAAAAAATAAAAAAATAAAATCTTTTAAAAAAATAAAAATAAAAAAAAAATAAAAAAATAAAAAATAAAAATAAAACTTCCGTGAAAATCAAAAAGCAAACAATGGCGGCATACTAACCTGAGTCACTTGGCAATACCTCTACACTCCAAGCTTCGCTTGTTGTCTCTGATATGGTAGAACCAGTGCAGGGGTCAAGAAGCACTGACCCCGAACCTGGCAGGCATAGTAAACTGCCTAACATGTTTTCTGCTGCTGCACCTGTATAACCAGTGGGGAGCAAAAGGTTAATGAAGATCCTGATGGAAAGAGCAGTGATAATGGAGAAGAGCCAAATACTAAAGTAATCTCTACCCACAAGAAGGAAGCCAAGGTAAGTAATTTCAATCAATAGCACCATTAAAAACACAAATTTCCCACTTTGGTCATAATCACACAAGCTCCTTTTTCTTAGTTTCCTCCTAGTCACCTAGGACTCTCCATAGAGAAAACACATCATTAGGTCAAGTCATTTCAATTAGCTTTCATCTTGGTTTTATAGCACACTTTCATATGTGTTCCTAAATATCTAAAATACATAGTATTTACAGGGATTAAAAACACTCAGAGGGATCCCTGGGTGGCGCAGCGGTTTAGCGCCTGCCTTTGGCCCAGGGCGCGATCCTGGAGACCCGGGATCGAATCCCACGTCGGGCTCCCGGTGCATGGAGCCTGCTTCTCCCTCTGCCTGTGTCTCTGCCTCTCTCTCTCTCTCTGTGTGTGTGTGACTATCATAAATAAATAAAAATTAAAAAAAAAAAAAAAAACACTCAGAGACACTTAACCACATAAAGTTATACTGGCTAAATATGTTTTCTTTTGGCACATTAGCCACATATTTAGAGCAATAAAATATGCTTGCAGGAGAGACACCTGGGTGGCTCAGTAGTTGAGTATCTGCCATCAGCTCGGGCCATGATCCCAGAGTTTCCTGAGAGGAGCCTGCCTCTCCCTCTGCTTCTCTCTCTGTGTGTCTCTCATGAATAAATAAATAAAATCTTAAAGAAAAAAATATTTGCAGGAAAAAAACACCTCTCTGTAGCATGCATTCAACTGCAAATACAGCTCAATGCTCAAACAGAACATTCTGCTAACTACTTTGGCACCTGAAACAAAGTAATGCAAAATCTATTAAGAAATCTATTTACACTACTTAAAAATACAAATAGAAAGGATTAAACATTATTATACATCTGTGTTAAAGACACTCAAGCTCAGAATGCTTCGCAACATTGGATTACCCCTAGCAAAAGAACAATTCTACTGTGGTGCATAAAAAGCTTTTGGCAAAAAGTTACTGCTGACAGTTACCTTTTAAAGATATATCATAAAATAATTACAAATAAAATAATGTCTGGAACTTGCCTAACACATAACAAGGGGAAGGGTAAAAAGGCTAGTTGGTGGGAGAAGAGATGGGACAAAACCAGCCACATATGTACATGCAAGAGTTGAAGCTGAATGACAGGTACACAGAGTTCACTTTTCTCCTTGTATTTGCATGAAATATTCCATGATTTAAAGAGAAAATGAAGATGCTGCTTATAAGACTTTATGAAATCTTCCAGAACTTATAGCACAGTATCCTAAAGGGGGTGAATTTTAAAGTATGTAAACTATAGTTCAATAAACTTGATATATATATGTAAAAAGAAAAAAACTAGTCACTCTTTGGAACTGAATTAATCCCTCCAGAAGTAAATTCATTTTTTTAAAAGTAGGCTCTACACCCCACATGGGGCTTCAACTCACAATCCCCAGATCAAGAGTCACACGGTCTACTGACTAAGCCAGCCAAGTGCCCCACTAATTTCAATTTTTAGAGAATCTCAGTATTTACGATTCTGAAAGATTTTGTGGTTATAATCTATAAGAATTTTTATTTTCAGGTAAGGTGCTTAATCTCAAAATAATATCCTAAGAATATATACTATGCCCTGAAAACAAGAAGCTAATTCAGAAGATTGGTGTTTCTTTTTTAGCAGGGAAAGGAGAGTTAAATGCAGACAAGGAAAATGCTACCTATATTTAGATAAAGAATAAAAAAAGACAAGTGCTTTGTTACATACAGTTATCTCAGTTTCCCAGTCTGTCTGAAGTCTCTGCCCATGAAGGGTAAGTGGATATGAATAACTAAACAGCAATTTTCCAGAGAATTTAAATAGCAGTTACCTGCAATTTCCTGTAAGCGATCTTCATCAATGTTAGGGTCAAAATCACTTCCCAAGACATCCGTACTCCAGGTCTCACTCACTGTTTCTGATATATCTCTGTCATCTGTTAGTCCCATCATGTCACGTATTTCAAATTTCCTTAGCTTATCATCAAGATTATCTTGTGTTGTAGCTACCAAAAACAGAATTAAGCACTTAAAAATGGTACCAGCACAGCTATGATTTTTTTAATCAACTTTAAAGATACATATTTTATCATTAATACTGAGCAAGCAGTCCCAAAACACTGAATTATTCCCCTACGGATGTACTCTTTACCTCTCTGAACTGAGCTCAGGATATGTACCCTCACATCTGGTAGATTAACTGGGACAACCTCAACAGTGTGACTTTGATAAAAAATTGGGATATATTCCCGTATCTGTGTATTTGCAAAGGCCCTGTTACTTGCTTTGGCCAAAAGAGTAAAAAGGAAACGAGGAAGTTTCAAGGCCAGGCCTCAAGAGACCTTACAAAATTTCTGCTCTCTTTTTCACCTTCTGTCATGAGAACAAAGCTTAAGCTAGCCTGCTGGTGAATGAGGGACCACATGGGATGGCGTGAAGATCATCCTAGAGCAGCCAACTCCTCACTGAACCACCTGTCCCCCCGCTTTAAGGCTAGCATTTTCTTCCACTAAGTTTTTCCCTATACTTCCAACCACATGTATCTCTTATTCAGAACTGCCAAGGCACTTCTGTAACACTTCTAGTCATTTGTCTACCTTCCTCTCCCTATTCTAAGTACCTTTAACCTCAAGTATTTATCTTTGTATCCCTGAAAAGTTCAGTATTACAGAACTGAAATGCCAAATATTACAGGATTCAAGCAATTTATTTTAATTATTCTATGTAACTTCAGCCTAAAAAATTCATTTACCAACTAAACATTTTTTTAAGAATGGAAAGAACTATGAATAAATGCAAGTTTGAAAAAAAAAGTGCAAGTTTGATGGTCATTATATAATCAACTTAAAGTTATTCTTTTACTAAACACAGTCAACCTACATGGAACACAGCCAGGTAAATTCTTTGCTACTTAAGCAACTGTGTTCAACTTCACTTTACCTTGCTCATGCTCTAATAGCTGTAGAGCTTCAACTCCATTACTCCCAGAAGGTCCAGCTCCAAGTTCTGATACAGATTCTCCTTCCAGGTCTAGAGAGGATACTGAATTGGAGCGATTTGAGGGACCTAGAGAAATGTTTATACTGTGAGTGAACTTTTTAAATCATGAGCCACCATGTAACTTTTCATGTCCTGATAATAGACTAAGACTGATTAAGGTAAAAAAAAAAAAAAAAAAAAAGACTGAGAAAGGTACATTTATTTATTTGTTTATTTAAATGTATTTATTGGGACTCCTGGGTTGCTCAGTGGTTGAGCATCTGCCTTCCGCCCAGGGCATGATCCTGGAGTGCCGGGATCGAGTCCCACATCGGGCTCCCTGCATGGAGCCCGCTTCTCTTTCTGCCTGTGTCTCTCTCTTTGTGTCTTTCATGAATAAGTATATAAAAATCTTTAAAGACAAAAAAATGTATTTATTTATTTTAGAGAGTATGTGTAAGCAGAGGACACAGAGAAAGGCAGAGGGAGAGAGAATCTCAAGCAGATTCCTTGTTGAGCACAGAGCCAGATACAGGGCTTGATCCTACAACCTTGAGGATCATGACTCGAGTGGAAATCAAGAGTGGAATGCTTAACCTACTGAGCCACCCAGGTGTCCCAAGGTGCTTTTATTTATGTATTTATTTTTATTAAGGTGCTTTTAAAATTTTTTTTAAATTGCTATTAGGTAGGGGGAAGGAAAGAAGGAGAGGGAGAGAATCTTAAGAAGGCTCCATGCTCAGTGCAGAGTCCAATGCAGGGCTCGATCTAACGACCCCTGAGATCAAGACCTGAGCTGAGAGCAAGAGTCAGATGCTTAACCCACTGAGCCACCCAGGCGACCCTACCATTCTACTGATAACAGTATTCTGGTTTATTTTTATTAAAATTGGGTTTAGGGGATCCCTGGGTGGCTCGGCGGTTTAGCGCCTGCCTTTGGCCCAGGGCGCAATCCTGGAGTCCCGGGATCGGGTCCCACATCAGGCTCCCGGCATGGAGCCTGCTTCTCCCTCTGCCTGTGTCTCTGCCTCTCTCTCTCTCTCTCTCTCTCTCTCTCATAAATAAATAAATAAATCTTTAAAAATATTAGGTTTATGTTGTTTTGTAACCCTTTTTTGTTTACCCATATAGCAGTGACATTTCCCTCTATAATTTAACATTCTTAAATAACCTGAGTTATTAATGGTTTTTTACTTTAACTTCAAATGGGCATAATTTATTTAAATATTCTTGTTTGATTAAACATAGATTGCTTCTACTTTTCAAGCATTATAAAAAGCCCTTCAGGGCGCCTGGGTGGCTCAGTGGTTGAGCATCTGCCTTTGGCTCAGGTGTTGATCCCTAGGTCCTGGGATCGAGTCCTGCATCGGGCTCCCCACAGAGAGCCTGTTTCTCCCTCTGCCTATGTCTCTGCCTCTCTCTCTGTATCTCTCATGAATAAATAAATAAAATCTTAAAAAAAAAAAAAAAGCCCTTCAACAAGCGACCTTGAATTGTTTCCTAGGATAAATTCCTAGAAGCACAATTGCTAATTTAAAGGGCATGTCTATTTTTAAGGTACAGATGTAGTATTAAAAGCACTGGAACACTTGGGTGATTCAGTAGGTTAAGCATCCCATGTTGGAACCCAGTGTGGAGCCTACTTAAAAAAAAAAAAGAATGGTAAAATTACAAATGATTCCGTTTCTTTTCTGCATTTTCTAGAATATACATTACTTATGTTCTAAAAAGTTCAAAAAAAAGAAGTTATTACATTTTATGTTTAAAATGATAGTAAACTGAACTTTCTTCATTAAAATGTTTGTCCTCATACATGAAATGACAAATTCTCATTTCATAATCTATGCTTTTAATTTTCTAATTTTATTTCTATTTCCATTGTATCTTCCTGCTTCATAAAGGTGTGTGTGAATAAAGAAATACAGAACATTAGATGTATACACAATATCATGAAATACTAGTGAGTCCATTTTTTTCCCATTTAGACATGCACCATATCCCTCTAAAGGAGCTCCATAAGCTTTGGTATACATTAATACTAGAGAAATTTTGGCATTATTCAAGGCTCAATGAAGACTGTTATCTTTTCCATTTTCTATGATCAAAGGTCTCTTGCAATCTTTTTCTTTTAAATTTTCTTCTTGCAATCTTATTTATTCCAGAAACAATCTTTATAGCCAACTGTTCAAGACCATTAGAGGAAAACTTCATTACTCTCCTTAGGGAGAAAAACAGATAGTATAATTATAATTTATAAGGCTCCTTTAAAGATCACAAAACAAGTATTACTTGAATCACACAACTCTGAATGAAGTAACCCTTCACCTTCGGATATTCCTTCCAGATTATCACTGCAGAGGGAAAAGCGCAAGGTTTTATCAGGTTTACCATGGAGTTTGTTTTCATCAACAGGGACATCTCCTTGTCCTCCATCCGAAAGTTGCATGTTTAGGACCTGAAAAATAAAATGCCAAAAAAATATATAGATAAGTAATAAAAAACAAAATGCCATCGGTTTATCAGAACTGAAAGGTTACTGATATGAAAACAGACCACAGCAAATGGATATTTAAGTTCTTCTTCTTTTTTTTTTTTAATTTATTTTAAAGATTTTATTTATTTATTCGTGAGAGACACACAGAGAGAGAGGCAGAGACACAAGCAGAGGGAGAAGCAGGCTCCATGCAGGGAGTCTGACGTGGGACTTGATCCCGGGTCTCCAGGATCACACCCTGGGCTGCAGGCAGCACTAAACTGCTGAGCCACCCGGGCTGCCCCTATTTAAGTTCTTCTTAAATTCTCATTTTTAACTAAAAACCCATTTATGAGATTCTGATAAAGCTTTTAAGTATCCCCAGAATAAAAGTAGATGAGTTAAAAAAAAGTGAACCTATGCCTTCCCATCATCCATCACCCAGATGATCTTCCCATCATCTTATCTCAGGATGAGAAACTGAACAATCGGGTATTAGTGAGTGGTGGGTAGGATCATA
Organism: Canis aureus; assembly: GCF_053574225.1. Classification (NCBI taxonomy): domain Eukaryota; kingdom Metazoa; phylum Chordata; class Mammalia; order Carnivora; family Canidae; genus Canis; species Canis aureus. The sequence continues at coordinate 3,319,073 of NC_135626.1, read as the reverse complement.
AGAATCAAAAGGTTTTGGAATCAGCAGGCTGGTCCTTCTGATTCTGCCATGTGCCAACTATGTAATCTTGGGTAAATGATTTAAGCTCTCTAAACTCCAGTTTCTTTATCTATAAAAGAATCATGGTGGGATCCCTGGGTGGCGCAGCCGTTTGGCGCCTGCCTTTAGCCCAGGGCGTGATCCTGGAGACCCGGGATCCAATCCCACATCTGGCTCCCGGTGCATGGAGCCTGCCTCTCCCTCTGCCTGTGTCTCTGCCTCTCTCTCTCTCTCTCACTGCGTGCCTATCATAAATAAATTTAAAAAAAAAATTAAAAAAAAAAAGAATCATGGTAATAGTAGGCATGCCATGGAGTTGTTGAGGATTACATAAAAAGATGCACAAAAAGCATCTGCATGGTAAAAGGACATTAAATTTGCAGTACATTTTTTTCCAAAAGTTAATAAACTGGTATCCCTGGGTGGGTCAGCGATTGAGAGTCTGCCTTGGGCCCAGGGCATGATTCTGTAGTCACAGGATCCAGTCCCACATCGGGCTCCCTGCGTGGAGCCTGCTTCTCCCTCCGCCTGTGTCTCTGCCTCTCTCTGTGTCTCTCTGTGTTTCTCATGAATAAATAAATAAAATCTTTTTAAAAAAAAGTTAATAAACTAATTCAGTAGGAAGAAAACATAGAACAAATTATTTTGTAGGCATCAGAATTCAAACAGTCCAGTTTGAACCCTGCCTTGACAACAGCCACAAAAGTCCATACCAGAAGCTGAATTGTGACTTCACAGCCATCTCTAGCCTAGAGCTGATGGCCTTTTTACAAAGTTTCTATTTGTTAGATGACTTCCAAAAAAGAGAATTCTTATCCCTCCACATGAGGTTCATAACTCAGCTGTAAACGTGTATCTCCAACCTAATGAAGAACTGAGTGCTTTGCTGAAAGTCAAACAGCATGTTTTAAGCACACGTGGAACTCAAAATCACAGCCACTAGGATCCTAGGTTATTGGCAAAATATGAAGGAAGAATAGTATCCTCACTTAAAAAGAATTAAAAAACCCAAAACCTTCTATGTGCTGTTTTGGCCCTACATTTAAATAAGTAAATTTAAAAAATAAAATAAAATAAAATAATAAATGAGTAAAATAAAGTTTTTTAAAGGCTCTATACCTTTATTCATGCGATACTTTTAAAAAGCCATTTAAAGATAGAATTATTTTGGGGTGCCTGAGTGGCTCAATCAGTTAAGCATCTGCTTTTGGCACAGGTCATGATCTCAGGGTCCTGGGATCGAGCCCAGCATCAGGTTCTTTGCTCAGTGGGGAGTCTGCTTCTCCCTCTCTCTGTGCTCCTCTCCCCACTCCCACCCCCTACTGCTCATGCTTTCTCCCTCTCAATAAAATCTTTTTAAAAAGAATTTATCTCTCTCCCCTTATATTTTTTATTTTTATTTTTTTTTTATTTTTATTTTTTTATGATAGTCACACAGAGAGAGAGAGAAAGAGAGAGAGAGAGAGAGGCAGAGACATAGGCAGAGGGAGAAGCAGGCTCCATGCACCAGGAGCCCGATGTGGGATTTGATCCCGGGTCTCCAGGATTGCGCCCTGGGCCAAAGGCAGGCGCCAAACCGCTGCGCCACCCAGGGATCTCTCTCTCTCCCCTTATAAATTAAAGAATTATTTTCCTAAATTTGCTTGAAATTAAATGCAGACATAAAAATTTTATATTTTGGGTTTTTTTTTTTTTTTAAGATTTTGTTTACTTACTGGAAAGAGAGAGATAGAAAACGCAAGCACACAAGCAGGGGGAGTGGCAGGCAGAGGGAGAGAGAGAAGCAGGCTCCCTGCTAATAAGCAAGGGAGCCCAATGTGGGGCTCACATGTTCCCTGGGATCGTGACCTGAGCCAAAGGCAGACACTTGACTAAGCCACCCAGGCACCCCTACATTTTGTATTTTTAAGATAACTTGGATCTTTAAACTCATAATGAGCAATGTACAAAAAATCTTTAGGAAAAATCTATGTAAAGGCCTAGAGAATAAGATTAACAGCAAACAAGAGGCTTACACCACACTGAAGATACTTCCCTGCACAGGAACCCAGGGGCTGTCTTCAAGGCTGCCAGAGCTGGGAACTGGGGGAAGGTTACCAGGGGAAGGTAAAATGCCACAGAGCTCCCTGACTGAAACTCAGCAACTGTTTTCCTCATTCAGCATTCCCCTAGATGTTATACGTTTTTTTATTATATCTCAGGAGTTCCTAAAAAGTTGATTCTGACAGTTTTTGCCAGCTCATCTGTGTGTGTGTATGAAGATAATTCTAGAGTGTGATAGAGCTCTTTCCTAAGGGTCATGCCACAGATCCAAACACAGTCTTATGGGCAAGCCCGGGTGGCTCAGCAGTTTAGCACTGAGCAGTTTATCAATAAATAAATTTTTAAAATCTTAAAAAAACAAAAAACACAGTCTTACTAATCACTATAATCACTTCATCGACCACTATAACTGGCCCCTTCATCCCACCTCAGGAATAGGTGTTTTTTTTTTGTTTTTGTTTTTTTGTTTTTTTGGTTTTTTTTAGATTTTATTTAGGGCAGCCCCGGTGGCCCAGCAGTTTAGTGCTGCCTTCAGCCCAGGGCGTGATCCTGGAGATCCAGGATCGAGCCCCACATCAGACTCCCTGTGTGGAGCCTGCTTCTCCCTCTGCCTGTGTCTCTGCCTTTCTCTCTCTGTGTCTCTCATAAATAAATAAATAAAATCTTTAAAAATTTTAAATTAAATTAAATTAAAAAAATAAAGATTTTATTTATTTATTAGAGACACGCACACAGAGAGAGAGAGATTGAGAGAGAGGCAGAGACATGGAGGGAGCCTGATGTAGGACTCGATCCCAGGTCTCCAGGATCACACCCTGGGCTGATGGCAGCGCTAAACCGCTGAGCCACCGGGGCTGCCCAGGAATAGGTGTTCTTGAGTAATAAGCAGTCACTGTTGAATATATAAGATGCTTCTTTTTGATTTCTTCATTCCCTTTGCCTCTCTCCCAAGCTCTTCTGTTTACAAAGATCTTAAAAGAGATTTCCACACCCCAACCACATTTCTTCAAAATATTTTACTTTCTTAGTTATCTTTTCAGTATCCTCTTCCATTTCTTCCTAACCAACTATAGAACAGAAAATATTTCTAAAGAATATCTGGCTCTTTAAAGCAGGAGTACCACTAGTATACCATTAGAAAGAAAAGAAACAAAAAACATTTCCTACAAGTCACTGGAAAAGTCTTTTCAATTTTCATACTATAATTTCCTGGCTTCCCATCTCTTCTATACTATTAGGAAAATTATTTTTGGTGTAGACTTAATCACCAACTATTATACTATTTTTTTTTCTATTGTACTATTAATATCAATATATTAATGTGAAAGGTCCCCAGAACTATTCACAGGAAGTTTGGCATTTAATGTACTCATTAAATACATACTGACTTACAGAAGTAAGAGACCATAAATTAGGAAAAAAGAACCTAATTATTTAATATTAATGGCTGTAAGTTAAATGTAACAATACATTCATACCTCATTTTCTGACATCATTCCTGGAGTGAGCTGGGGACCTGTCCCTAAAGAAATGACCAACACCTCTTCTGGCTGTACTTCCTGGATGGTTTCTTGAGATGATCCTTCATGCTCCATATGTAAGTCCATTAGCACATTGGTGCGGCTTCTACTCCGAGTTGCTAATAAAAAAATTTTCAAATATGATAATTTAGAGAACAAGATAAAATGAAGAAAACAGTAAATACAAAAATGTATTTTATATTAATGTAGGACATTTGCGCATGCACAAAAAAACAAGTGGTGAGAATGTGAATTTTAAAAAACTCCTACATCTTCCCAGTTACTCTACTGATGACTAACACAGATTGTCCTTCAAAACAGATAGTCAGAAACAACAGGCTTATGTGCACCTGACAGGGAGTGACACACACAGATAAGCACACCTGCATAACAGCAAACATATCTGTCCATTTAAGACTTAGGGTGACAAAAATAACATTACCTTATTCCTTATCAAGATACCTTTAACAATTTCTCCCATAAAATGATTTAACTGCCACAGGTCTCCCATACTAATAACTGAACTTACAGGCATTAGAAATTTTCATACAGGGACGCCTGGGGTGGCTCAGCAGTTTGGCGCCTGCCTTCGGCCCAGGGTGTGATCCTGGGGTCCTGGGATCGAGTCCCGCATCAGGCTCTCTACATGGAGCCTGCTTCTCCCTCTGCCTGTGTCTCTGCCTCTCTCTCTCTCTCTGGGTCTCTCATGAATAAATAAATAAAATCTTAAAAAAAAAAGAAAAGAAAAAGAAATTTTCATAGAGAAATCCAATAGCCATATAAAGTAATATATGCTAATTGGACAACTGTTGACAAAATCAGAATCAGTTTTTGAAAACATGTTGACTTTCCTGAAATGTATTAATCTCCCTCTAAAGGTGCAGGAAAAAAGACTTCCCTATGTTTGAATATAAGTGTCCCTTCTGCTTTATAGAAACATTCTAAATGAATGAAAATCTAATTATTTGGGGTTTTTCCCCCTTTTTATAAATAATACTTTTTTCTAAAATTATCATTCTACACATAAGAACTTTTAGATACTGAAAGATTTAGATAGTTTGACAATTTCTCTAGATTTTAAGTCTTCTGCAACAAGTTTCAATTTTCTTTCAGAGGGGAATAAAATTCAACACAACCTGAATACTAAATATAAATTCTACTTTAGTGCAAAATAATCAAAAGTACAAACATAAAGCAAAAACACTCTACAGAAAAGTCAACTTCACTTTGAGTGAAAGCTAACCTACTTGAAGACAGAAATGTAAAGAATCCTCTAGAGGCACCTGGGGGCTCAGTCAGGTGAGCTTCTAACTCTTGGTTTCTTGGTTTCAGCTCAGGTCATAATCTCAGGGTTGTAGGATCAAGCCCCACAAGCTCCACACTCAACAGGAATCTGCCCAAGATTCTCTTCCTCTCCTTCTCCCTCTGCCCCACTCCTCGCATGCTCACTCTCTCTCAAGCAAATAAATAAATCTTAAAAATATATATAAAGAGTCTTCTTTAGACAATGCTGTAGATCTGTTCATTAATCACTCTGGCTTTCAAAATTCAGAGCATACATCAATTCCCAAAAGTCGAACACAGGTTCACTCTCACATCTTTATTTGCTGACCTTCATCACTGTCTTCTACTGAACTGTGAATTTCAACTTTATGAACTACATGAATCTTAGGCAACAAATTTTATAATTTATAAAAATGCAAGTAATCAAAATCTATGTAGCAATTTACATAAAGCAAAAGCAACATGCACATGGAGCACACTTTCATATACTGTTTCTTAAATGAAAGTTATGTCAGAGGAGGAAGAACAGCCTATTACGCACCAAATGGGGTTACTAGAGTAATATGAGCAGTAAGATTTGTGGCTGAGGAATCCCAGGCAGTGATGGCTGCTAACTGTTGTCCTGGGTTGCGAAAGCATTAAATAGAAAGAAAATCAATCCTCTGAATAATGGACACATTTTTTAAAAATACAAAATAAATTCAATGACCAGGCCATATGACTAAACAAAGTAATATTGGGCAAATATTTGAAATTTACTTTCCATTATACCCCATTTAATGATACTTCTGGATGACAAGAAATGCAAGAACTAATGTACAGGAGTGAATGACAGAGGGAAAAAAATCTCTGATTTACCAAAAATCATTTATTCCTTCATGTTAAAAAAGTGCAAATAGGCTGTAAGATTAAAAATCACTGAGTATTGGGGCACCTGGGTGGCTCAGTTGGCTAAGTGCCTGCCTTCAGCTCAGGTCATGATCTCAGAGTCCTGGGATTAAGCCCCACGTTGGGCTCCCTGATCAGCGAGGAGTCTGCTTGTTCCTTTCCTGCTGCTCCTCCTTCCTGCTCTTGATTGCACGCGCTCTCTCTCAAATAAATAAAATCTTAAAAAAAAAAAAAATCACTCCATGTTGGGTCACCAGTGGCTTACTTAGCTGGTTAAGCACCCAACTCCATTTTTTTTTTTTTTTTAAGATTTTGATTTATTTATTCGAGAGAGAGCGAGCATATGAGCAAGTGAGGGGAGAGGGCAGAAGGAGAAGCAGACTCCACCCTAAGTAGGGAGCACAATACGGGGCTCGATCCCAGGACTCTGAGATTGTGACCTGAGCTAAAGGCAGGTGCTTAACCAGCTGAGCCACTCAGGTGCCCTTAAGTGCCCAACTCTTGATTTCGACTCAGGTCACAATCTCAAGGTTGTGAGACTGATCACACATCAGGCTCTGCACTCAGTGGAAAGTCTGCTTCTTTCCCTCTCCCTATGCCCCCTGCCCCACTTGTGCGCTCTCATCCTCCTTTCTCTCTCCAATAAATAAATAAATCTAAAAAAAGAAATCACTGTGTGCCAAACTTCGTTTTTCTATTTTTAATTCTGATAATTGATATTTTGGGATGATGAAAGCCAAAGACTTGAAGAATATGATGTCATATTCTTGTTGATATTATTCCATATTACATTAAATCTAAGATAGATCAATTTAAGAAACTGTCAGTTCTTAACAAATTGGCTCATAGAAGTTTAAAAATGAAATCCTATTCTTCAAAATGTATAAAATAAAGTAACTATTCATTTTCACTAATTGTCACTGACACTAAAACACCGCTTCTTGGCTTAAACACTCTTTCCCTCTCTCTTATCTACTTTGTCTAACTCCCATTCATCCTTCAAAGAGAAAGTATGATCTTCTCCTGACACCATCATCACCTGCCCAACATAGGTGCCCCACAAGCCTCCATGCATGCTTATTTCCATCAGACACAATATAATGAAGGCAACTGGTTTCCTCTTTTTCTCCCCAACTAGACTATTAGCAATCAGCACAGTAGCGGCACATCCTAATGGTCTTTGTATCCCCAATGTCTAACACAGTGCCTGCCTCCCATGCAGGATAGTGATATACCTACTCTTTTTACATGGATTTTTTTGCATGAATTAAATGAAACAACATCTATAAAGTGCTCATCCAGATTCTGGTACAGAGTACATGGTAATGCTCAATTTGTACGTGTGTGTACGCATATAGATAATAGATGTTTAGTATGTGAATAAAACTTAGGGGTGCCTGGGTGGTTCAGTCAGTTAAGCGTCTGCCTTCAGCTCAGGTCATGATCCCAGAGTCCTGGGATCAAGCCCTGCATCAGGCTCCCGGCTCAGCAAAGAGCCTTCCTCTCCCTCTCCCTCTGCTGCTCCCCTGCTTGTGGGCTCTCTCTCTGGTCATATAAACAAAATCTTAAAAAAAAAAAAAAAAAAAAAAGTGAATGAAACTTAGACTCAATTTTTAGATAAACTTGACAAAATAAAATGAAACCTTAATTTTTATAAAACAACAAAGATACCTTAGCTCACTTAATGAAAGATTAATAATAATAATAATGGAAAATAGTAAGTATATATTCAACTTTACTGATAGAACCCTCTAAGTTATTATTTTATTATATTATTTAAAACTTGGAAGAAAGGACAGGGCTACCTAATTCAAATACTGATATTTCCAAATTTTCCCCAAAAAAGTTACTAAAATATACAAAGTATACTGTAGGTGGCATGATCTCAATTTAATTATGAAAAGCATGTCTCACAAACCTTAACTAATTGGTGCAATTTTTAAAAATTGCATTAGAAAAAAAAACAAAATAAATAAAAATTGCATTAGTATCAGTAAACACAAAGAGAAAGCTTTCCCAAATTATTTAAAACCATATTCCAAAACACTGAGCAGTAATAAAAGCCAATAAAAAAAAATACTAAATTTAAGGGAAAGCTTGAATATGAGAAATGCTCTTTACCTATAGGCAATCGATTCTTTTTATTTGCTGGAGTGGTTGCCGGAGACAGCTGAGGAGTATTATAGGGAGTCATTTCCAAGCTGCTGCTTTTTCCTGGCTTTGCCTGGGGCAGGTTTGCCAATAAATTGTCAAGAGCCATCCTATCTTCTCTTAGTTGATCTCCAGACATCACACTCTTCATAAAATTCACCTGGCAAAAGTAAAAGGCCATTAGCTAGTGAGATCAATTTTTCAAACACAATATATATTTCTCACACAATGTACTCATCTATGACTCTGCCCATGCTTAGATAAATTACTTTTGAGAAAAACCTATTAAAGAATAAAGCCATTACCAGAGTAATAAGCTGACTATAGGTTATATAAACCACAGTCCTGCTCAATCCTTCCAGAAGATTAACGGAGGACATTGGAGGGGTCTCCACTGCACGGCCCCCAATCACAACATCAAGAAAAGCAGCAACACAGCTCTGTTAAACAGAAAAAGATCACAGTGAAATATTTTCTCTTTAAAATAAGGGGAAAAAATTTCTAATTAAGGTGGACAAGCATCCAAAAAGTTTTCCTTTGAAAATTATATTAAACCTAACATTGAAAAAAATTAAACTCTTTATGAACTGACATAGAATTGTCTCCATGAAATTCTGGTATGTGAAACAAACATGACACAGAACAGTGCACACTACTCTACCACTTGTGAAAAGGGAGGGATGGGGGTAACTGGGAAAACATATGTAAGAATTTGCTTGTATACATATAGATCTCTCAAAGAAAACATGAAAGATTGAGAACACCAACAACCTTTTGGGGAGGAAATAAAGGTTAGAGATCAGAAGTGGAAGTGGAATTTCACTGGATTACCTCTGAATTTTAAGTAAGGTTGAATTGTACAGCCTATTCAAATAGGAAATTTTAACTGAACGATGCCATAGAACATATCTATGAAATACACTTAAAATTATACAATTATCACTGTTTTCCTTTAGTGGCTTAAAAAATTAAACTATTTATTTGTAAAGATTGATTCACCCATTTTAGAGAGATTGTATGTGTGTACACAAACATGCAATTATTGGGGAAGGAGAGAGGAAGAGGGACAGGGATAGAATCTAAAGCAGACTCCCCACTGACCCGAACCAATCTCAGGATCCTGAGATCATGATGCAAGAAGAAACCAAGAGTTGGACACTGACCCAACTGAGCCGTCCTATTTAGGTTTTTTGTTTTTCATTTAAATAATCTCTATACTCAGGGAGCATCGGTGGCTCATTTGGTTGAGCATCAATCAGACCCTTTGTTTCTGCTATGGTCAGGATCTCAGGGTCTTGGGAGAGAGCCCCACGTAGAGGTCCATGCTTAACATGGACACTGCTTGAGAGTCTTTGCCCCTCCCTCTCCCTCTGCTCCTCCTCTGTTTGCACATGCACACCGTCTATCTCAAAAATAACTAAATAATAAATAAATAAAATCTTTGAAGTCATCTCTATATCCAACATGGGGCTGAAACTCCAACCCCAAGATCAAGAGTCCCATACTCTACCAACTGAACCAGCCAGGTGCCTTAAACTTTCTGAAATAAAATAAATAATAAAATAAAATAATCTTAATAGCTCTTTGGCTCTCATTACAATAGCAACCCTCAACACTTCAATAAGTGAGAACTAGTCATCTTTAGTGAGATCTTCCTTTAAATGCTGCTGATCCAACACTGTATTCTCTCTGTATATACCAAGGATCATTGAAAAGACCATTTATTTTTAATAAAAAACAAGATTTAATAAAGACCATAGTTAAGTTCACTAATGCTTTGGCAAAATTTTCTATAAATGGCATTTCACATGAGATAATATTCATTCTTACTTTGTCAAATTTTCCAAGGCTGCTTTTTGTCCGGGGATCTCCCTCTTCTGAGCCAGTCATTGCCAACTGCTGCAAAAGGCGGCCAACCTGCAACCCAAAGCAGTCGTACAGAGACACAGGCTATAGATACTTATAAATTCTTCTCTACTTCCATTCGAGGCTAAAATTTTGTTTCATAATAATATTCATACTATCTGACCAGGCATGCAAAGTAGGATCCCAAATTATTATTTTTTTAAGATTTATTTATTTATTTATTTATTTATTTATTTATTTATGATAGACAGAGAGAGAGAGAGAGAGGCAGAGACACAGGCAGAGGGAGCCCGACACGGGACTTAATCCCGGGACCACAGGATCGCACCCTGGGCTGAAGGCAGGCACCAAAACCGCTGAGCCACCCAGGGATCCCAGGATCCCAAATTAAATGCTTATCTTCTCTACATCAGCTTTTACTATATTTAGATTAGGAGTTCAAGACAATAAGTAGAAAATTTTACTTTAACATTATATTGACAATATAAAACAAAAATATAACACCTTTGTTTCTGATATTCTACTTTTCATACATCTAGAAATTTTAAAATTTGCAAAACTTGATTCAAACTACTTCAAGTTAATACTAAGTACTTTTCCCTTTATAGTTCACAGAATACTCAAAGTAGAATTTTTTTTTTTTTTTGATTTAAGAAATCCTACAGAACAGAGCTGCTTGGAAAGTAAATGTTAATTTATTAATTCACAGAGCAAATTCCTTACTTGTAAAAGAGGACTGTTAATCTACTCTATTTTTTTTTTTAAAGATTTATTTGTTGGGCAGCCCTGGTGGCCCAGTGGTTTAGCTCTGCCTTCGGCCCGGGGTGTGATCCTGGAGACCCGGGATCGACTCCTACGTCAGGCTCCCTGCATGGAGCCTGCTTCTCCCTCTGCCTGTGTCTCTGCCTCTCTCTCCCTCTGTGTCTGTCATGAATAAATAAATAAAATCTTTTAAAAAAAATTTATTTATTTATCTCAGAGGAGAGGGGAGGGACAGAGAGAGAGAGAGAATCTCAGGCAGACATTCTGTTAAACACGGAGCCCAACTCAGGGCTCAATCTCATGAACCCGACATCATAACCTGAGCCAAAATCAAGAATCGGACACTTACTGACTGAGCCACCTAGGCGACTCTAATCTACTATCTTTAAAGACATTCTGGAGCAAGCTAATATTATATTAGTATCATCTTAATATCTGGGACAATTCCCAGATATTTTTACTCATTTTGAAAATAAGTGATTCAATCTCTATTGAAATGACAAAAATAAAAACCTACAACTATCTTAAGAATAAATTTAATGTTGCACAGACAATAAAAATCTTTAAATTTCATTTTGGGAAGTTTTATATAGTTAATTGCTAAACACAACAACATAATATAATTGACCGGGGCAGCCTGGGTGGCTCAGTGGTTTAGTGCCGCCTTCAGCCCAGGGTGTGATCCTGGAGACCCGGGATCGAGTCCTACATAGGACTCCCTGCATGGAGCCAGCTTCTCCCTCTGCCTGTGTCTCTGCCTCTCTCTTTCTCTGTGTCTCTCATGACTAAATAAATTAAATATTTAAAAAATAATAAATAATATAATTGACCATGAAAAAAAAACCTTGGGGCACCTGGGTGGCTCAGTTGGTTAAGTGTCTGCCTTCGGCTCAGATCATGATCCCAAAGGCCTGGGATCAAGCTCCGAGTCAGGCTCCCTGCCCAGCAAGGAGTCTGCTTCTCCCTCTGTCCCTCTCCACTGGTGCATGCTCTCACTTTCAAATAAATAAATAATCTTAAATTCAAAAAGCTTATCATTAAAAAAAAATCATCCTAAGATATATTATATTCCAAATAAATTCAGTTTCTTCTTTACAGTATTTCTGGGGGATAGGATATGATTAAAAACTTCCTTTAAGAAATAATAACATGAGAATGCCCAGGTGGCTCAGTCAGTTAAGCATCTGACTCTTGATTTCAGCTCATGTCATGATCTCAGGGTCGTGAGATCAAGCCCTACATCAATCAGGCTCTGCAATGGGTGTAGCGCCTGTCTGGGATTCTATCTCTCATTCTCTCGCCGCCCCTCACCCCCTCCTCCTCTCTAAAAAGAAAAAAAGAAATAACATGACTTCAGTAGTTCAGATGATTAAGGGGGAGAAAATGCTAATACAAATCCAAAACTCCTCTTTCTAAAAGTCTGAGGTCCAGAAGAGTTTCAGATTTCAAAATCTGAAGGTTTTAGAAAGGTTGATTAGTGCATACATGTAACACAGCCAGTATTAAGAGTGGTATCCTATAATCAAATGTATTCACATTTCTGCAGCAAAATATGAACATTCATTAGCACTTGATTTTGGCTCAGGTCATGATCACAGAGTCCTGGGATCAAGCCCCACATTGGGATGGAGCCCCATGGTGGGAATCTCCACTCAGCAGGGAGTCTGCTCAAGAATTTCTCTCCCTTAAAAAAAAAAAAAAAAAAAAAGATTTTCTCTCCCTGTTCCTCCCCCTCGCTACATGCTCTCCCTCTCTCCTAAATAAATAAATAGATCTTTGAGGGAAAAAACTAACAAAATATTTTATGACTACAATATTTTTAAATCCCAATTTAACTGCTTTTATTTCCTTTTTTTTTTTTTTTTTTTTTAAAGATTTATTTATTTCAGAGAGTGTGTGTGTACACATCCACAAGCAGGGAGGGAGCAAAAGGAGAGAAATTCAAGGAGACTCCCTGCTGAGCCTGGAGCCAGACCCTGGAGCCCAACGCAGGGCTCAATCTCACAACCCTGAGATCATGATCAGACCTGAAACCAAGAGTGGGACGCTCAACTGGCTGAGCCATCCAGGTGCCCGGTAACTGCTTTTATTTCTTAAGAAGCAAATATTTAAAAGCCAGTATGAGGAAACAGAATAGTAAAAATACATACACATTGTCAGATTTTCTGTTCCCACCCCACTACCCACTCAACTGATTTTCAACTGAATGCCACACTAATGATAATAGCAAAAGCATACCTGCATCAGATTAAATCTTGCCACCTCATTAATAGGAGCATCAGAAATTATTCCATACTGTTCTGGATTGACAACTGCAGGACAAATGAAGCAGGCCAATAGGAGATCAGTACACATTGCCCTGACCTCCCCAACTTCCAGTCTATCTACACAGGAGAGGGTTTTGTACATCTGTGACACAATCCACCTCAAACTATGTGGAAAGCAATATGTATTCTGTTTGAGATAACCAATAAATTTGTTCACCAAAGCCACCAGTTTGGCCTCATTGGAATCCACCATCTCTTGAACCTTTTGCCTGAATCTATCTGAGCCTTTCTCTCCGAAAAGTTTTTCCTGTTGTAATGGGGAAAACCTATCAATTAGCTTGTTTGGATCTGTTTCCAGGTGATCTTCATCTTCAACAAGCAGTTGCATAATTGGCTCATGTAAAGTGGCTGTGAGGAAAAGTTTGGCAGAAAACAGTCCTTCAGAAAAAAGTTTAAATAAGATGCTGAAGGCACAAGTTCCTCTCCTCAAAAGTCGCCTGGGGTTGTCACTTTCTTTAAGTTCAAATTCAATCAAGTATCTCAAAACCTGAAGGAGGTAGCTTTCATCTTCTTGCATAATACAGTTGCCATAGAGGGAGGTAAAAACTGTGTAAATAACATTTTGTGTGTTCTCCTGATTAAGTTTCTCCCCAGCAACCAAAGAGGAAGCAATAAGACGAGGATTTTCCCTTAACCGACTCAAGAATTCTCCATAAGCAGTCTCCTGAAATCCCAATTGCTTATATCCATCAACAAACTGTGTATCTTCCAAAATCTTGGCATGCTGACAACATTCAGCAGGGGAAGCTTCAGCACTAAAAAATGAGCAAACAAGCAAAACAATAAAATCAATAACAATAATATAATACATACATTCCACTGAAACATGGAAATGTAGATTGATTATAGTCCTAGCAATGAGATCACTCCAAACTCCTCAAATCTTTCAGCCCACCAACATCTGAATGTGTAAAGAAAGGCAAAACCTGGCAGCCCCAGTGGCCCGCAGTTTAGTGCCACCTTCAGCCCAGGGCGTGATCCTGGAGACCTGGGATCAAGTCCCACGTCAGGCTCCCTGCATGGAGCCTGCTTCTCCCTCTGCCTGTGTCTCTGCCTCTCTCTCTCTGTCTCTCATGAATAAATAAATAAAATCTTAAAAAAGAGAAAAAAAAAAAAAAAAAGGCAAAACCAAAAAGTACAAAGGAGGACAAATTCCTCACAGTAAATCAGGTTCAACGAAAAGTATAAAAAAATAACCATTATTCTGATTTCTATCATCAAAGATCAGTCCTTTTTTTCAGCTTCACATAAATGAAATCATACAGTATATACTTTTCTGTGTCTGGCTCCTTTTCTCAACATTATACTTCAGCACCACTCTTCTTATTTTTTTTTTTTTTTTTTTAAATTTTTATTTATTTATGATAGTCACACAGAGAGAGAGAGGCAGAGACACAGGCAGAGGGAGAAGCAGGCTCCATGCACCGGGAGCCCAATGTGGGATTCGATCCCGGGTCTCCAGGATCGTGCCCTGGGCCAAAGGCAGGCGCCAAACCGCTGCGCCACCCAGGGATCCCAGCACCACTCTTCTTAGAGGTAAAAACTGTTTCTTGGAACAACAGAATAAGGTATTAACACAGGGAAAAAAGAGGCTTCTAAAACTGAGTAGATATACAGTATCGAAACAAGAAAATATACACAGCTGACCCTTGAAAAATGTGGAGATTAGGGGCAATGACCCCCTATGTAGTGGAAAAATCCCTGCAGAACTTCGGACTCTCCAAACACTCAACTTCTAATAGCCTATGTTGACCAGAAGCCTTACAACAAAGAACATAAATAGTCGATTAACACATATTTTGTATTTGTATTATATACAGTATTCTTACAATAAAGCTAAAGAAAAGAAAATATTAAGAAAGTCATAAGGAAGAGAAAAATATGTTTACAGTACCCTACAAAAAAGTCCATGTATAAGTGGACCCACACAAGTCAAACCAGTGTTCAAGGTCTTGACCAACGTATATTAAATAGTATTAGGAGAAAAAGGGTGCTTGGCTGGCTGAGTTAGTGGAGCATGCAACTCCTGACCTTGGGGTTGTGAGTTCGAGCCTCATATTAGGTGTAGAGATTACCCAAAAACAAATTTTCCTTTAATCTTAAAAAAAATAATAATAACAATGATGACAACAACAGAAAAGTAGAGAGGTGCCTGGCTGGCTCAATTGGTACAGCATGTGACTCTTGATCTCAAAGTTGTGAATTCAAGCCCCATGTTAGGTGTGGAGCCAAAAAAAAAAAAACAAAACACAACATAATTTACTTTCAGCAGTAATAAAATATTATATATATAAAGATACAAAACTGATGTGGTATAAAATATTAATGCTTACGTTATAATTCTCTATAAAATGTTTAATTAATAGACTAGTCAGGCTCCCTGCATGGAGCAAAGGCTCACCTTAATGTTGATTCAAACTATCTGAAAGCATGAACTTTGTTGGAAATAGATTCACTTATTTACAGTTAGCAGTTAGCACAAAATTACAATGGCCCATAAAATTTAACACCTCAAACCCTTTTTTTTACCTGGTTATGATAAGCCGATCCAAATTAATTCTCTGTTGCTTAGCAATCCATGCTGTACGATATAACTTTTCCGCTGTCTTAAGTACATCTGCATTGAGCCTCTGAATGAGCTGTTTCTCAGAGTTTACATATAAGCGTTCCTGCTTGAGGTGATGGGCCAAAGTATGAATATCCAGCTTCACCATCTTCAAATGTGGAGAAGGTACAAAGGCTGATCACTAAGAGTAAACAGACAAGTTTAAAATTTTTATGTCACTTAAATTGTTTTCCAAAATCAAAAGGGGGAAGAGAACACATTATGAATTAGGCTACATTTAGTACTATGATTAACTCTAATTTTAAAATAATCTATATATTTTTTGCAGAAGCATCACAGGTTCAGTATAGAAAAACTCTATAAATACAGATAAACAAAAATAAATAGCTCCTAGTAAGGCCATTGCTCACGACAGCCACAGTAAAAACCTGTGTATTTTCTTTAAATCTAGTATCTATTTATTAGCACTAGAGTTTCTTTGCTCCATTTTTTAAAAATTTTTTTAAAGATTTTATTTATTTATTCATGATAGTCACACAGAGAGAGAGACAGAAAGGCAGAGACACAGGCAGAGGGAGAAGCAGGCTCCATGCAGGGAGCCCGACATAAGATTCGATCCCGGGTATCCAGGATCGCGCCCTGGGCCAAAGGCAAGCGCCAAACCACTGCGATCCCTGGGTGGTGCAGCGGTTTGGCGCCTGCTCCCTTTTATATTGCAACCAATTTAACCTGTTGACTCAATCTTCAAAATACATCTCCAATCTGACTACTCACCACATCCAACATCATCTCTCATCCAAAGATCTATAACCACTACTTCCTAACTGATCTCTCTGCCTCCTTTCTTGTACTACTCGAGACTGTTCTCTACATAGCCTAAAGTACCCTTTAAACTGAAGTCAGATCACCTTATTCCCAAACTAGCAGCCATCCAAAAGCTTATTTTACATTTATTTTTTTTTAATTTTTATTTATTCATGATAGTCACAGAGAGAGAGAGAGAGGCAGAGACACAGGCAGAGGGAGAAGCAGGCTCCATGCACCGGGAGCCCGACGTGGGATTCGATCCCGGATCTCCAGGATCGCGCCCTGGGCCAAAGGCAGGCGCCAAACCGCTGCGCCACCCAGGGATCCCTTATTTTACATTTAGAATGAAATCTAAAAGTCCTATATGATCTACCCCCGCTACTTCTCCCAACCTCATCTCCTACCATTCTACCCTTGCTCACATAGCTCCAGATGCACTGGCCTTCTTGCTTGAAAGGCCACGCATGCCCTTCCTCAAAGCCTCTGCATTTGATGATCCCTCTGTCTAAAAGACTATTCCTCTAGGTATCTTTGCACAACTAGTATCTTTACTTCATTCAGGTCTCTATTCAAATGACTATTTAGAAAGGCCTTCTCAGATAACTCCTAAAATACAAACTATCAATTCCTATTCCCTTTTCTGGCCTTTTTAAGAAGTATACTTGCTTCTATAGCATTATATTACAAATACCACTTGCATATTCTTTTTTTTTTTTTTTTAAGATTTTGTTTATTTATTCATGATAGACATAGAGAGGCAGAGACACAGGCAGAGGGAGAAGCAGGCTCCAAGTAGGGAGCCTGATGTGGGACTCGATCCCAGGACTCCAGGATCACGCCCCGGGCCAAAGGCAGGTGCTGAACCACTGAGCCACCCAGGGATCCCCTGCATATTCTTTATGCTTAGGTATGGTTCCCCACTAAACAGTAAGGGCCACCAAGGCTAAAGGTTGGTGTTTTATTCACTTACAGTTGTAATTTCTGGGCTGAGCAGAGCAACTGGTTTGTAGCAAAAACTGAATAAGTATTTGCCAAAGGAATGCATAAAATCACACAAATCTCGTTTATCTAGTAGCTAAACAAGCTGATAAAAATAGCACACATATTTTAAAGCATTATTATTTAAGCTACCCTTGGGCCTGGAATGACTGCCAGAACACAGTGCAGAGAAGTCTGAATTGGGTTATGAGACCCCTCAGTCATTGAACTCACTTTACTGGCCATGAGTCTGTTTCAAGCTTTGACTGAGGAGGCATCTGCCAGCCTCCTCCCTCCAGGGCAGGGTCCACGGCACCTCTTGCTCAGTCTACCCTCAGGTAGAGAGAACTCACCTCCCTGAAACCCAGGAGGGCCGCTCTTGGTCCTAGCCTCAGACCCTCCCAGGGGATGTGAAGTAGAGTGACACAAAACACTCAGCTCAGCTCATAACCCCACCAATAAGTTTCCCTCAGACCACAATGTTTTATATCAACGATAGAAGTGCTCGTGGCCCAGATAACACAATACAACATTGTATATCCAGACAGCACACTGCCATTAAGGTAGAAAAGTAATTCTTTTTTTTTTTTATTTATGATAGTCACAGAGAGAGAGAGAGAGAGAGAGAGAGAGGCAGAGACACAGGCAGAGGGAGAAGCAGGCTCCATGCACCGGGAGCCCGACGTGGGATTCGATCCCGGGTCTCCAGGATCGTGCCCTGGGCCAAAGGCAGGCGCTAAACCGCTGCGCCACCCAGGGATCCCCTAGAAAAGTAATTCTTATTAAGAATTAAACATTAATTAAATTTACACAATGTTACATATCAAATATACCTCAACAAAGCTAAGAAAAAAAGTTGTCCCAGCCAGATTCATAAATGACCTTAATGGGTCTATTTGGAGTTGATAAAACAATACAATTTGTACTGAATTCAGATTCTATGAGAGATGAAAATCCAGACCTCAGAACTCTCAGTATGTTTAGAGATCAAACAAAAACATGTTCATATACTGAAATAAAGTTTTGGTGCTAAAAAAAAAAAACACCTAACTTGGGATGCCTGGGTGGCTCAGCAGTTGAATGCCTGCCTTCGGCCCAGGGAGTAATCCTGAAGTCCTGGGGTCAAGTCCCACATCAGGCTCCTTGCATGGAGCCTACTTCTCCCTCTGCCTGTGTCTCTGCCTCTCTCTGTGTCTCTCATGAATAAATAAATAAAAATCTTTAAATAAAAAATAAAACCACCTGACTTAAAGAAATAGGTTTAGCAATTTTTAATTAAGTTTCATTTCAGAAATTTTTAAAATTTTTTTATGTTAATGAACTATTGAAGACTAGGAAAATTTCAGATATTACCATCTAACCTGAATCTTATAGCTTTCGAAAACCACTTTCTTGGGGCACCTGGGTGGTGCAGTCAGTTGAGAATCCAACTCTTGGTTTTGGCTCAGGTCATGATCTCAGAGTGGTGAGATCAAGTCCCAAATTGGGCTCAGTACTCAGTAAGCTGAGTATGAGTGTGAGTATGAATACTCCACTCAGTGTGGAGTCAGCTTGCAAGTCTTCCTCTCCCTCTGCCCCTCCCACCTGCACGCATTCTCTCTCTCTCCCAAATAAATAAATCTTAAAAAAAAAACAAAAAACTTTCTTATACCTTATCAATTCCCTAAGCAAACTATGCAAAGCTGTTATTCCAAATCTCCTGTATCATGAGGGCCTTCATACTGCTCTTTTCTCAAAAAGTGAAAGCATGTGCGCCTGGGTGGTTCAGTCAGTTGAGCAGCCAACTCTGGATTTCAGCTCAGGTCATGATCTGCGGATCGTGGGATCAAGCCCTGAGGAAGGCTCTGTATTCAGCAAAGAGGTCTGCTTATCCCTCTCGACCTTCTTCTCCCTGCTCACTTGCTCTCTCAAGTAAATATCTCTCAAGTAAATAAATAAAATCTTTTAAAAAAAGGTATAGGTATGCCCACCAAGATGATTTGTTGTCAATAACAAAACCATGTGGGTAGATGAAAAAAAAACTGGTGGCATACATATACTTATATAATCATATTAACTCAATTTACAGAAAATGCATATATGATTTTATAAATTTCCATGTGGGAACTGTAACATCCTCTAGGGGGCTCTAAGTCCACAGACTAAGAACAGAATCATTGAATAAAAGATAGTGATTATAAGAAATATTATAGTTAATGGAAACAATACTGAAATGAGTTCATCAAGATCTGAATGCTTCGTTAATTAGTTTTGCTACTTTAAGCACATGACATATTCTCTGAACATCAGATTTTTCTCACCCACAAAATGTGGACACAATACCTACATTTATTTTAACCCTGGTACAAGCAACATTTTAGATACTAGGAATACAAAAAGCGATAAAAACTAATGTGTACCCTCAAGGACTTTCTAACTTGGCAGAACAAGACAGACATGCAAGCAAATGGCTGTCCAAAATGTTACAAGTATTATGCTAGTAGACTGTACAAGGTAGAGAGGGGGGAAAAAGAGAAGGAACCTGCAATTAGTCTTAAAAGGCAAGTTGGGGAATTGGGGAACTGTGTTGTGTTCAGTGGTAAGGGGAGGGAGAGAATGTGCAGGGAGGGAATGAGAGATAAGGCTACAGCGACAGAAGGTACACAGAAGCCAAAGTTAAGAAACTCGGACCTTGCCTGTAAGCAATGTGAAAAGTTTTAAACAGGAGATTAAAAAGATTACATTTATATTTGGGAGCATAAACTCTAGCAGTAAGGAAAAGGATGAGGAGATGGGGATGGAACTAGACAAACTAAAATTGTTAGCAGGCAGGAAATATGGTGGCAATGGAAAAATAAGACAAGTTTAAGAGATGTTACAAGACAAATACAAGATTTGTTAACAACAAATGGGGGAGAAAAGGTAAAAGTTTCCAACTCTGGCAACAAGGGGTGGCTGTGGTATTAATTCACTACAGTTGGTACTGTATGGGAAAACACATTATTAACTGAAAATGGTGCCTGGTGTGCTTCTAAGAACTTTACACATTTCATCTTCATAATATCCCTCTCAGGGAAGTGCTCTGCAGCTAAGGAAACTGAGGCTTGGAGATGTTATTTGCCCACAACCACACAAGTAAGAGATGACAGAGCCAGTACACTATTATTATTACTCTAATATCTACAGGAATGATTAAAAAATCCTGTGGTTACTCAAGAGAGTATCCTTTTTATTTATTTTTTAAGATTTTATTTACATATTCATGAGAGGCACAGAGAGAGAGAGAGAGAGAGAGAGAGAGAGAGGCAGAGGGAGAAGCAGGCTCCATGCAGGGAGCCCAACATGGGACTCGATCCCAGGTTTCCAGGATCAGGCCCTGGGCCAAAGGCAGTGCTAAACCGCTGAATCACCCGGGCTGCCCAAGAATATCTTATTTTTAAGAGACGTGTGCTCAAGTATGTAAAAATAGTGTTAGGATGTCTGCAACTGGGATCCCTGGGTGGCGCAGCGGTTTGGTGCCTCCCTTTGGCCCAGGGTGCGATCCTGGAGACCCGGGATCGAATCCCTCATCGGGCTCCCGGTGCATGGAGCCTGCTTCTCCCTCTGCCTGTGTCTCTGCCTGTGTCTCTACCTCTCTCTCTCTCTGTTAGACTATCATAAATAAATAAAAATTAAAAAAAAAAAAAAAAAAGATGTCTGCAACTGACTTGTACATACTTCGGCAAAAAAATAAAATTTTGAAAATGCAGCAAAATGTAAAACAACTGTTGAAACTGGGTGGAGGGCAGATGATAATCATTATCCTATCCTTCAACAATTTCAGTTATGTTAGAAATTTTTCATATGGGGAAAATATTTTAGAAAGTCTCAAACTGTGGCCTTTTTGTGGCTTTGATACAACTTAATTCAACAAAATATTACTGAGCTCTGTTGGAGCCTAGCCAGGTCCCCTAATCTCAAGGAGCTCACAGTCTAATTATAACCAAAATATTGTTCAAGATAGGACACATAAAATGTTTCCAGTGACAGCAAAATATGCACCAATTTATGCAATTTAGAAATTAAAACCTTCAAATACAGCTTCACTTAAATAAAATTAACACATGATAATAATGTTCCACCTAGTCTAAACAAGAATTCACCTTCTATGGGATGTCTGGGTGGCTCAGTGGTTGAGCGTCTGCCTTCGGCTCAGGTCATGATCCTGGGGTCTTGGGATCGAGTCCCACATCGGGCTCCCCGTAGGGAGTCTGCTTCTCCCTCTGCCTATGTCTCTGCTTCTCTCTGACTCTCATGAGTAGATAAATAAAATCTTAAAAAAAAAAAAAAAAGAATTCACCTTCTAAACCCTTCAATAGTTCAAATGTTTTCAAAAATATATTTTTAAGATTTTATTTATTTATTCAAAGAGAGAGAGAGAGGCAGAGACACAGGCAGAGAGAGGAGCAGACTCCATGCAGGGAGCCCAATGTGGGACTCAATCCCAGGATGCCAGGATCACATCCTGGGCTGCAAGCGGCGGTAAAACGTTGTGCCACCGGAGCTGCCTTATTCAAAATTATTTTAAGTTTCTTTTTTTAATTTTTATTTATTTATGATAGTCACACACACACAGAGAGGCAGAGACATAGGCAGAGGGAGAAGCAGGCTCCATGCACCGGGAGCCCGACGCAGGGCTCGATCCCGGAACTCCAGGATCACGCCCTGGGCCAAAGGCAGGCGCTAAACCGCTGCGCCACCCAGGGAGCCCCAAAAATATTTTAAATAAATCTAGACAAACTTGTTAAGCATTTTTTTCTTTCAAGTTCATAAATTATATACTTTATTTCTTTGTTTTCTATAATAAGTTGGTTTGAGTGCTGTCAAAAAACAGGTACTTACCCCTAAAAAATAATACTTTTAAAAATATTTTATTTTATTCATGAGAGACAGAGAGAGAGGCAGAGACACAGGCAGAGGGAGAGGCAGGCTCCCTGTGAAGAGCCCAATGCGGGACTCGATCTCAGGATGCTGGGATCATACCCTGAGCTGAAGACAGATGCTCAACCACTAAGCCACTCAGGCATCCCACAAAATAATACTTTTAAAAACATTATACAGGGGCGGCCTGGGTGGCTCAGTCAGTTAAGCATCCAACTTGTGGGGATCCCTGGGTGGCTCAGCAGTTTAGCGCCTGCCTTTGGCCCAGGGCGTGATCCTGGAGTTCCGGGATCGAGCCCTGCGTCGGGCTCCCGGCCTGGAGCCTGCTTCTCCCTCTGCCTGTGTCTCTGTTTCTGTTTCTGTCTCTCTCTCTCTCCATCTATCATGAATAAATAAATAAAATCTTTAAAAAAAAAAAAAAAGCATCCAACTTTTGATTTCAGCTCAAGTCATGATCTCAGGGTTGTGAGATTGAGCTCCATGTCCGGCTCCACGCTGGGCATGGAACCTGCTTAAAATAAAATTCTCTCTCTCCCTCTCCCTCTATCCCCCACCCTAAAAAAAGAAAAGTGTCATAAACCACTGGGTAAAATGCAAGAGATTAAAAATATGAATTAACTCTGACCTATATTTTTGTCCACAACAGCTTACCTAAATTAAATTCATGTTCTGAATACTTTTATACAATATGTAGCACATGCCAGAGTATAATGATATTATATCTTTAGCTCTTCCTTTAGACTGTAAACGCGGAGGGAAAGAATTCAACTTTGTCTCCTAACATTAGGCGATGGCAGGTACGGGTGCAAACATGTTAACTGAACTCAATTCAGGTAGCCCGAAATCTACTGGCTCAGATATTTTGCAAAAAATAATACCTCCCGGCCACACACACACAAATATGCCTAACAAACAGGTCACTACTAAAAAACAACAGTTGCAGAAAAGGGTTGGGAATGTAAAAGGTAAAGTCTATGAAATTGTTCTGCTCTTATAAGGCACCACTATAACACAATAGCTAGAGCTACCAGGAAACTGCTAAAATGAAATGTAGGCATGAATCTAAAAGCGGAGAAATTTTACCATACATACATCAGTACCAAACTAACAACAATATTCATATCAAGCTAATATTATTTAGAACTTTTTTATGCAGGCACTGGTATTTTTTTTTTCTCATTGAATCCTTATAACCCTATGATGACTTTGCTCTCATTAACTTCATTTAACAGTTCAGGAAAGTGCTGACACACCTATCAAGTAGCTACATCAAAATTCACAGACTCAGTTCTGGTTCCAAAGCAGCCCTTGCTCTCAACCAACTAATCTAAACATTTTGTCAGTCACATCTACCTTAATTTCCAGTTCTGTTAATAATTGACTCCTTAATGTTCCTTTTATCTATTGGTTTTTACAGAAATTCATCTGGCTTCTAGCGAAAACTACGTCATTTGAGTTTATCCTCAAATACCATTTTTTTAAAATTTTTATTTATTTATGATAGTCACAGAGAGAGAGAGAGAGAGAGAGGCAGAGACATAGGCAGAGGGAGAAGCAGGCTCCATGCACAGGGAGCCCGACGTGGGATTCGATCCCGGGTCTCCAGGACTGCGGCCTGGGCCAAAGGCAGGCGCTAAACCGGTGCGCCACCGAGGGATCCCCTCAAATACCATTTAAAATACAGGTGTCTCCAACCCTTTCTTGTCTGAGCTTAAATTCTTTATTTCATCTATGATATTTTTCTTTTTTAAAGATTTATTGAGGGCAGCCTGGGTGGCTCAGCGGTTTAGCGCCGCCTTCAGCCCAGGACCTGATCCTAGGAACCCAGGATCGAGTCCCATGTCTGGCTCCCTGCATGTCTCTCATGAATAAATAAATAAAAAAAATCTTTAAAAAAAAATAAAGATTTATTGATTTATTGATTTTCAGAGAGAGAGAGAGATTGCATACATACACACAAGCAGGGGGAAGGGGCAGGAAGAAGGAGAAGCAAACTCCGCCCTGAGTGCAGAGCCTAACGCATGACCTTGAGATCATGACCTGAGCCAAAATCAAGAGCTGGATGCTTAATCAACTGCCACTCAGGCCCTCCTTCTTTATGATCTTAATATCAAAATAGAACCTTAGATTTGGAAAAAAAAAAAAAAAAAAAAAGACCTTAGATTTGGAAAGGTTGTTAAAAGCTATCTTCTCCAATTTAATTCAATTCAACAAATATTTTCTGAATGTCTTCGCTGTACCAGGCACTAAAAGTACAGGACAGAACAAACCAGACACAGCCTCTGTCCTCATAAAGCTTAGTCAACTATGAAGCCAGGAGCAAGTAAACCACAGGTAACTACAAGTATGAATATATATATATGCATGTACACACACACACACACATCCTCTCTTATTTGTTCCACTTTTTCCTTTACTTTGAATGCCTTTCTCTAGGTTAAAGCCAACCCTTACTGTTATGCTAATTTCCTCCCTTCACATCTACTCAACAGCATCCCTGTAGAAATCCAACTATCCTATACCCACCCCCATCCACATTTCCTTCTCTACTGGATCATTCTCACCAATATATAAACATGTTATTATTTTTCACCCTTAAAAAAAACCTCTCCGGACGCCTGTGTGGCTCAGTGGTTGAGCACCTGCCTTCCACTCAGGGTATGATCCCGGGGTCCTGGGATCAAGTCCCATATTGGGCTCCTTGCAGGGGAGCCTGCTTCTTCCTCTGCCTCTGCCTCGCTCTGTATCTCTCATGAATAAATAAAATCTTTATTAAAAAAAAAGGGGGATCCCTGAGTGGCTCAGCGGTTTAGCGCCTGCCTTTGGCCCAGGGCGCGATCCTGGAGTCCCGGGATCGAGTCCCACATCGGGCTCCCAGCATAGAGCCTGCTTCTCCCTATGCCTGTGTCTCTGCCTCTCTCTGTCTCTCTCTCTCTCTGTCTATCATGAATGAATAAATAAATAAATCTTTAAAAAAAAAAAAAAACCTCTCTACTTTATGTCTCCCCTTCAGATTCCACCCCTATTTTTCTCCCTCCCTTTACAAGAAAATTCTTTGAAAGAAGTGTCTATAATCACTATCTCCAGTTTCTCTCCTCTGACCCCCTCCTGAACCCACACTAATAAGTTCTGTCTTACCACTCCATCAAAACTGCTAGTCTTTGTGACGCCTGAGTGGCTCAGAAGTTGAGCGTCTGCTCAGGGCATGATCCCGGGGTCCTGGGACTGAGTCCTGCATCAGGCTTCCTGCAGGAAGCCTACTTCTCCCTCTGCCTGTGTCTCTGCCCCTCTTTTTGTGTCTCTCATGAATAAGTAAAATCTTAAAAAAAAAAAACTAGTCTTCAAATCACCAATAATTAAATAAGCACACTGTGGGGTGCCTGGGTGGCACAATTAGGTGTCTGACTCATGGTTTTGGCTCAGGTCGGACCTCGGGGTCATGAGATCAAGCTCCACACGAGGTTCTGTGCTCAGCATAGAGTCTGCTTGTGGTTCTCTCACCCTCTCTCTCTGCCCCTCCCCCCCACTCTCTCTCTCAAATCTTTAAATATATATATACAAATAAGTAAATAAATAAGCACATTGTTAATCCAATGATACATTATCATTCCTCTTCTTGATTTAACAGAAACATCTGACATGGTTAACCGCTCTCCTTGAAACACTTTCTTCGACTCTGGGACAACACACAGACATGGTTCCTCCTGTCTTCTCCATTCAGTCTCAGTCTCCTCTGTAATTCCCCCTCATCTCCCTGATTTAAAACACTGGACTAACCCCTAGGCTCATTTGTCAGACCTTTCCCTTTCTATCTACACTTAGGCAATTTCATTCCATCTCGTGGCTTAAGAACCATCAAAATGCTGGCAGCTCCCAAATTAGTATCTATCTCCAGACTTTACCTTTCCTCTGAATGCCAGATCCAAATATGCAACTACCTATTCAACATCTCCTATGGGTTGTCAAACAGGTATCTCAAATTTCACATGTCCAAAACTTGCACTCATCCTCCCTATCCGATAACCCCCAGCACCATGCCAGGAAAACCTTTCTAAATCTGAACCTTCCTCATCTCAATCAATGGCAATTCCATCTTCCCAACTGCTTAGGCCAAAAACTTTGTCATCATCCTTGACTCCCTTCTTTTTCTTACACCTGTCATCAACTCCTGATGACTGTACCTCCAAAACACATCCAAAATCTATCTACCTCTCATTTCAATTGCTAACTACCACTCTGGTCCAAAATAACATATGTGTCACCTGGATCACGGCAACAACCTCCCAATCTTGCTTCAGTACTTGCTTCTAGTCTACTCTCAATGTAGCAGCCAGACCGAGTCTATAAAATACCAAGTCAAATCATATCATGCTTGTGCCCAAAATTCTCTAAAAGCTCTTCTCAGTTTTCCATGGTCTGGCTCCATCGTCCTTACACCTCTGATTTCACCTCCTATAACCAGAAGATTATATAATTTGCCATCCAAACCAAGACACTACTAGGAGTGCAAGTGAGCATTATTAATAATTTCATCAAGACAAGGGATGCCTGGGTGGCTCAGTGATTGGGCAGCTGCCTTCAGCTCAGGTCGTGATCCCAGGGTCTGGGATCAAGTCCCACATTGGGCTCCTATGAGGAGCCTGCTTCTCCCTCTGACTGGGTCTCTGCCTTTCTCTCTGTGTGTCTCTCATGAATAAATAAATCTTTAAAATAATTCCTTAAAAAATAATAATTTCATCAAGACAAAAGATGTAAACAAGGACATGTAATCACTCTACTACTTGCTCCCTCTTTCATTCTGTTCCATCTATGTTCTCAAACTTGCTAGGTATACTTTCACCTTTGTACTTGGTCACCTTCCAAATCTCTTACTTCCTTTAGGACTTCTTACTCAAAAGTATTCTTCAGTGAGATCTTTCTTGGACACCTTATCTAAAAGGTCAGCCCCTATTCTTTCACACACTTGTATGTCTTCTCCACAGGAGAGATTTTTGCCTAATTTGTTCCCTGCTGTATCTGCACTGACTAGAACAAAACCTGTCATATTACAAGCATTTCAGTCTGTATTTGGTAAATGAATATATGAATGAATAAGAGATATTTCAATAACATACTCTTGTTAGAGATTTCATAACCATGGATATAACATAGGAAGAACAGGAATATGGTCTTTGGTAGATAGAAAAAAACAAGTGAACAGTATGAAATTATCATTAAATGTTAACTAAAATAGGGCAGCCCAGGTGGCTCAGCGGTTTAGCGCCACCTTCAGCCCAGGGCCTGATTCTGGAGACCCGGGATCGAGTCCCATGTCAGGCTTCCTGCATGGAGCCTGCTTCTCTCTCTGCCTCTCTCTCTCTCTCTCTCCCTCTCATGAATAAGTAAAATCTTAAAAAAAAAAAATGTTAACTAAAATAAGTACCCCATACCAAAAACATTAATACCTGGAAGTTTCACAAAAGACTTAAAAGAAAAACAAAGATGCTCAAAATTCTCATTTATTCCTTACTTCCTAGAAAATAATTTCCAGGGACACCTGGGTGGCTCAGCGGTTAAGCATCTGCCTTTGGTTCAGTGCATGATCCTGGAGTCGTGGGATCGAGTCCCACATTGGGCTCCCTGCATGGAGCCTCCTTCTCCTTCTGCCTGTGTATTTATTCATGAGGTGAATAAATAAAATCCTTTAAAAAAAAAAAAAAAGATAATTTCCAAACTCCTTAGTGTAATACTCAAGGGCCAATCTTGCTTTAATCCACACTTCCAATCCTATCTCACACAATTTTCCTATATAAAATCACTTGTTAAAAAAAATAAAATAAAATCACTTGTTCCAGCGAAATCTGCCTTTTCATTTTTATTTTCACCTCACCTTCATATTATTAAATTATTATTTACATAAGACCTCAACTTAATTACTTACTTGTTCTGATTTCCAAGGCCTGGCTCAGTAAAACCTCCTTTCCCAACCATATAGTATGCCCCCAGTGATAAATTCCAACTCTCAACTCTTAAAGTGTTGCTTATCCATACTACTAATTTGAAACTTTTTATTTTTCGTCTTTAATGTCTATACTCTGTCCCACCAAAAATGACAGGTCTCAGGGCAGCCCTGGTGGCGTAGCGGTTTAGCGCCACCTGCAGCCCATGGCGTGATCCTGGAGACCTTGCATCGAGTCCCACATCAGGCTCTCTGTATGATGCCTGCTTGTGCCTCTGCCTCTCTCTCTCTCTCTCTCTCTCTCTCTCTATGAATAAATAAATAAAATCTTTAAAAAAAATGACAGGTCTCCTCAAAGGCTGAGAGCATCTTTTAGATAGATTCCCAGCCACCAATACCATGAGCAAACACAAGTACTCAATTATATACACTAACTGAATTGTCAGAAGTTGCTCTGCACAAAAGAACATAAGTAAAATAAAAGATTTTAGGGATGTCTGGTGGCTCAGTTGTTGACTGACTGCCTTTAGCTCAGGTCATGATCCCGGGGTCCTAGGATGAGTCAGGCTCCCCGCAGGGAGTCTGCTTCTCCAACTCTGCCTATGTCTCTGCCTCTGTGTGTCTCTCATGAAAAAATACACAAAATCTTTTTTTAAAAAATTTAATAAAATAAAATTTAAAAAGATTTCAAATTAACACTAGGCATTAGCACATCTAACAATAACAAACAAGGTTTTCCTGAAATTTGCAAGCATTTTCCAAGTTAGGTCATTTCTTTTTGGAGTAGTCAAAAATGAGACTGAAAATCTATTAACTTCAGTTCCACTTACCACATTTTCCACAAAAATAAAATTCATTATACCCATGCATGTTAAATCAAATTTTAAGCTTTTCAAAGTCTCATGTTATAAAGACTTATCACTGAGAGGCCAGTGGGAAGATTTTAGTTAAAGGAGGAAAGCACAATAGGTTTCTGTATCCTTCCACAATGGTATAGAGCAGGGCCTGGCAAACTACAGTGGGCCAAATTCAGGAGAGGCCTGATTCTATAAATAAAATTTTATTGGAACACAGCCATACCCATTTGTTTGCATTTTATCTATGGCGGCGTTCTTGCTACAGTGGCAGAGCTAAATAGTTGCCAGACTTCTCCAGAATCCATATGGCCCACAAAGCCTAAAATAGTTACTACCTGGCCCTTTACAGAAAGTTTGCCAATTCTTGATAAGCAAGCATAGTTACTTACTCTGATACAGAGCATAGAGGAAGAACAGCCTGAAATGTGTGAACTAGGAAATATGCTCCGAGGATAGATGTATTTACATGTTAGCAACTATGCCTGAATGAACTCCTATGACTCAAGAGGACTCAAAGTAGGGAAAAAATGATTTCAAATGTTTTATGAAATGAGAATCATGTTTCATGTTTTCTCTGTTGAAAATACCTAATTAAAGTTAGTGATAGATATATAATAGTTCTACATTTTAACAGCTAGACTTCAAGTAAACAAACTAATCATCTTTATTAACCTAATAAACTCAGGAATAACTTTGTGAGATAGCCAGTAAGAGATGACCACCTTTTACTTTCTTATTTTAGAGACTACTTCAAACAACATGGCAGAAAGAATACTAAAATTGGGGTCAGAAGATCTGAGGCATTTATTTATTTATTTACTTACTTATTTATTTGCTTATTTACTTATTTAAAGATTTTATTTATTTATTCATGAGAGACACAGAGAGAGAGGCAGAGGGAGAAGCAGGCTCCATGCAGGAAGCCCAAAGTGGGACCCGGTCTCCAGGATCAAGCCCTGGGCTGAAGGCGGCACTAAACTGATGAGCCACCCGGGCTGCCCGATCTGAGGCATTTAAGACTGGGCTTTGGGGATCCCTGGGTGGCGCAGCGATTTAGCACCTGCTTTTGGCCCAGGGAGCGATCCTGGAGACCCGGGATCGAATCCCATGTCGGGCTCCCGGTGCATGGAGCCTGCTTCTCCCTCTGCCTATGTCTCTGCCTCTCTCTTTCTATCATAAATAAATTTAAAAAAGAAATTTTTTTTAAACTGTTTAAAAAAAAAATAAGACTGGGCTTTGACACTTACTGGCAGTGTGACCTACTGGCAACTTAGTCACTTCAACTAAGTTTGTTTCCTCATCTTCAAACCTAGAGTGTCCCTGTCCCTCTCACATGCTAAGTTGTACAGTTCATATGAAATGACTATGAAGTATGAAGTATAAATGACTACAAAACATAAGCCACCATTCTTCTTGTCAATTAAAAGGTAATGTTTCGTGGATGGAACTGGAGGGTATTATGCTGAGTGAAATACGTCAATCGGAGAAGGACAAACATTATATGGTCTCATTCATTTGGGGAATATAAAAAATAGTGAAAGGGAATAAAGGGGAAAGGAGAAAAAATTAGTGGGAAATATCAGAAAGGGAGACAGAACATGAGAGACTCGTAACTCTGGGAAACAAACTAGGGGAGGTGGAAGGGGAGGTAGGCAGGTGGTGGGGGTGACTGGGTGATGGGCACTGAGGGGGGCATTTGATAGGATGAGCACTGGGTGTTATTCTATATGTTGGCAAATTGAACACCAATAAAAAATAAATTTATATATATATATAAAAAAGGTAATGTTTATCATTTCACAGGGACATAGCTCCAAGTCCATCACATAACAGAATGACCAAAATGAAACTTTCCATGAAAGTGGGAAGTATCAGGCAGCCTGGGTGGCTCAGAAGTTTAGCACCGCCTTCAGCCCAGGGCACTATCCTGGAGACCTGGGATCGAGTCCCATGTCAGGCTCCCTGCATGAAGCCTGCTTCTCCCTTTGCCTGTGTCTCTGCCTCTCTCTCTCTCTCATGAATAAATAAAAATCTTTTGAAAAAATAAAAATAGGGATCCCTGGGTGGCGCAGCAGTTTAGCACCTGCCTTTGGCCCAGGGCGCGATCCTGGAGACCCGGGATCGAATCCCACGTCAGGCTCCCGGTGCATGGAGCCTGCTTCTTCCTCTGCCTGTGTCTCTGCCTGTCTCTCTCACTGTGTGCCTATCATAAATAAATTAATTAATTAAAAAAAAATAAAAATAAAATAAAGAAAGTGGGAAATATCAAAGACTTAGCTAAACAGATTAGATTACTTGCTAAGATTATGGAATCTAAACTTGTAAAAGGCTTATTAAAAGTGAAAATAGGGATGTCTGGGTGACTCAGCGGTTGAGCGCCTGCCTTCCGCCCAGGGCGTGATCCTGGAGTGCCAAGATCGAGTCCCATATCAGGCTCCCTGCACGGAGCCTGCTTGTCTCTGTCTCTCTGTGTCTCTCATGAATAAATAAATAAATAAATAAATTTTTTAAGTGAAAATAAAGGCCAATAATCTTCAGTCTAAGAGCATTTTTAGAAACATAAATGCCACATGAGTATGGCTTTAAGATCTCAGAACAAAGCATGGTCTGCAAATATGTTAATGTGTCTAAGATGATCCAATTAAAAATCACAGAGATAATGACAACTAAATATAATGTAGGGTACTGGAACAGAAAAAGGACATCAGGTGAAAACTAAGGAAATCTAAATAACATATGAACTTCAGTTAATGTGTCAAGAGTGGTTCACTAACTAACAAATATACCAAGCTAATGTAAGATGTTAGTAACAGGCACAACTTGGTGCTGGGTATATGGAAACCCTTGTATTATCCTCTCAATTTTTCTGTAAATTTTAAACAGTTCTAAAAAAATTAGGTATATTTTTAAAATTATACAAATAATACACTTCTAAGTCCAAGCATCCAATTTAGCAAATTTTTTTTCAGTAAGAAAAAGAATACTAACTTGAGAAAAGCATCTGAATACAGTGATTTATCACAATCTTGGGGCACCTGGGTGGCTCAGTGGTTGAGCATCTGCCTTTGGCTCAGGTCGTGATCCCAGGGTCCTGGAATGGAGTCCCACATCAGGCACCCTACAGGGAGCCTGCTTCTGCCTATGTCTCTGCCTCTCTGTCTCTCATGAATGAATAAATAAAATCTTAAAAAAAAATTATCACAATCTTCAACAACCATCATCTAGAAAAAGGATTACCAGCTATACCACATGATTTTCCAGAATCCATTAACATATTGGTAACACATTTTAGTAGTCATTTTTTAAAAAAAGATTTTATTTTTAAGTAATCTCCACACCTAATGTGTGGCTTGAAATCACAACCCCAAGATCAAGAGTTGCATGCTCTTTCAATGGAACCAACCAAGGGCCCCAACCCATTTTAGTGTTTAAACTATCACACCGAAAACATTTTCTCTCTCAGTTTACTATGATCAGAAATGAATACAGATACTTCATAACAAAATTTCCACAGGTATGTTATATTCTGCACTAATTCCCAGTCAAGTGAAGAAGCAAGGCAAATATATTTCCTAGCCAGAACTGTTTAAGAAAAGTCTGTTTTTACAGTGATTTCCATTTAAGACTAAACATTTAAAAAAGACATTAAAGCATTACTATAAATATAATATAGCATTACTATAAATAGTAATGGCTGAACTTGAAGAAAATTTTAATTGACAGGTGTTAGTAAAATATATCGGTGCTTACGAAATATACAGAATAACTAACTACCACACATTTCAAGCTGTCATGTACTAGGCATCAATCAGGTGCTTTAACATGGATATTCTCCTTTAATCTGTGTGGCAAGTACTCTTACCGACGTTTCACAGGTGAGAAAACTGAGGAAATTAAATATCTGCCCAAGGTCAAGTTAGTAACTGGCAAAGCTGAGACTAGAATCCAGGTACATGTGGCTCACTGAGCTTTTACCACTACGCCATCTGTGAGTGCTGTAATTCACAGTCAAGGCCACTTCTAATTACCCCAATCTTGGGACAACTATTAATATGTGAGTCAGTATCGGGACAAGTCCCCCTTTCTTTGAAAGTTTCACTGTCTGACAAATTCAGGCTTAGGCAGACTTCAAGACTACATAAATAACCTATATCCCCTTGGGGCAACGCTGCCTTCAGCCCAGGGTGTGATCCTAGAGACCCAGGATGAGTCCCTCATCGGGCTCCCTGCATGGAGCCGGCTTCTCCCTCTGCCTGTGTCTCTGCCTCTCTCTCTGTATCTCTCAAGAATAAATAAAATCTTAAAAACAAAACAAACAAACAAAACCTATATTCCCTCAAATTCTATGAAAGAAATATCAAAGTTGGGGATCCCTGGGTGGCTCAGCGGTTTGGCACCTGCCTTGAGCCCAGGGCGCGATCCTGGAGTCCCGGGATCGAGTCCTGCGTCTTGCTCCCGGCATGGAGCCTGCTTCTCCCTCCTCCTGTGTCTTTGTCTCTCTCTTTCTCTCTGTGTCTATCATAAATAAAAATAAGTAAATAAATCTCTAAAAAAAAAAAAAAGAAATATCAAAGTTTAGAAAAAGTTACTAGAGATTAATTCCTTAAATCCCTCTTTTTACACTTTCTAGCTTATCTCCCACCATTTCTTCACTTCCCCAGAAGCAGCTGCTGCTGCCATACTATATTCTAAAGTCTCCAACATGAGGAGATCCTATTATACAGGCTGCCAAAGGCCCACAGCCTCCAAATGCTCAAGTGAACTCAGATATATCCTTCAAAGCCCAGCCCCCAAACCTCTTCTCTCTGTGAAGCTCCTGAACTGCTCCTGCTAACAGAGTGCATCCCTTCCTTCCTAAGACACTAAATAACAATGAACCACGAAATAGGAAGGTTACTCTATTTTCTTTTTCTTTCTCTTTTTTGGGGGGTAGACTCTACACCCAACACGCAGCCTGAACTCACAACCCTGAAATTAAAGAGGACATTTAACTGAGCCCACCCAGGCGTGCCCTGAAAGTTACACCATTTAAAAATCTCTTTCAGTCCTTCTATTTGCATCATAGAGAAAATCTAAACAAAGTGCCAATTTGTCTTCAATACTTCTCTAACACTTTGCTAATTTCTCCTTTTAATTGAAGGATAGCAGGAATCAAATCCAGCATCTCTTAAAAATTTATTTATTTAGTTAGTTAGTTAGTTAGTTAATTTCCAGAGACAAGCAGGGGGAGGGGTAGAGGCAGAGGGAGAGAATCTTTTTTTTTAATAAAGATTTTATTTATTTATTCATAGAGACAGAGAGAGAGAGAGAGGCAGAGACACAGGCAGAGGGAGAAGCAGGCTCCATGCAGGGAGCCCGACGTGGGACTCGATCCAGGGTCTCCAGGATCATGCCCTGGGCTGCAGGCGGCACTAAACCGCTGCACCACCGGGGCTGCCCAGAGGGAGAGAATCTTAAGCAGGCTCCACACTCAGGGCAGAACCCCACACGGGACTTGATTTCGAGACCATGACCTGAGCTAAAACCAAGAGTCGAACAATTAATCAACAGCCACCCAAGCTCCCCAAACCCAGCACCTTCTGCAAATAGTAGCTAGCTAGGTTTCATAACAGCGTTTTGTTTTTATTATATTTAAGTTGCTTTCTATTTAGGATATGAGGTGTTAGCCTTTCACTATGATAATAACACAAAGTTTCTTTAAAGATATTTTTAAAGTGTGTCCACAAAAGACGACAAATAAATAATAGTAGAAGTAGGATGCAGATTTGGGAAAAATTATGTTACTCAAGGATTAAGCATGGGAATTATTTTTAGATACTGATGGTTACACCCTGACAGAACTGCCAGTTACTTTTCTGTTGTTGTTCATTATATAGGTACTTATAGTACTTACATAATATTCATGGTAACCTGATATGGCAAAAAAAGACATGACTACCAATTTTTAATGATCTACCACAATATTAGCTCCCATATTTTATCAACCAAATATTTTAAATTTGAGGATTTATTTTAATTACCTACCACTTCTCACAGCTCTAACCAATCCATACATGACAAAAATATCCCTTGAAAATATTTTCATAAATATAAATAACCATCTTGAATTACCAGGAATTTTCTACATGTTTCCCCTTATAAAAGTTAACCTCCTTCAGTGCAGAAACAGTTTATTACTCATTTTATAATGTTTTGTTAAAGTATATGACCTAGGGCAGCCTGAGTGGCTCAGTGGTTTAGCGCTGTCTTCAGCCCAGGGCGTGATCCTGGAGACCAGGGATCAAGTCCCACATTGGGGGACTTCTTACATGGAACCTGCTTCTCCCTCTGCCTGTGTCTCTGCCTCTGTCTCTGTGTCTCTCATGAATAAATAAGTAAAATCTTAAAAAAAAAAAATTATATGACCTAGAAACTGTCATGGTATTAAAAATAATGAACTGATTTCTTTCCAAAATATGGACAGACAAGGAATGCCTGGGTGGCTCTGCAACTGGGAGTAGTCCCAGGGTTCCAGGATCAAGTCCTGCACTGGGCTCCCATGAGGAGCCTGCTTCTCCCTCTGACTATGTCTCTGCCTCTCTATGTATGTGTCTTTCATGAATAAATAAATAAGGGGATCCCTGGGTGGCTCAGCGGTTTAGGCCTGCCTTTGGCCCAGGGCGTGATTCTGGAGTCCCAGGATCAAGTCCCGTGTCGGGGTCCCTGCATAGAGCCTGCTTCTCCCTCTGCCTGTGTCTCTACCTCTCTCTCTCTCTCTCCCCCTCATGAATAAATAAATAAAATCTTTAAAAAATATATTTCTAAAAAATGGACAGACAAGCACAGTAAGCTTAACATACTTCCCTCATTCATTCAACAAATGTTTTTGTTAAACATCTACAATGTGATAGGCACTGATGAACAAGACAGGTCAGGTCTGCTGCTCTTGAGGGGCCCATGTTGTCTTATTATATATGATAATAACATTTCTGGGGATGCCTGAGTGGCTCAGTGGTTGAGCATCTGCCTTCTGCTCAGGGCATGATCCCGGAGTCCTGGGATCAAGGCCCACACGGGGCTCCTGCAAGAAGCCTGCTTCTCCCTCTGCCTGTGTCTCTGCCTCTCGGTCTCTCATGAATAAATAAATACTTAAAAAAAAAGACTTGGACAGAAATACGTATAATTATTAATACAAATGTATTCTCACTTGTTCCAGTTCAAAAACCTTACTTTTTAAAATATTACTTGAAACCATTACTAATGTAACTGGGAATGTTAAACAAGATTAAGTTTGAAAAAAACTAAGCTATGGTACACTTCTGCCATTAAATACCACATAATTATTAAGGATACAGAGGTACACAGAAAGGTGTCCATCGTCTACCCTTACATGAAAAAAACCACACTGCAGAAAAATACACATGGTGAGACCCCAGAGATAGCTAAAAGGCAAACACTTTAACAAGACTACCTGGACTAAAATCTCAGCTTTGCCACTCACTAGCTGTCAACCTTTGGTAATTACTTCTCCTTGCCACACTTTTTTCATCTACAAGTGGATATAAAATAGAATCTAATTCATAAGGTATGTTCATAATTGGGTTGTGAAGGCTGAACAAGTTAATATATCTAAGGGCACCTGGGTGGCTCAGTCAGTTAAGTCTGACTCTTGATTTTGGCTCAGGTCATGATCTCAGGGTTGTGAGATCAAGCCCTGAGTAGCTGCATTCTCCACTGGGCGTGGAATCTGTTTAGAATTCTCACTACAGGGCAGCCCAGGTGGCTCAGCGGTTTAGCGCTGCCTTCAGCCCAGGGCCTGATCCTGGAGTCCTGGGATCCCGCGTCGGGCTCCCCACATGGAGCCTACTTCTCCCTCCGCCTGTGTCTCTGCTTCTCTCTCTCTCTCTGTGTCTCTCATGAATAAATAAAATCTTAAAAAAAAAAAAAAAGAATTCTCAAATTCTCATCACACTATGCGAGTACAAGTGTTAGCTATCATTTCCAGGGGGAAAAAAAGAAAAAATCCAATACATATATAGTATATGCATATATATGTGGGGAAGAAAAGCTTTCATTTTTTTTTGCCCTTTTTAAAGTTTATTTATTTTTTTTTTAGTAATCTCTATGCCCAACGTGGGGCTTGATCTCACGACCCTGAGATCAAGAGCTGCATACTCTTCTAAGCGAGTAAGCCAGGTGCCCCTTTTCTGCATTGTTTTTAGGTGGGGGGTTTTTTCTTTTTTTTTAAGATTTATTTATTTTAGAGACAGAGAGAGGGAGAGAGCACTCAAGTGAGCGAATGGGGGAGGGGAAGAAGGAGAGGGAGAGAGAATCACAAGCAGACTTCATGCTGATCACAGAACCAGATGCCAGGGCTCAATCCCACAACCCCAAGATCAAAACCTGAGCCAAAACAAAGAGATGATTAACTAACCACCCAGGTGCCCCTTAAGTGTTGTTTTTTTTTTTAAACAAATAACATTATTTTAGTAATTTAAAAAAACGGAAACAGGGCAGCTCAGGTGGCTCAGTGGTTTAGCACCGCCTTCAGCCCAGGGCCTGATCCTGGAAACCCGGGATTGAGTCCCACATCGGGCTCCCTGCATGGAGCCTGCTTCTCCCTCTACCTGTGTCTCTGCCTCTCTCTCTCTCTCTCTCT
Source organism: Canis aureus (assembly GCF_053574225.1). Classification (NCBI taxonomy): domain Eukaryota; kingdom Metazoa; phylum Chordata; class Mammalia; order Carnivora; family Canidae; genus Canis; species Canis aureus. The sequence goes on along the minus strand of NC_135626.1, from coordinate 3,281,510 downwards.
CTCTCATGAATAAATAAATAAAATCTTTAAAAAATAAATAATAAAAATTTAAAAATGGAAACATAATAAAAACTTGGCACTACGCACCCCCCCACCCCCCGACTGAAAGATCTGCTTGTGCAATTACTTAAATACTCAGGATCAGACAAATTCTGTGAACAATTATATATTAAAACTGTGAAAATTTTCAAGTGCAACAAAAAGGACTTCTGGACATCATTCAACAATTACAAGCTATACACCAACAAGCAGAACTGCAATGGCATTAAAATTATGTCCTTTGATTTCCCAGAGGCAATAAATTATACGGAAATATGCACCCAATCTAGAAATAGGTTTCAGGAACTGAAACAATTAGATAAATCTCCATTAATTTTATTAGTCAGAAATTAAATACCACCAAATCTAATTTACTCCTATTCAACAATGTCTAATGACAATTCACTAAGACATATATAAACCTGGAGCTCAAGATAAAACAAATGATTTTTTAAAAACCTAAAATCCCCAGAACACTTTGAGAACTTTCGAGAGGCACCTCACATGCTTTAAGGAAACCTTACCCCCTGGATAAACTTAGCTTCATCCCTAAATACAGTGAGTGTATAAAACAAACAAACATAAGAGCAGAAAGAGAACTTTGAGCTTCAGCTGCATTTTCTGCTGAGTTGTAATACTTGTAAAGCCTGTTTCAAGATCCAAGAGTCCACCCTAAAAATTAGAGAAAGGATATAAATAGGCTGTCATGTTCATTTCATTACATTTACCAGAATGGAATCTCATAAAATTATAAATATTATCAAACGTCAAGCAGATTATCACTGTGTTTTACTTAAAAGGAACCTCCTGGACCATAAACAAACTAATTCATTTAAACATCTTCTCAAAAAGAAATCAATCATTAAGATGCCTCCCTAGAATTATGGAATTCATAATTTTAACTAATTTATGTAATGCCTACTAAAAGAGAAAGAACTCAGTAAATGTTAGTCATTATTATCATTAATGATGGAACAGAAACTTATTCATGAGGAGGCTTAATAGGACACTTTCCATCAGAATCAAAGTTGGCCCATTACAACCTTGAATACTTAGATATTTAAAAAAAAAAAAAAAAAAAACAAACTTGGGGGCACCTGGGTGGCTCAATCAGTTAAGCATCTGCCTTCAGCTCAGGTCATGATCTCAGGGTCCTGAGATTGAGCTCTGAGTTGGGCTCCTTAGCAGGGAGTCAGCTTCTCGCACTGTGCCTGGGTGCTCACATGTGCGCGTGCTCTCTCTCTCTCACTCAAATAAATAAAATCTTGAAAACAAATGAACAAAAAACTTGGTTTTAAAGGACTCAAAGAGGGCAGCCCCGGTGGCGCAGCGGTTTAGCGCCGCCTGCAGCCCAGGGCATGATCCTGGGGTCTTGGGATCGAGTCCCACGTCAGGCTCTCTGCATGGAGCCTGCTTATCCCTCTGCCTGTGTCTCTGCCTCTCTCTCCCTCTCTCTCCATCTCTATGAATAAATAAATAAAATCTTCAAAAAAATAAAGGACTCAAAAGATTTCTTGGGTTCTAAAGGAGGTACTAAAGATAAAATAATTCTGCAAAAAGAATTCACCTAGTCTTTCTTAAGCTTTTCAATAAAGAAACCTGTATTTGCAAATAAACATTTTGCAATTCTGCCTTATGACTTTTAGACCTAGTGTATTTTTGCCAGGTAGTCATGACTTACAAAAAACAGAAGTAAAATCAAGAGATGGGGTCAGAGTTTTGCATTAGAAAATGAAAGGTGGGGCACCTGGGTGACTCAGCGGTTGAGCATCTGCCTTTGGTTCAGGTCGTGATCCCAGGGTCCTGAGATCAAGTCCCACATCAGGCTTCCTGCAGGAGCCTGCCTCTCTCTGCCTATGTCTGTCTATCTCTCTCTGTGTCTCTCATGAATAAATAAATAAAATCTTTAAAAAATACAAGTTTTTGGATAAGATTAAGACTGCTTAGGAAGATAGTTTGACTCTAATTCTGTATAAAGAGAAACAGTATAGGGCAGCCCGGGTGGCTGAGTGGTTTGGCGCCGCCTTCGGCCCGGGGCATGATCCTGGAAACCCGGGATCGAGTCCCATGTCGGGCTCCCTGCTTGGAGCCTGCTTCTCCCTCTGCCTGTGTCTCTGCCTCTCTCTTAGTCTCTCATGAATAAATAAATAAAATCTTAAAGAGAGAGAGAGAAACAATATAATATCCCTTGACTAATTTTTTGTCCTTTAAATTTTCCGATTTTGGGATCCCTGGGTGGCGCAGTGGTTTAGCGCCTGCCTTTGGCCCAGGGCATGATCCTGGAGACCCGGGATCGAATCCCACGTCAGGCTCCCGGTGCATGGAGCCTGCTTCTCCCTCTGCCTGTGTCTCTGCCTCTCTCTCTCTCTCTCTGTGACTATCATAAATAAATAAAAATTAAAAAAAAAAATTTTTTTTAAATAAAAAAAATAAAAAAATTTTCCGATTTTAATTCTTTCAAAGATTCACAGAAAATAAATTGAAAACATAAATAAGTAAAAAAAAAAAAAAAAAAAAAAAAAAGGAAAAAAAGGAAGACCTGAACATGTTTGATGACATGCTTCCCACTAGTCTCTAGTGTGGGTGTACTGATATTACAAGGGAGCAAGACCAAGCAAACATCTTTTTGGACAGATAGATTAATGAGTAGATATCTTGCCTTTACAGTTAACAACAGTAGGCTTAAAGCTTTATATTTTAAAAATGGCATACAAAAAGAGCATGCAAAAATAATTTTGGCTTGATATATAATTATACTGTTAGCATTAAGCTATACTTTTCTTTTAAATATTTGCTCATTCATTTATATATATTAAATACAAAAACTTGAAGTAACAACACATATTCATCCTTCTTGACTACAGTATCACAGAGTTCAAAACTGGGTTTACCTGGCTGGCTCAGTGGGAAGACCATGAAACTCCTGAACTCAGGGTCATGAGTTTGAGCCCCATACTGGGTAGAGAGATTACTTAAATAAATAAACTTAAAAAATAAAACAAACTGGGTTTCAGCTTGGAAATAATGAAAAACTGCCCTACTGAAAATATTTTTACAAAATTATAATATGTATTAAAACATATTCCCAAAAATGAGAAAATATAGGTTGGTATAACAAAAGAAATTTTAATTACCCATAATTTAAAAACAAGAGAGGTGCCTGGCTGGCTCAGTCTATAGACCACGCAACTCTGGATCTCAGTTTCATGAGTTTGAGCCCCACATCAGGCCTGGAGCTGACTTAAAATTAAAAAAAAAAAAAAAAAATCTCAGATATTTTTTAGAGGCCTAAAGCCTCTTCTAAAATTTGTACATGGGATCCCTGGGTGGCACAGCGGTTTGGCGCCTGCCTTTGGCCCAGGGCGCGATCCTGGAGACCCGGGATCGAATCCCACGTCGGGTTCCCTGCATGGAGCCTGCTTCTCCCTCTGCCTGTGTGTGTCTCTGCCTCTCTCTCTCTCTCTCTCTCTCTCTCTCTCTCTCTGTGACTATCATGAATAAATAAATAAAATCTTAAAAAAAAAAAGATTTAAAATGTGTACATGATGCAGAAATTATTGGTCCTAGTTCCTTTAAAAATAAAAATACAATCAATCTGGGATCCCTGGGTGGCGCAGCGGTTTAGCGCCTGCCTTTGGCCCAGGGCGCGATCCTGGAGACCCGGGATCGAATCCCACGTCGGGCTCCCAGTGCATGGAGCCTGCTTTTCCCTCTGCCTGTGTCTCTGCCTCTCTCTCTCTCTGTGTGACTATCACAAATAAATAAAAAATTAAAAAAAAAAAATACAATCAATCAATCAATCAATCAATACATACATACATACCTTGGTTAGGATTCCTTAAGGAGTAAAAGCCAAAAATAATTCTATGCAAACACAGTTTGGGCGGTTCAGATGTAAAAATTAATAAATTAAATAAATAAAATCCTTCATGCCTATGAAAAAATTAAACAGAGAAGGAATTATGTGTGGTACCAAAACAGAAATTGAATAGGAAAGAAATTTAATTAACCATTTGAGAAAAATTTTTCAAGTACTGGTCTTTCCATAGCAAGTAAGAGATGCCACTTACTTCAGGTTTTCATTTAAAAAAAAAAAAAATCATACTTTACCCTGGAGAATCCTAAAGTGTAACCAACTCTGCCCAATATAATCATGAAAAAAATTTTTTTAATTCAAAAATTAAAGTGAAATATTTTACTATTAGGAATATATCCACTTTCCCTCTTCAATTTTCTGTGATAATTAAAGGTACTTTTTCCAAATGCCATTATAAGGCAGCATCACCTTGTAAGGTGGGAAGTGCTCTGTGCCATCACTGGAAAGTAGCTCACAACTCACAGTGGAGCCAACTGGGTGAAGTGAGAAGTGACAACACTGTGACAGTGGTCAAGAAGGCACCAGTTGACTGAGGTTTGTTTTCAAGTCAGGGAGTGGTACCAAGGTGGAAAAGAGTGAAAGAAGATTGAGAGCTGGAGCACCAAAAGATAACTAGCAATTATTGAATGAACCACGTTCCTGATGCTTTTCTTTTTTTTTTTTTTTTTGTAATTTTTATTTATTTATGATAGTCACACAGAGAGAGAGAGAGAGGCAGAGACATAGGCAGAGGGAGAAGCAGGCTCCATGCACCGGGAGCCCGATGTGGGATTCGATCCCGGGTCTCCAGGATCATGCCCTGGGCCAAAGGCAGGCGCTAAACCGCTGCGCCACCCAGGGATCCCCCTGATGCTTTTCATATGCTATCACTTCCTTACACATGAGGAATCAGGTTTTAAAAAGTCAAATAACTTACTGCCTAATCATCCAGCTATCATGCAGCAGAGAATTCAAGACTAGATTTGGTGATTTGGCTGACTTAACAGCCCACCCTCATTTCCCCATGGTGCCTCTCTGGCTCTTCAGAATACTGACTTCAGGTTTCCTGTGGGCAATCTCACTGTAGTGAGCACTAGGAAGGGAGTGATATACCTGCAGGCAAATGATCACATACTATCACCTGGGGCAGCCTCAATTTTTCAATATCTTTTCATCCCAAGTTATCTTTACAATCTCTCCTCCCATTTTTCCATTTCACAGACCTAACATACTTGCCAGAAAAAGAAAAAACGTGGGGGAGGGGGGACCTGGGTGGCTCAGTGGTTGAGCATCTGCCTTCAGCTCAGGGTGTGATCCCTCCAATCCTGGAGTCCCAGGACTGAGTCCCACATCGGGATCCCTACATAGTCCTGCTTCTCCCTCTGCCTGTGTCTCTGCCCCTCTCTCTGTGTCTCTCATGAATAAATAAATAAAATCTTAAAAAAAAAAAAAAAAAGTCCTCTCCTTCACACAGCATTCCCTGATCTTCCACTCTCCCATTTAGTAGTAGTATCTCCAAACTAAATCTTCTTTACCCTTTATACTGGTACTTCTATAAACAACTCATGAGTCTGATAAAGTTTTAAAATAATCACTCCAAGAGTGCTTGGGTGGCACACTTCATTAAGCCTCAGACTTTTTTTTTTTTTTAAGATTTTATTTATTTATTCATGAGCTACACACAGAGAGAGGCAGAGACACAGGCAGAGGGAGAAATAGGCTCCATGCAGGGAGCCTGATGAGGGACTCAATTCCAGGTCCCCAAGATCACACCCTGGGCTGAAGGCAGCACTAACCTGCTGAGCCACCCCAGCTGCCTTCCTTTTTTTTTTTTTTTTTTTAAGATTGAGAGAGAGAGAACACAAGCATGGGGAGCAGCAGAGGGAAAGGAAGAAACTCCCCATTGAGCAGGGATCCCGATGCAGGGCTCCATCCCAGAGCCCTAGCATCATGACCTGAGCTGAAGGAAGACGCTTAATTAACTGAGCCACCCAGGTGCCCCAAGCCTCAGACTCTTGGTTTCAGCTCAGGTCATGGTCTCAGGGTTGTGAAATCAAGCCCCACAAATGTGTGGTGGTTTTGGTTCAGGCCTGCTGGGTTAGAATCCTACTTCCACAGACTGTGGGACTTTGGCAAGTTACTTAACCTCTATATGCTTCAGTTTCTTCTTTAATAGGATCTACTACATAGAGTAGTGAGAATTTTATAGGCTAGTGAAAATAAAGCACCTACCATGGTGCCAGGCACACTGTTGGAGCAGAATGCATATTGGCCAGATACAGAATATGTGTCCCTTCAGCTGCTGAAGTGTAGCAGAACAAGTTAATTTATATTTTTAAGATTTTATCTATTTGAGAGAGAGACAGATAGAGGGAGAGAGAGAAGGAGGGAGGGATGGAGGGATCAGGGAGAAGCAGGGTGGGGTAAGGGGGAAAGGAGACTGAAGCAGACTTCACACTGAGCACAGAGCCTAACACGGGGCCTGATCCCACCACTGTGAGATCATGACCTGAGTGGAAACCAAGAGTTTGATGTTTAATCAACCGAGCCACCCAGGCACCCCAGAACAAGTTACTTTATGGACTGAATGCCCTGTGCACAGTGGTCACTCAATTGTCAGTTCCCTGCTAAACAATTTCACATTAGATTCTAAAATTTTCATATTTTGATATAAAACATTTGATGTTGGGTATTTTGATACAGAGGATAGGTTGGAGGGTATGAACTGAGAAATGAATAAATACAAAAGTATAAAATTCTGGGATCCCTGGGTGGCGCAGCGGTTTGGTGCCTGCCTTTGGCCCAGGGCGCGATCCTGAAGACCCAGGATCGAATCCCACATCGGGCTCCTGGTGCATGGAGCCTGCTTCTCCCTCTGCCTATGTCTCTGCCTCTCTCTCTCTCTCTCTGTGACTATCATAAATAAAAAAAAAAAACAAAAAAACAAAAAAAAACAAAAGTAAAATTCTGAGTACAGCTCCAACACATATTGCACGTATTACTCTATGTGCAGGTTTAGAAGTCTATTGTCTTAAACCAGTGGTGAGGTTGTTTTTTTTTTTTTTAAGACTGACTGAAGGTAGCCTGGGTGGTTCAGTGGTTTAGTGCAGCCTTCGGCCCAGGGTGTGATCCTGGGAACACGGGATCAAGTCCCTGCACAGAGCCTGCTTCGGGTTCCCGGCACAGAGCCTGCTTCTCCCTCTGCCTGTGTCTCTGCCTCTCTCTCTCTGTCTCTCATGAATAAATAAATAAAATCTTAAAAAATATATATAAAAGATTGATTGACTGATTGATTGATTTGAGAGAGCAAGAGAGAGCATGGGGTGGGGAAAGACCAGGAGAGGGAGAGAGAAACTCAAGCAGGCTCCATGCTGAGCACCAGCCCATCACTGGGCTGTATCTTACAACCCTGAGATCATAATCTGAACCAAAACAAACAGTCAGACACTTAACCAACTGTGCCACCCAGGCACCTCTTGAACCAGGGCTGTTTAAAACGACCATAATGTGAGCCATATAGATGATAATACTTTTTGGTATTAAAAAGGCAAAAAAAGAGATATTTTTTACAGAAAAAAAAAGAGGAGGCACATGGGTAGCTCAGTTGGTTGACGATCGGACCCTTGATTTTGGCTCAGGTATTCATATTGGGCTCCATGCTTAGCAGGGAGTCGGCTTGAGATTCTCTTCCTCTCCCTCTGCTCCTCCCTACGCTCACAGCTGTGCATGTTCTTTCTCTAAAATAAATAAATAAATTTTCAAAAAATAAAAATAATCACTTCACTGATTACTTATTAATTACAAAGGAAAAAAGGTGCCTTTACAATATAAATCTATTAGGGCACCTGGGTGGTTCAGTGGTTGAGCGTCTGCCTTCAGCACAGGTGGTGATCCCAGGGTCCTGGGATCGAGTCCTGCATTGGGCTCCCCACGGGGAGCCTGCTTCTCCCTCTGCCTCTCCGTTTCTCATGAATAAATAAATAAAACTTTTTAAAAAACAATATAAATTTAGTAGCTATTACTTTATTCAAATTGTCAAATTTGCATCAATAATAAAACTGACATCTGGTGCCTCTGATGTGATACACTGAGACCTAAAATCAAGTACACAGCATTCCAACCAAACATGTTTAACCTGAATCTGATCATGCAGAAACATTCACACATATCCAAATTGAGGAGCATCCTACAAAACAACTAGTCTAGATACTTACTGTCACAAAAGACACCCCACCCCCCGCCCCCCAGTCTACTCCCTAAAGGCTGGAAAACGAGTCCAGATTCAACCAGTCAACTAAATGCAATGCAAGCTCCTTAAATGAATCTTGGGTCAAACACAAAACCAAGTATCTAAGCATAGTATTGTGACAACTGGGGAAATCTGAATAGGTACTACATATTAAACAATATTACACCCATGTTAAATTTGGTTGAGGAGGACAACTGAATTGGATATATAGAGAAGAAAGCATTTGTTCCTGGGAAATACATACCTGTATTTACAGGTAAAGTGTCCTGATGGTATCTATAACTAACTGGAAGACAGTTCAGCAAAAAATGTGTCTACTAGTGCATAAAGCAAGCATAGCAAAATGTTAACTACTGTGGAATCTAGGTGAGGTATATAACAAAGGTGTTATTATACTACTGTTGCAACTCTTCTGTAGGCTTACAATTTTTCAGAGTTGGGAAACAATACTTAAAAGTTATGGATTCAGGGGTTCTTGGCTGGCTCAGTCAGAAGAGCATGCAACTCCTGATCTCGGGGTCAAGAGTTCAAGCCTCACATGGGTGCAGAAATTACTTTCAAAAAAGTTATGGATTCAAAAAAAAAAAATCAACAGAAAATAGGGAAAGGTGCAAAGATGACTTTGCACCTGTATTCTCCCTTCCAGAATTAACTGTTGACATCTTCATAGTTGCTTTTAGTCTTTAAAGAAAATTTACAGTATTATCCCCTTTGCCACCATCTCCACCCATTCTTATTACCTTCCAGAAGTTGTGAAATTATGAGGCAGGGTATGCCCATTTTCAACTTTACCAAATAACTGCAAACATTCTCTCTCAAGGAAGCTGTACCAATTTAAACTCCTACACTGTTTACAATCTGTCCTACAAAGAAACTGTCCTATAGCAGTTTCTAAATTACCATTTTCAGGGGCATCTGGGTGGCTGAATGGTTGAATGTCTGCCTTTAGCTCAGGTTGTAACCAAGGTTCTGGGATCAAGTCCTGTATCAGGCTTCCTGCAGGGAGTCTGCTTTACTCTCTGCCTACGTCTCTGCCCCTGTCTCTGTGTGTCTTCGTGAATAAATTTTTTAAAAATCTTTTAAGTAAAAAACTTACCACTTTTAGCAACATCTTCACTAATGTTTGATACTATAAGACATTAAATCTGATATGAGATTAAATCTGATATGAGAAATTCAGTGTCCTTTATACCAACCTAGTATCACAAAGTAAAAGAACCTTGGCAAAATAAGAACTTCATCCAGAGGCCTTTCCTTTTATCAATCATTGTAGAATGTTAAGGAAAATCAAACCTACATGGCAGCATGCCCTAAAAATGATCAGTCCCAGCATGAAACCAAATGTCCCACAAAAGCACTGCATAATGTTTGGGAAGTAAGTCTTGTCTTTTAAAAAATGTAAGATGAAAAAAAAAAATGTAAGATGAGGGTGCCTGGGTGACTCAGTCAGTTACGCATCTGCCTTCAACTCAGGTCATGATCCCAGGGTCTCTACATTGGGCTCCAAGCTCAGCGGGAGTCTGCTTCTCTCTCTCCTTCTACCCCTCTACCCAGCTCGTGCTCTCTCTCTCTCTTTCACAGTATCTCTCTCAAATAAATTAAAAAATGTAAGATGAGAAATGTCTGGGTGGCTCAGGGGTTGAGCATCTGCCTTTGGCTCAGGGTGTGATCCCTGAGTCCTGGGATCAAGTTCCACATCAGGCTCTCTGCAGGGAGCCTGCTTCTCCCTCTGCTTGTGTCTCTGCCTCTCTCTGTCTGTCACGAATAAATAAATAAAATCTTAAAAAAAAAAAAAAAGTAAGATGAAAAGGTTCAAATTCAATCCAGCATATGTGACCAAAAAAAAAAAAAAAAAAAAAAAAAAATCCAGCATATGTAATACTATTTGCAATATTTTATTTTTTTATTTTTTTAAAATATCTTTTATTATTCATTTGTTCATGAGAGACACACAGAGAGAAGCAGGCTCCAGGCAGGGAGCCTGATGTGGGACTTGATCCCGGGTCTCCAGGGTCAGGCCCTGGGCTGAAGGCGGTGCTAAACCACCAAGCCATCCGGGCTGCCCTATTTGCAATATTTTAAAAATAGATATTTTATTACTAGAAATAAGTAACCTAGCTCTTATAAATTAACTGATTCATTTACTCATTCATCAAGTATTTACTAAGTACTTGTTATGTGCCAGCCACTATTCCAGCACTGTGGCAAAGACAAAAATCCCTATTCTCACAGAGCTAACATTCTGATGGGAGACAAAAGTTAAAAAATTAATATACAAATAACATATCAGATAGATACACGCTATTAAAAAAATCAAGGGGCAGGGGACAAAGAACGAGAAAGGAGGCAGCGTAAGGGCACAGAAAATACCAGGCCAGATCTCTCTAAGGCAATGATTTTGTAGTATGGTGTATTTGATTTAACTTAAACTATTTCAGCACCAATATCTTTTCAAAAAATACTCTTCTTTACTTTTCTATACCCCCCCTTCATTTTTTCCAGAAAAAGAGTTTGCTGCACTGGTTTCTCTATTATTGCTATGATTTTACAGGGGGAAAAATCTCACACAAGGTGTCGACAGGCGCTTTACAAACAGTTGCAAATTTCAGTTCCATATATTCTAAAGAAATATTAAGAGTCACCAGTAAGTAAGGAGTCTGATGCCAAAATGCTATGAGAATTTAAAATGGAATTTCGAGAAAATGATTTACCAATTCTCCAACTCTATCACCTGCACTTTTACTTTCTATCATATATGAAAAGAATAATAGTAACAGGAAAATATATTTGAAGAGAGATCCTATGGTTTTTACTTAAGGATAAAAGAACTAGAATATCTCCCTCTTTAAAAGCCACACTACCCACATGATTTAAAGAAAATCAGCACATACTAAAATTTCCTTTCACGGGATTACACAAGAGTTTAGGCAGCTTCAACCACTTAGAACTAGGAGGTGCCTTCTACAAAAATCTAAGGGTCGAAGTAGTCACTTCCCTTTTTTCCCTCAGATTATTTTGCTGATTCCCCAGAACCCTGAATAAAGTACCTGCAGTCTTTCAAAATTACTCTGACCCAGTCAAATCTTACTTTTCTGTGTACAAAATTCCTTCTTTCATCTATACTATAATCCCATCTGCCTTGTCTTTCTAAAAAAAAAAAAAAAAAAAAAATTCAAATATCCTTCCAGGCTGACCTCCCAACACTTTTTTCTACTTCCGATATTTTATAAATCTTTTTTGTGCCATGGATCTCTTTGGTAGTCTGACGAAGCCTCTGTACTCTCTCTCAGATTGATTTTATTTTTTCTTTTTATTTGATTTGATTGATTGTAATCTCTATGCCCAATGTGGGGCTTGAAAAGTAGCACACTCGAGCCAACCAGGTGCCCCTCAGATTGCTTTTAAATGAAATTAAAAGAGTTAAATACATGAAATCACAAAAGAAACCAATTATACTGAACTATTACTTAAAAACTGTAATTTGGTAAAGTAGGTGCAGCTTTATCATCACATTAAATAACAAGATCTAAATGTGTCTAATAATGCCATAAATTCAGAAAAACATATAAGCATAAATGATATTCTGAGAGATCTGTAAAAACTGTACACGATACAAAAATATTTGTAATTTTAATTGGTGACAAAGTCACAGGCGTTGCTAGTTCCACTCAGGTTTGCTGCCTACATTCATGATTGAAGGCACTAATAAGTTAGCTATAAGATAATAAAAACATGTGATTTTATCCCCATTCTAGTCCAAAAATCCCCTATATTCTATCCACCACCTGGTGAAATCCCAGGTTAAAACCCTTCCTAGTTCAAAGCTGTGCTTAAACTGACTTGTGTCACAGATTTTAAAATAAAAACAATGATTCCTCCTTTGACCTCCCATGGGAACATACCATCATGCCTGTTTCTCCACAGACTTATACACCGAACACTGTTCATTTCTGTGGTTTGCCATGCCAGCACACATTTAAATCTGACAATCAATAAAAGGTGAAGTGGAAGGAAAGGTGATGGAAGCAACCAGCAGCCGCCCACTTCCAAGACATCCAACCTAACAGCAGGTGGAAAGATGCCAAGTGTACTGTGTGTGTTCTTCGTAGGTGGGCTGCCCCCAGACCCATGAATCTAGCTTGTCAAGAGTCCCCGAGGCACGACATCTTCACCAGCGGCACTCAGACGATATGCCACCTCCTCCTCGCCTCCTATGCTCAGTTCTCCACCTGCCAGGTCGCTCGCCTGTGGCTCCCACCCGAAGCCGCCCCGCGGTTCTCTGGTCCTTTCCCATCCCATCCCCCACGCGTCCCTCCCTCCCGTCTGCCCCAGGCCGCCCTGGCCCCTGGGCGCCGCCACGCTGTCCCCTGAGCCTAACTACGTGCCCGCATACCCCCACTTCTACCGATACAAGAGGGAAGGGCTCAGGGCACAGGGGTCAGCTGAACTGGGCGGCCCGGCCATTAGGCGCAGGCTGCGGCCCTAGGCCAGAACAGCCCGGCCGCCAGGCAGCGGGCTGCGGACTCTGCGCTAGTTAACCGGAGACGCGCACTCACCACGGGGATCACACGGAGGAGGGCACCCAGGTCTCTGCCGCACCGCCACTCGGCCTCGGAGCCGTCGCCCTCGCTGCGAACTGCCACCGCCGCCGCCGCCGCCGCCGCCGCCGCCACTTCTCGCTAGCTGGCTTCCCTGCGTCCTGCGGCGGCGCTGCCGCCACGCCATCGCGCGTGCGCGGCGCCGCAGAGGCCCCTGGGACTGGTAGTTCGCGCGCGTGGCCAGAGCGGCCCTTCCGCTTCAGCCAGCCCCGTGGGCCCCCGGCTGGAGCCGTAGTGGGCGGCGGCCGTAGTACCGCGAAGCGCCTTCCGGAAAGTTGTTCCTCGCCAGACGCGGGGCGTTGCTTCCGCCTGCGGTGCTGCCGGGTAGGAAAAACCCGCCTGGGCAAGTGCTTGTAAAACAATTCAGAGCATTCACGTTTTCGGGAACGAGTGTCACTTGCCCAGGACGCATCACTGACTCCTGCGTGTGCGGATACACGTGCACACACACCGCCTCTCTCTTTCGGTGAGAAGTTTCGCGAAGTGCCTTCAGTGGTATCTGGATTTTTCAGTCTTTAACCTGATTTCCCAGTCCTCATTTTATGCTTTGATGGACTCTAACTTGGACGGTACAGCTGTGGTTTGTTGTGTGTGTGTGTGTGTGTGTGTGTGTTTTAAGATTTTATTTATTCATGAGAAACACAGAGGCAGGAACATAGGCAGGGGGAGAAGCAGGCTCCCTCTGACCATATAGTGTTTTAGATTGATTTATCTGATGAATTTTTATTTTACAGAAATGATTTAGGGTCATTCAAATGTCAGGTGAACAGAGCTGAACAGTCCTAGAAACCTTAAGAGTTGGAAGACACCTTAACGGTCGTGAAGTCCCAATTTCCAGCCCAGGTAGGAATTCACTCTTGTACATTCCAGCCAGATGGATCTTCCACCTTCTCTTCCCGCAGTTCGAATTTCAGGGCGCGCTCACCGTCTTAACCGGAGGTAGCCTGCTCCACTCTTGGACTGCTCTAGAAGTTAGAAAGGCCTGTCTTAGGTGGAATAGGCTTCCCTTTTACTTCCTTCCACTGCTAGTAGTTCTGATAATGTTTTCCGTCCCACAGTCTTTCAAAAAAAACTGAAAGCAATGATTATGTCCTCCAACACTGGGAGTGTCTCCAGGCAAACAAAAAAGTACTACTACTGAGTTTTCCAACTATTTCAAATGTGAATCAGCTCCCATTGCTTTCCATTTAATCATTCCCCTTGATGTATATTGCCTTAAAAACTGTCGAAATTTGCTTCCTGTTATTGCCTCCTGTTATTACCACAATAACGTTCTGTAGTTAGTTAGCTGGTCAGGTATTACGGCTACTATATTGCCCTGCTACTGAAGAATTCAGTTCAATCAAAGGGTATTTATCAGCTCTGTTTTAAAGCCCAAAGGGGCACCGGGGTGGCTCAGTGGTTGAGTGTCTGACTTTGGCTCAGGTCCTGATCCAAGGGTCCTAGGATCCAGTCCCACATCAGGCTCCCCGCAGGGAGCCTGCTTCTCCCTCTGCCAATGTCTTTGCCTCTCTCTGTGTGTCTCTCATGAATAAATAAAATCTTTTAAAAACATGTTAAAAAAAAATAAAAATAAAGCATTGCCCAAAGCACCAGGGGAATGCAAAAGCGACAAGACACAGTTTACGATCTAGGCTGAAAGAGTAACTCACACAGATTAAAGATCATAATAATAAGCTGAGGTATAGAGCTCTATGAGAATCACTGAGACAGGTTTCAACAAGTTGAGTGGCCATGACTGTAAGAAGATACTTGGAGCTACCAAATGGCTGGATTTCAAGAAGATGGCATGTGAGGATTGCTAAGGAAGATTGCAGCCTGAGCAAAATGTATGTATAAATACATTCACGGTTTGCTTTCACTTAACACTGAGTACTCTAGATAGGCTGGAGCACACATGCCATGGAGGAGAGGAAGGAAACGGCCCCAAAAGTTCCAAAAAGTTCTTGATGGTTGTGAAACAAGCACTGGGATGGTCAATCATTTTGAGCCCTACTTCATTTATAAGTGAAGAGCTTGAACTATAGGCAGATTTCAATTTTTCCCCCCACCCAGCACACCCAAGGAATACAGCCCCTACTTTAGAACAGCGGATCACTACAACTGTAATTCTTATGGAATATGTACTAGTGTTCTCAACATCTTTTACACATGGAAAAGTGAACTCAAGGGGTGAAAAGATGCTCATAATCAATAAATAGTACTCCTTGAGGGCAGAGAACCCGATCTTATTTACCACTGTTCCTCTGGAACCTGGCATACTGCCTAGGATGTAATAAATATTTTTGTTCCTATTTTTTAAAATGAGTAGGATGAATAAACAATGAACACTGGCTAAAGCTCTTTTCTTTCCACTACAACACTAGCCTTCCCTAATATACAAGGATATGCAGTTATGTACCCGTAGTTAAGAAATTCATACTGAATCTTGATTAGAGCTCAGTTCTTCAGATTCCTAACTCCATACTCTCCCTTAGACTACTCTGTTACAGAATCCAAGAGTAGTGACAAACTCAGAATTTTTTTTAAAGATTTTATTTATTTATTCATGACAGAGAGAGAGAGCAGAGACACAGGCAGAGGGAGAAGCAGGCCCCATGCAGGGAGCCTGACTTGGGACTATCCCCGGTCTCCAGGATCACACCCCGGGGCTGAAGGTGGCGCTAAACCACTGAGCCACCGGGGCTGTCCCCCAAGAAGCTTTTTAAAAAAATTCTGAGTTTGGGGTAGCCCCGGTGGCTCAGCGATTTAGTGCTGCCTTCAGCCCAGGGTGTGATTCTGGAGACCCGGAATCCAGTCCCACGTCTGGCTCCCTGCATGGGGCCTGCTTCTCCCTCTGCCTGTGTCTCTGCCTCTATCTCTCTCTCTGTGTCTCTCGTGAATAAATAAATAAAAAATCTTTAAAAAAAATCTTCTTGGGGGGAATCCCTGGGTGGCTCCGCAGTTTAGTGCCTCCTTTGGTCCAGGGCGTGATCCTGGAGTCCCAGGATGGAGTCCCACATCAGGATCCCTGCATGTGTCTGTGTGTGTGTGTGTGTGTGTGTGTGTGTCATGGATAAGTCTTTAAAAAGAAAAAAAAAGCTTCTTGGGGAGCCTGGCTGGTTCAGTTGGCAGAGCATGTGACTCTTGATCTCAATGTCATGAGTTCAAGCCCCATGTTGAGTGTAGAAATTACTTAAAAACTTTACAAAGATTTTATTTATTTATTCATCACACACACACACACACACACACACACACACAGAGGCAGAGACACAGGCAGAGGGAGAAGCAGGCTCCATGCTGGGAGCCTGACGTGGGACTCGATCCCGGAACTTCAGGATCATGCCTTGGGCTGAAGGCAGGTGCTAAACTGCTGAGCCACCCAGGGATCCCCACTTAAAAACTTTTTTTAAAAAATTTTTCTTTGCTTCTGTTTGTGCACAGTTTCACTGGTATGCCCAGAAAGCAGGTGCAAAGTGATCTGAGGGGGCTTTTACAAATATTTCTGAAAAAAATTATTTTTTAAAGATTTTTATTTATTCATGAGAGACACAGAGAGAGAGAGAGGCAGAGACACAGGCAGAGGGAGAAGCAGGCTCCACGCAGGGAGCCTGATGTGGGACTCGATCCCGGGTCTCCAGGATCACGACCTAAGCAGAAAGCAGACGCTCCACTGCTGAGCCACCCAGGCATCCCTGAAAAAAATTATTTTATCCTTAGGTCTGTGAAAGCTTTCTGAAATGTCATCATTAGTATAGATACATTGAATCATGGGTATTATAGTTGATTCTCAAAGATCATCTAATCTAACACCTGCATTTGTATGAATTTAGAGGTTGTTCCTCAAGAGATCCTAATTAAAAAGTACATGCCCCAGGGAAAAGTAACATTTTTAACATAGCATGCATCTATACTTAGGAAAGAAATATGACACTTAATTAAGAACAGACCATACCAGAAAGAAAACTAGGGTCACATCCAGAAAGGAAGATCAGAAAATGGAAGAGCGGGCAGCCTGGGTGGCTCAGTGGCTTAGCGCTCCCTTCAGCCCAGGGCATGATCCTGGAGGGATCGGGTCCCACATCAGACTCCCTGCGTGGAGCCTGCTTCTCCCTCTGCCTATGTCTCTGCCTCCCTCTGTGTGTCTCTCATGAATAAATAAATAAAATCTTAAAAAAAAAAGTGGAAGAGCAAGATGTAAGGGTAGAAACAAGGGCTTCACCTATTATGTGACTTTTCTTATTTGGCACACAGAAGATTTGTCTCTGGAAAGCCATAGCCTGTGGAAAGATTAATCTTAGTGTCTCATCTGAGTCAATTAAATTATACACAAAGTGATAAATAAATACAGCAATGACGTGAATAGAAACCAACACAGCAGGGAATTCATAATTTTACTATGAACTCTGAGACTATATTTTCAACTGTAAAACAAAGATGTCACCAACCCTCTATATCCCATGAAGTTGTTAGGAGGACAAGATCAAAGAAGTCAGGCGAATGCTTGGAAACCACAAAGTAAAACAAATGTAAGCTGCTATACTATGACACAGTTCAAATTCAAATAGCAGGCAAACATTTAAAACATTTAACACTAAGGGGACACCTGGGTGGCTTACTTGTTTAAGCATCTGCCTTCGGCTCAGGTCATGATCCCAGGGTTCTATTTGGTGAAGTCTGCTTCTTCCTCTGCCCCTTCCCCCTGCTTGTGTACTCTCCCTCTCTCTCAAAATAAATAAAAATCTTTTTTAAAAATATTAAATACTGGGCAGCCCGGATGGCTCAGCAGTTTAGCGCCACCTTCAGCCCACGGCATGATCCTGGAGACCTGGGATCGAGTCCCCGTTGGGCTCCCTGCAATGGAGCCTGGTTCTCCCTCTGCCTGTGTCTCTGCCTCTCTCTCTGTGTTATCATGAATAAATAAATAAAATCTTAAAAAACAAAATTAAATGCTAAAAAGCTAACTGAACCATTACGTTCACTACATTTGTTTTCTAAAATTCACTTTCAATTAAGCAATACAAAAATTCATTCTTGGTCTTAAAAATATATATATACAATACAAATAAATAAAAAAAAATCCTTTTGGGACTCCCTGGGTGGCTCAGCGGTTTAGTGCCTGCCTTTGGCCCAGGGCGTGATCCTGGAGTCCCGGGATCAAGTTCCCACATCAAGCTCCCTGCATGGAGCCTGCTTCTCCCTCTGCCTGTGTCTCTGCCTCTCTCTCTCTCTCTCTCTCTGTGTCTTTCATGAATAAATAAATAAAATCTTAAAAAAAAATCCTCTCAATTCCCGTCCAATTCTACCCAGAGGGAGTCACTCTTGTCAATGACAGGTATCTGTCTAGATTGGGGAGGGAGGTTATTTAACACAAATAGGATCACGTTGTACATACCATTCTGTTATCATTTAAAAATAAATCCTGGGATCCCTGGGTGGCGCAGCGGTTTGGCGCCTGCCTTTGGCCCAGGGCGCGATCCTGGAGACCCGGGATCGAATCCCACGTCGGGCTCCCGGTGCATGGAGCCTGCTCCTCCCTCTGCCTGTGTCTCTGCCTCTCTCTCTCTGTAACTATCATAAATAAATAAAAAATTTAAAAAAAAAAATAAAATAAAGTAAAAATAAATCCTGGGGGAACCCTGGGTGGCGCAGCGGTTTGGTGCCCTTTGGCCCAGGGCGCGATCCTGGAGACCCGGGATCGAGTCCCACATTGGGCCTCCTGCATGGAGCCTGCCTCTCCCTCTGCCTATGTCTTGCCTCTCTCTGTGTGTCTCTTATGAATAAATAAATAAAATCTAAATAAATAAATAAATAAATAAATAAATAAATAAATAAATCGATCAATCCTGGGACACCTGAGTGACTCAGTGATTGAGCATCTGCCTTTGGCTTGGGTCGAGGTCCCAGGGTCCTGAGATTGAGTCCCACATCAGGCACCCTGCAAGGAGCCTACATCTCCCTCTGCCTATGTCTCTGCCTTTCTGTGTCTTTCATGAATAAATAGATAAAATCTTTAAAATAAGTAAGTAAATAAATAAATATCCCGAGCTTCATTCCATATCAATACATAGAAATCTACCTCGGTTTTGAAACTTTGCACAGTATTTCCATAGTATCACCTACCGTAGTTTGCTTAGCATCCCCTACTGAGGGACATTTAGATTCACTGTACATTCTGAATAAAAAATACATGTGAATTAACTATGTTATTTTTAACATAGTTTTAAAAAATGTTTAAGGGAAAGAAAATTTTTTTTAAGATTTATTTGAGAGACAGAGAGCACAGTAGCAGGGAGGAGGGCCAGAGATAGAAGGAGAAGCAGACTCCCCAAGCAGGGAGCCCAAGGTGGGCTTCAATTCCAAGACCTCAGGATCACAACCCAAAGCAGAAGGCAGATGTGCTCAACTGACTGAGCCACCCTGGGGCCCCACAGGAAAAATTTTCTAAAGCTCCAGCAATCTTTAAACAAACAAAAAATCCAGAAAGACATGTGTGGAAGCTGTTCTACATAGATGGCAGAGAGTATTTCTTCATAAAATGCTTTTTGGCCTTTGGAACAGCCCAGTTCCAAGCAAAGGACAAGGCTACAGTCATAACCCTACCCCATGTTCTGGGCCCTTGGTTGTCCCACACTGGCCCCCACTGGCAGGCTCAGAAATAGTAGCAGTGCTCAGAGGTGGATTTACTATGAAGCTGATGGAGTTTATGATTTAGAGCCTCTCACTTGCCTGGGGATCCTTCCAAGGCCCGAGCAATTCACATCCAATATGGTTTTGTAACATTTGCCAAAGAATTTTTCATTATTGGCTAAGTTGAGGGCAACAGATAAAAGCCTAAAATGTGAAAACACTGAAAATGAAGAAAAAGACTGCTATAGAATAGAGACATAAATCATGCAATTTGCACTTCAGCCCAGTGAAATCTATTATGAACCTTATTCTCCCAGAGTGCCTTGGTGGTTCAGTTGGTTAAGCATCTGATTCAATCTCACTCAGGTCTTGATCTCTGGGTCATCAGTTCAAGCCTCGTGTTGGGCTCCATCCTGGGTGTGGAGCCCACTTAAAACAAAAAAACACCTTATCTTTTATCAGTATCAAGGATGTCCAGACTGATGGAAGCTGTCATGTTATTAATGCAACGTAAAATTTTTATGTGTTACCTGTATTTGGTTTAACCTATGATTAATCATAATGTATGAAATAATCTTTAATGTAATTATATCTTGCACATCTTTCACTGACCTTTTTTGTTCTCTTGTATTACTTTTATTTATTTTTTAAAGTTTTTTGGAATTTATTGATTTGTATAAACTGTTGACAAAGACTCACCAGAAATAATCTGAACTGGGGAAATACAGTTAATACCACTGAAACACTAACATAATTCAAGGACACATGGTTTATCCAATAAAACAATACGTCTTGCATGCTGTCATTGATACAAAAACTGCTTCTTACTTTTCTAAACATACAGTAGTATAATTAACAATATTCAATCACTTGTTTTTTCCTGAATACATAAATATTAAAATACCAATTAAATACTAATATATTTTCTCTTTAAATGTTTCCTACAGATACAATTTCAATAGTTTCATTCAACAGTAGTGTGGTTTAAGAAATTTTTCATTCACAAGTCAAACAACAATCCACCCAAAGGAACTGATGGTCTATAGGCTCATAGTGCAAATAAAAACTTCAGTAATGCAGCAAATGACATTTCTAACAAACATACCAAATAGATAAAATTCTTAAGACAATACATGCAGTAAGCCCCTCTATGTTGCCACAGAACTAGAACATTTGATTATTTCACTAGTGATTTCAATGGGACTCTAGATGTTTGCAAACTGAACTCTCATCTTAGGCTTTGTATTTTGCTTTTCCAGTTTCACTAATGACACAAACATGATTCAAATCTCTAAAATATTCATTATAGTCAAGGGCATATCCTACAACAAACTTGTCTGGAATTTCAAATCCAACAAAGTCTGGTCTATAACCAGTACTTCGAGGAGTCCTTTTCACCAGCAAGCTTGCAACCTTGACCATTTTTGGATTATACTGCGCGACCAAGGAAAGCAAGGTTTGCATTGTTTTGCCTGTGTCAATGAGATCTTCAACAATCAAGACATTCTTTTCAGTTAAAGTTGAGAGGTCATCTCCACCAATTACTTTTATGTCCCCTGTTGACTGGTCACTACAGTTGCTTTTCAGTCTAATGAAGTCCACAGTCATAGGAATGGACCTATCACTATTTCTGTTCAGTGCTTTAATGTAATCCAGCAGGTCAGCAAAGAATGTATAGCCCCCCTTGAGTACACATAGGGCTACAATGTGATGGCTTCCCATCTCCTTCATCACATCTCGTGCAAGCCGTTCTGTCCTGTCCATAATTAATCCATGAGGAATAAATACCTTTTCCAAATCCTGAGCATAATGATTAGGTATACAAAACAAATCTAGGTCATAACCTGGTTCATCATCACTAATCACAATGCTGGGGCTTCGGCTTGCCATAATGGAGCTGGCCGGTGCGTGGACTGAGGGCAGTTCTCTTCTGTATTACCTTTAGAGTTAAGTTCTTAAAGGTTTTTCAAGCTTCGTAAGTTCCTGATAGATAAACAGGAATTTTTTTTTTTAAATAACAAGAAAATGTAGATCAAAAAAATAACATACTTACAATTTACTCTTTGAAAAACATAGATATCAACAATTTTAACAGCTACATAATATTTCAACATCTTAAAGTAACATAATTTGTCATTTCAAAATGGAAAATTGTT